>NC_060147.1:71946159-72267826 GCF_021461385.2 Schistocerca piceifrons | reverse complement strand
GGTACGTGTACGTAAGCATCCTGTCTGCTCACCTGCATCCATTCATGTTCATAGTGCATTTCGACGGACTTGACCACTTCCAGCAGGACAATGCGACACCTCACAAGTCCAGAATTGCTACACAGTGGCTCCAGGAACACTCTTCTGAGTTTAAACACTTCCGGTAGCCACCATACTCTCCAGGCATGAACATTATTACGCCTATCTGGGATGCTTTGCAACGTGCAGTTCAGAGGAGATGTCCACCCCCTCGTTCTCTAACGGGTTTGTCGACAGCCCTGCAGGATTCATGGTGTCCGTTTCCTCCAGCACTATTTCAGACATTAGTCGAGTCAATGCCACATCCAGCTGCAGCGCTTCTGCGTACTCGCGGGGGCCCTACCCGATGTATTAGGCAGGTGTACCAGTTTCTTTGGCTCTTCAGTGTAAAATGTTGTAGCACTCCGTACAATAACTCCTACAGGAATTTCTATATGAATTATTGTATCATGTGTTAAATCCATATATATCATAAAAAACGTATGTATGTGTGTATGTTCTACGTTTCCTTCTAAATCAACTGACCGATTTCAACCAACCTTGGTACACGTATCACATAGTCAGGTAGGAATCGCTGTAGGTATACGAACCACTCACCTACTATAGTTCAGGAGAGATGATGTCACAAACAATGACATGCGTGAAAAACTCCCCATAGTGCATGATGTTTATTACTTCTGTGCTACTAAATCTGTTCCATCAATTATCGCAGACAGTATCCAAATATGCCGCTAAATGTACCTACACAATTATATCATGGTACCTCACTTAGTTCAGCAGATATGACGTCAAACCTTCAGATGCTTGGAGCTATGCCGCATCATGCATAAAGTTTTGATGTATACATATTCATTGTTTACTAACAGCACACTCCTACAGTCATTCAAGTGGCTCTGGCTCTGGGCACTATGCGACTTAACTTCTGAGGTCATCAGTCGCCTAGAACTTAGAACTAATTAAACCTAACTAACCTAAGGACATCACACACACCTGCGGCCGTAGCGGTCGCTCGGCTCCAGACTGTAGCGCCCAGAACCGCACGGCCACACCGGCCGGCAGTCATTCAAGTAAAGGCAATCCCTGATACATGGAAGCAGTTCTGCCATCTTTCAGCTGCGAAGCTCAAACGGGTGTAGGCAAAAACAGTGGCCGTCTGTTACAGAGCTATGAAGAGACATTGCCACACAACCGTTTACAAAATCGCGTTGTAGACTGGCTAAGCAATTGCGACCACCGCATGCTGTCTTCAGTGTCAAACTTCACTAACAGCCGTATGCCTTAAAATATTTTATTTTGTTCTGAAAGCAACCAGTTTCGGCAATTCATTTTGTCATCTTCAGGCCCCTTACGCTTTTATCCAAATAAACGATCTTATTGTATAGCGCCACAAAACACTGGAAAAAATTTGGAAATTTGTAGTAAGGTCTTATGGGACCAGACTACTTAGGTCATCGGTCCCTAAGCCTGCACATTACTTAATCTAACTCAAAGTAACTACGCGATGGACAACACACACCCATGCCCGAGGGAAGACTCGAACCTCCGACGTGGAAAGGCGCATGGACCGTGACAAGGCTACCCCGCGCGGCAAAACACTGGATATCGTGAAATCCCATCGTTATAAAAATGCTTCATACGAAGAAGTGACAGCAACTCACGTCACGTCTGCGTTTGAAGCATTTGTATAACGATGAGAATTCACGAAATCCAGTATTTTATGGCGCCAAACAAGAAGTTCGTTTATTTGGATAATAGCGTATGGGGCCTGAATATAGCAAAATGAATTGCCGAAACTGGTTGCTTTCAGAATAAAATAAAATGTGTTAAAGTATACGGCTGTTGGTGAAGTTTGACATCGAAATGATGGGCAAACAAGGAGATGAGGTGTTTTAACGAATACCTGGAAATGAAATTTTCTCGATATTGCACTACGAACACAGTTTATTTTTGTTTTTGTCTCTAAGAGAAAATTCGCAAAATTACTACCTGGGTGATATTGGGTTTGACAGCTGGTCCTTCTATATAGATGATGAACTCCGCTGTACGAGGGTAACCCCAAAAGTAAGGTCTCCTACTTTTTTTATGAGTACATAGACCTGTTCATTTCTACAGTGGTTTATATCAGTTTACAGCTTGAACATTTAGCTATTTTTCGACACAAATGGTTCAAATGGCTCTGAGCACTATGGGACTTAACAGCTGAGGTCATCAGTCCCCTAGAACTTAGAACTACTTACACCTAACTAACCTAAGGACATCACACACATCCATGCCCGAGGCAGGATTCGAACCTGCGACCCTAGCGATCGCGCGGTTCCAGACTGAAGCGCCTAGAATCAGTCGGCCACACCGGCCAGCTTTTCGACACACTCACCATTTCTGTCGATGCATTTTTGTAGACGCTGTGGCAGTTTTTGTATGCCCATGTGATACCAGCTCGCCGCCATGCTATTCAGAAAGTAATGAACCTCTTCTTTCACCTCGTCGTCGGAGCTGAATCGCTGGGACCACATTTAACGCTGACAGGTACTGTGAGACTGAAAACTCTCCAACGGGCAATTCAGAACCGAAGAAGAGGAATGTTGAGCAAGGGCGTACACATTCTCCATGATAACGCTGGCCCACACATCGCTCGGCAAACCGTTGCTCTCCTGCAACAGTTTCAGTAGAACATAATCACTCACCCGCCCTATACTCCTGACTTGGCGCCCAGTGACTGTCACCTGTCCCCTAGGTTAAAAGAGCATTTGGCTGGAAAGCGATTCAGCTCCGACGACGAGGTGAACGAAGACGTTCTGAACTTTCTAAACAGCATGGCGGTGAGCTGGTATGACATGGGCAGACAAAAACTGCCACAGCGTCTACAAAAATGCATCGACAGAAATGGTGATTACTTCGAAAGTTAGGTAAATGTTCAAGCTGTAAACTGATGTAAACCATTGCAGAAATAAACAGGTCTATGTGCTTATAAAAAAAAAGTAGGAGATCCTTACTTTTGGGATTACCCTCGTATTATCTGTTCCTGTAAAAATCAGTATACGAAGTGCTAAGTGACGAGAAACCCATTTCTACTATGCATATGAAACAAGTAAACGCCACCGACAGGCTGACGATGCCCTCATAAGAATAATGAGTGTACATTGACGCACTTCAAAGGAAGATATTATGTGAGAATGAAAGCTAAAACCGCTGTAGTAAATGAATGCTTTTAATTATAGCCCAATTCTACAACGTAATTTCCAGTGCTGTGGGCGCCAATAAACATCAAATACTCCAGTATTAACTCTACTGCATTCCAGAACCAAGGGGCATTTCAAATATTTTTATGTTAACCAGTGCTAGACTTCAGTTTGAAGAAAGTGGCTGTTCATAAACATTCTCATCTATCTCGAAAATAGGTCGTTTGCGCATCCGTGTTCACTGGAACGTGTTTGCTTGTATTATAATACACGTTCATCTGTGTCAATAATTGGTGTTATTTTGTACTTCAATCGCTATCTGTATTCTGTATTAATTATGGTGCATCCTACATGCACTTGCGGGGTGTTTATAGTTACAATGGTAGGCAGAGTGACCGGAGTGATTTAGCTTACAAGGTAAAGCAACTGCAAAAGACTGGTGACGGTGGTGATGGCGGTGACAGTCGATGATGATGATGATGATGATGATGATTGTTTTGCGGGGCACTCAACTGAGCACTCATCAGCGCCCGTACAAAGTCCCAGTTTTTTTACAATCCAATCTAGTCACTGTCACAAATAATGATGATGATGATGATGAAATGATGGACAACACAAACTCCCCGTCCCCAGGCAGAGAAAATCCCCAACCCAGCTGGGAATCAAACCTGGGACCCCATGATCCAGAGGCAGCAATGCTAGGCACTAGATGGCAATCGAGAGCAAGATGGCGATGGTGATGAAGATGGCGATGACAGTCCTCACGATGGCGAAAGCAAAACGATAATGATGATGATGACGACGATGGTGGTGATGGTGGCGATGGCTGTCATGATGACGAAGGCGCTGATGGTTACTTAATAGTACGAGAAAAAGAAAAATTTAGGAAAAAAAGCAGGAACGGAACAAAGATTATTCAATGCCCATGATTGAAATAACGGTAGGAACTGTTTAGGTTATGAATGATCCATTTTGTGACGCTTTCATTCGTTTACAAAAAAAAAACTGAATCCACTGTGGAGACAGACCTGAGACGTGCAGAGCAACACACCTTGTGCCCTGGCGTGTGGAGCAGGAAGAGGAGTGGGCCCCGTCTGTATTTACCATCCGTCAGGCGCGGCGGATTTACGTGCAAAGCTCGCGGAGGCAGCTTTAGGGCACGGCCGGCTGCTTTACATCTAAATTGGGTCCTTTGTCAACACGGCAGCGGGCAGCGGCAGCGGTGGTGGGGGCAGCAGGTGGGGGTGCCGTGGTGGGGGTGGCGGACGGGAGCCGGGTACTGAAGAAGCCGAGAGGCGCCGGTTGCCGGTTGGCTCTCCCAGACCGAGTAGTCAGGAGTTTCCAACGGGAGGAGCTAAGTACGAGTACCGCCAGTTCCGGTACGTCTACAGTGCGTGAGACCCCGCCTGTGAAACGACACATGTTTCGGCTGCTACAGCAGAAGGTCTTCCTCCGGTGACAAAGTAGCTCACACTGTCCTGTGCCATCTACTAGGCGTAGGGCACCCAAGTTAGAGATAGCTTGTGTGTTGGAGTACCTGTCAGGCAATCGACTTTTTTTTCCTTCAAGGACATCTCCTTGAAAGAGCTGGAGAGCGGAGCAGAGGAATGGGAGGCGGAAGCAATTTCGAAATATTGCCCTTCTCTTGAGGTGGCTGTTGTTCTTTTCGTTAGCGTTTAACCCGTCTTAGATACGTGCACCGCTGTCCTCAAATTCGGGCAGTTCTCTATTTCACACTCCAAGGGAAAAAAAAGGAACGATGCACTACGAAGGAATAATCCAATGGGACAGAAATCGTTAGATGTGATGTACACGTACAGGCAAACGAGTGATCAGAGTTCAGAAACACTGGATAATTTATTTATGAGAAAAAGCTTCACAAATTGAGCAAGAAATAACGCGTTGCTCCAACTCCGGCCCTTGTGTAAGCTTAGCACTAATGAACTGTTTGATGTCCTCCAGAGGAATATTGTGCCAAATTTTGTCCACCTACTGCAATAGATAGTTAAAATCCCGAGCTGATTCGAGGGCTCTGCTCAGAATGATCCAAACGTTCCCAATTGGGAATTCGGCTTTTATTCTCATTGCCTCCCACCCCACTCTCCATCACCTCTTCCCCCTTCCAACCTCTCTACCTAAGCTTGAACCTTGTTTATTGTTACTGCATATTCAGATTCTGTAGTAGTACTCTAATCATTAGCCGATAAGTCATAAATACAATGTTCCGTATTACATAAAAAAGAGTTTTGCATCATCTCGGTTCCGAGAGTTCCGGAACCTGTACAGAAACTTGGAATATAGATCAATATAAACATCATTTCCTCCCCTTTTAATGCTCGTGAAAACCACACATTGCATGTTGTACCATCATCACAGGTGGTGGTCCAGATTGCTCTATACACCGGTACCTCTAATACGCAGTAGCGCGTCCTTTTGCATTGAAGCATGCCTGTATTCGTCGTGCCATACTATACACAAGTTCATCAAGGCACTGTCCCACTCCTCAACGGTGATTCGGTGTAGATCCCTCAGAGTGGTTGGTGAGTCACGTCGTCCATAAACAGCCCTTTTCAATCCATCCCAGACATGTTCGACGGGGTTTATGTCTGGAGAACATGCTGGCCACTCTAGTCGAGCGATGTCTTTATCCTGAAGGAAATCATTCAAAAGATGTGGGCGCAAATTGTCGTCCATGAGTACGAATGTCTCGCCAATATGCTGCCGATACGGTTGCGCTGTCGGTGGGAGGATGGCATTCACGTATTGCACAGCCATTGCGGCGCCTTCCGTGACCACCAGCGGCGTACATAGACCCCACATAATGCGACCCCAAGACAGCAGGATACCTCCACCTTGTTGCACTCGCTGGACAGTGTGGCAAGGCGTTCACTCTGACCGAGTTGCCTCCAAACATGTCTCCAACGATTCTCTAGTTGAAGGCATATGCCACACTCATTAGTGAAATGAACGTGATGCCAATCCTGAGCGGTCCATTCGGCATGTTGTTGGGTCCATCTGTACCGCGCTGCATGGCGTCGTGGTTGCAAAGATGGACCTCGCCATGGACGTCGGGAGTGAAGTTGCGCATCATGCAGCCTACTGCGTACAGTTTGAGTCGTATCACGGCGTGCACGAAAAGCATTATTCAACATGGTGGCGTTGCTGTCAGGGTTCCTCCGAGTCGCAATCTGTAGGTAGCGGTAACCCACTGCAGTAGTAGCCCTTGGGCGGCCTGAGCGAGGCATGTCATCGACAGTTCCTGACTGTCTGTATCTCCTCCATGTCCGAACAACATCGCTCTGGTTCACTCCGAGACGCTTGGACACTTCCATTGTAGACAGCCGTTCCTGGCATAAAGTAACAATGCGGACGCGATCGCACCGCGCTATTGACCGTCTAGGCATGGGTGAAGTACAGACAACACGAGCCGTGTACCTCCTTGCTGGTGGAATGGCTGGAACTGATTGGCTGTTGGACCCCCTCCGTCTAATAGGTGCTGCTCACGCATGTTTGTTTACATCTTTGGGTTTACTGATATCTATGAACAGTCAAAGGGACTGTGTCTGTCATACAATACGCGCAGTCAACGTCTATCTTCAGGAGTTCTGGGAACGATGGTGATGCACAACTTGTCCTTCCTAATGTTCAATGGAGTATTCAAAAATCAAATGTGTGTAAAATCTTGTAGGACTTAATTGCTAAGGTCGTCAGCCCCTAAGCTTACACACTACTTGAGCTAAATTATCCTAATTACAAATACACACCCATGGCGGAAGGAGGACTCGAACCTCCGCCGAAAACAGCCGCACAGTCCATGACTGCAGCGCCTGAGACCGCTCAACTAATCCCGCGCGGCCTCAATGGAGAATTGTGTAAAAATTTACTACACACGCAAACTCACTCACTCACTCACTCACTCTCTCTCTCTCTCTCTCTCTCTCTCTCTCTCTCTCTCTCTCTCATATATATATATACTTTAAATTTTCACTATTCGGGAGGACATACAACGTGCGTATCCAAATGCTGCTTTCTGTCAAAATTCCAATGAAATCGGTGAAGAACATTCGAAGATAAGGGATTTTGAAGAAACGAACATTTACATTTTTATTTATATAGCTTGTTGCCTACAGGCATAAGCGAGAATGGCGTAAATGATGCTTAAATCACTGTGGGCGAGTTGGCGTTCCTCCCTCTGACGGGAGTCGAACACGGTAACATGGGACACCGCTGTCGACCTCCTGTATCTCACAGCTCTCTCTCACATAGACATTCTCTTTCTCCGATTTCCCCCCCCCCCTTCCCCTCCCTCCTACGCCGCTCTCGGTTCCCGCCAGAGACACAATAGAGTCCTGTACAGGACAATAAAGTGAGGAGCTGCATGGCCGACAACATTCCAGTCGCCACATACAGTAGCCATGTGTCTGGTACCTGCTCCCGCGCGCTTTTATTTTGATTTGCGGCGTTGGCGGCGACGCGATAACATAGCCGTGATCGCACGTAGCGTGAAATACTTCCCCACAGCCGGGCGTCGCGAACCCTGTCTGCAGGCGCCCATGTGCAAAATAAAAAATACGCACCGTGGGGGGAGGAGGAGAGATTCCGTACTTTCAACCCTGTTGTCTCCGGTTGTTCTCTGCCGGCTTTTAGTTATTTGTGACGAGCTCGGGCCGAGGGTTGAAACCAAACCAACAAGAATATCGACCGTATTTATTGCTGATCGGACGGATTGGAATCCGCGCGAAGGGAACAAAAGGCGCGGAACGCACGACGCCTCTGTGCAGGCGGAGGTGGAGACGCACGGCTACCGTCTGCCGGCAGCGGCACGCATAAATCCGCGCCCGGCCACCTTCTGCCGCCGCAGGGGGTCGAACCCGAGGCAGGCGCGAAACCGAGCCGGGCCTGCGTGTGAATCAGCAGCCAGCAGTGGTCTCGCTGCACCGGCAACAACACATTCTAAGACAAAAGAAAGACGCACCGCGAACGAATTATCGAAATTGGGCGGACACTGGTAGATGTGACGTACATCACATAAACAAATGATTGCAGTTCAGAAAAATTCTGATTACGTCTTCAAGAGAAAGAGCTTCACAAACTGAGCACGTCAACGACGCGTTGCCCTTTCTCTGGCCATTATGCAAGCAGTTATTCGGCTTGGCACTGGCTGAAAAAGTTGTTGTCTGTCCTACTGAGGGATATCATGACAAATTCTGTCCAACTGTCGCATTAGATCGCCAAAATCCCGGCTGGTGGGAGGTTCCTTCCCATAACGCTCCAAACGTTCTCTAATGTGGACAGGATTTCTGATTGGTGTAAAGAATGGCAGCTAACTCTAAATATAGGTAAATGTAAATTAATGCAGATGAATAGGAAAAAGAATCCCGTAATGTTTGAATACTCCGTTCGTAGTGTAGCGCTTGACACAGTCACGTCGATTAAGTATTTGGGCGGAACGTTGCAGCGCGATATGAAGTGGGACAAGCATGTGATGGCAGTGGTGGGGAAGGCGGATAGTCGTCTTCGGTTCATTGGTAGAATTCTGGGAAGATGTGGTTCATCTGTAAAGCAGACCACTTATAAAACACTAATACGACCTATTCTTGACTACTGATCGAGCGTTTGGGATCCCTATCAGGTCGAATTGAGGGAGGACATAGAAGCAATTCAGAGGCGGCCTGCTAGGTTTGTTACTGGTGGGTTTGATCATCACGCGAGTGTTACGGAAATGCTTCAGGAACTCGGGTGGGAGTCTCTGAAGGAAAGCAGGCGTTCTTTTCGTGATTCGCTACTGAGGAAATTTAGAGAACCAGCATTTGAGGTTGACTG
The DNA here is from genome assembly GCF_021461385.2 of Schistocerca piceifrons. Lineage (NCBI taxonomy): Eukaryota > Metazoa > Arthropoda > Insecta > Orthoptera > Acrididae > Schistocerca > Schistocerca piceifrons. Next base: position 72,258,785 of record NC_060147.1, on the reverse strand, counting down.
CAGTACAATTTTACTGCCGCCAACTTATATTTCGCGGAAAGACCACAAAGATAAGAGAGATTAGGACTTGTACAGAGGCATATAGGCAGTCATTTTTCCCTCGTTCTGGTTGGGAGAGCAACAGGGAGAGAAGATGCTAGTTGTGGTTCGAGGTACCCTCCGCCACGCATGGTGGATTGCGGAGTATGTATGTAGATGAAGATGTAGATCCGGCGATCTTGTTGGCCAAGGTAGGGTTTTTCAAGCAGAACGATAAGCAGTAGAAACTCTCACCGACAGCGGGCGGATATCATCTTGCTGAAATGCAAGCTCAGGGTAGCTTTTCATGAAGGGCAACAGAACAGTGACTCAGTTCGAAGTGAGGCCCATCACTGAAGACAATTTTTCTCCAGTCAGTGTGATTCCAGACCGAAGGCGTGTCTGGAGACGCCCCGGAAAGTAGTTTGATACCAACCTGAGCGTCTCCGATCATACAGCCCGACAACCAGAAGTGGTGGTCTGGGGTGCCACTTCATTTCATAGTTGGACCCCTTTGGTAGTTCAGGGTCCCAGGTTCGATTCCCGGCGGGGTCAGGGATTTTCACCTGCCTCGAGATGACTGTGCTGTCCTCGTCATTTCATCCTTATTCATAAAGTGGCGAGACTCGCCTGAGAAAAGGTTAGGAATTTGTACGGGCGCTGATAACCGCGCAGTTGAGCGCCCCACAAACCAAACATCATCATCATCATCATCCACTTGGTAGTTATCCGCTGCATCCTTACGTCCTGTTTGTTGTCCTTCATGACAACCCATCCTGGAGCTTAGCAAGGTTATGCATGCCCACACATGGCGAGAGTTCTATTCGCGCTTGCCAAACCCTACCTTGGCCAACAAGGTCGACAGATCTCTCCCCAACTGGCCTTTTGAAGCATTAAAAGTAGGGCCCTACTACTACCCTGTGATTATGATGATCTAACTTACCAATTGGACAGATTTTGACATCATAGCTCTCAAGAGGAAATCTAGTAACTATATCAATTAATGGCAAGCCGAAAAAGTGCCTATATAACAACACGTTACTAACTTGTTCAATTTGTGAAGCTCTTTCTCTTGTGTAAATCACCGATTTTTTCTGAAATTGTAACCATTTGTTTGTCTGTCCATCAACATCACATCTGCCGATTTCCGTCCCATTTGGACAATTCCCTAGTGGTGCGTCCTTTTATTTGTGTTAGAGTGTGCACTATCTGATAACAAGAAAGTGAAGCACCCAGAGGCGAAGAAAGAAACTAAGTGATCTCCATGGATTGAGTGGTCATGTCATTTCATTTCAGCGGTTAGAAATTTACAAAGTGCTCGACAGTATGAGCCCACCTATCTGGGTAACGTAGCACCCCGTCTGGCCCCCAAGCACCCACTGATCCGATTGGGAAGGATGTCATGAAGCCATTTTATCCTCTCCAGAGGTAAGCTGATCAACAACTGCTGTAACTGGTTCTTGATTTCCTGGATGCCGGCACTGGGACGGACGTCTGGGCTGTTGCTATGCAAGTTCTATCGGGAACAGACCCGTGGATTTTGCTTGTCACGCTGTAAGATGGCTATAATTTCGTACCTTACAAGAACTCATCCACATACTTTACCGTGATCTGCAAACACAATTATGTATCATGTGACAGGTTGTATATCGTACATATGAATATATAAAGGAGACTGACACTGTCACGTACGTATTGTAAACAATTGTTGACGCTTAATGCATGAAAGGTGACGGAGTGGTTTTATTATAAAAACAGCCTAATGAATAATTGCTTATACTAGTAGAGGTTGGAACGCCAGTGGGAATGAAACGGCAGGCGGAACTTAAGCCCTGGGTGGAAGGCCCACACAGGTGTGTTGGTTCTGCTTAACACAGGAAGTAGCGAGACGGACGTCGTAGCACCTAAGCGCTGGACCACAATAGACTAACAGAGTCGCATCCGGCCGGTCTTGTAGCCGAACCGGAAGGATTATACTTCGAAAACTACGAAACTCTTGGACGCAGGTGAGACGAACGAAGAAGCGGCACTTCGGAAACCACGCAAGCTGGGTTATTTCCAAAGATTTTTACTCAGAAGCGTACCATTGTTCGGGCGTAGATTTTTCCTAGCAAACTTTCCACGCTAGACGATAAAAGACTAAAATATGGTTGGTGAGCGTTCGGGAGAACCTGTAGAGATGTAGAATATACCGTAGTTTCGGGAATATGATTCGTTTTTGGAATTACGATGGTGGGGAGCCGAGCCTTGCTGGGAGGCCAGCGGTGGAGAGAAGAGGTCTTCCGTTGTGAGCGCCCGTGTGTGACGGTCGCTCGGTATCAGCTTTGTTGGTACAGACGGACTTGTTGTCTTTGCCCTCAGGAGATTTTATAGTTAGAACGGTTAGCCACTGTACTGTTGTGAACCTATACAATTCTGGACGTCACCTCCGGGTTGGAAGTCTTCGTTGGGTACGCAGCGTTCAGTAATTGAGAGCACTTCCTCTGCCTATACTTACGTTGAAACGTTATCTGAACTCCGTCTTTGTGGCTGAGAGTTCACGTTTCTCGTCTGTAGAACACAGAGAGGAGAAGACAGTATTAGAGTACATTACCCAGAGGACCGCCTTCTGCCGTCCTAGTGTTTAAAAGAGTTTTTATTTTTGTGGCTGGAGTTCTTATATCGACGCAGACGTGTACGAGAACCATCACTTCGACGCACCGGACTCAGTACATACGATGATATCACAAATTGCTTTGGCTTATTAGGGCTATAAAGCTAAAGAGCTGTGATCATGCTAGTTTATTTCCACTGAGGTTCCACACCACCGTAGATCATCTTTGAAAGTAGTGTGTTCTAGTGATTGGTACGTAGATGATGTCAGTCATTTCGCGTTATTGATGTTAGACCGCGCAGTCATAATAAGGGGCAGAGTTGCGCAATTGATTACTAATTTTATGCAGGGAATGTGAACTTTGTAATATAAGATTTTTTTTAATCTACAGTAAATATATAAGCAGGAACAACGTTTATCATTTAGTAGGATTAGTTGCCTTCATCATTCATTTATGTTTAGATTGTACTTTATAGAGTTGAGAGATCCTAAGATCTGCTTTAGAGGGTAGTCAGACAGGGCCAAGTCTTCCTTTTAGCGTTTATTGTTTCCCGTTGCTCCCATTTATTTTCACACCCACCAGGAGTAGCATCTTGGAACTGGAGTGCCTCAACATCACACAGACAGTTCATAGAGTGACGAGCATTGCCCTGTTGAAAACTGGCACCATGATAATGTTGCACCAGAGGTGACACATGAGGACGCAAGCTGGCTGTGATGTATCGTTGTGCCGCCAGAGTTCCCTCAATCACTACCAGTTTTTCTCCGAAGTCATACCCGATGTCTCCCCACAACTGGACTAACACTGCTATGGTTTTCCAAAATGTTGGAAGAATGGCACGTCTCCCCAGGTCGCCGCCACACTCTCCGAATGGTTCAAATGGCTCTGAGCACTCTGGGACTTAACATCTTAGAACTACTTAAACCTAACTAACCTAAGGACATCACACACATCCATACCCGAGGCAGGATTCGAACCTGCGACCGTAGCAGTCGCGCGGTTCCGGACTGGAGCGCCTAGAACCGCGTGGCCACCGCGGTCGGCTCCTGAAAAGATGATTCCTATTCTGAAACTATATTAATGAAAGAAATCCATAGAAAACTAACGAGTGAAGACAAAAATTTTTCGCAAAATGTTTCTTCCGATAAGTGACGGCATATCCTTAAAAAGCATATGATTAAGTCACCAACCAAAAGAAATTGTATGTTACAAACTTTCTATACACGTCACTTCAGCATTTACCGAAACAGAAGGCAAACCATCGGGAAAAAGAGACAGAAAGCTTCAATAACTTTAAATAAAAGAGTAACTGGTCATTTATTTCAATGAAAATATATAATGTAGTACGAGTTATTAATCTTTTAAAGCAAACCAAAAATCCATATTTAATTCCAGAAGTACGAAGAATCTGTAATTAAGGAAATAAATACTTCAATTTTACAAATACTTTATTTTTAGAAATATAATTTTTATTCAGATTTCTTTGAAATGGAATACATTATTTGCCTCTAACAAAAGTTGGCAACCCTCGTCGTCGTTCATGTATAACAGAGAAAGCTGAAAAAGTATATAAATGAAATCACTCAGTCCCGGACTGGCTGAAAACATTTGCCTGCAACTGTCAGTCAGTCAGTCAGACAGTCAGTCAGTCAGTCAGTCATCAGGTTACCTTCCAATAGGAAAGTGGTTGCACTCAGCGACTGTGATATGATTTACAAATTATACAGCGCAGCAATCAGTCGTCTTTTTTTGCAGGTTTTATTTGGCAAATCCAGATTTTGGCTAGTATTATCAACGCCAAAAAATGCAAGGAGTACATGGTCAGGGGATACAATAAAGAGTTACAACGCATGGCACAACCTATATGGCTTATACATTACATTACATACCACTATTTTCTAGTCTCGATGCATGTCAGTTCCCTGTCGTTCGGGCGTCAGTCATAGTTCTTTGAATACTACTGTATAAAGAAGTATTCTGCGGAGAACACAACGATTGGATGTATGGCGCTCTCTATATGAACTACGTAATATAAAGGAAAGTAGAAAAAAAGCTTCCAATTTGCATGGGAATTATATAAGCAAATTTCTTTACATTGCTGTCCGACTTATTTCCGCATTTGCCAGTAAACATAGAAAATCTAAGAAAATTTCCAGGTTCACTCCTTGTGAGTCACCTGTTTTTTATTCTTTAAACACATATGTAGCGCCAGTTGGGTAAAACCATTTTTAAAATTTATTTACAAGACACAAGGAGGCACATGATACATGTAACTATCAGAATTTATCTGTATTCCTGAATTTTCCCGAACATTTTTGCACTTCTTTCGTCGTTCCTCAGAATCATTTCTTTTGTTATCCACAGTTTTGTTCAGAGTTGCCTCTCCTGTTCCTATATTTTCCTTTCCAACATTTGACTACAGTCTCCGAAACCCACCCCAGCTTCTCATTTTCCACGGTTTGCAAAGTGCTACATGTTGTTGTTGTGGTCTTCAGTCCTGAGACTGGTTTGATGCAGCTCTTCACGCTACTCTATCCTGTGCAAGCTTCTTCATCTCCCAGTACCTAGTGCAATCCACATCCTTCTGAATCTGCTTAGTGTATTCATCTCTTGGTCTCCCTCTACGATTTTTACCCTCCACGCTACCTTCCAGTACTAAATTGGTGATCGCTTGATGCCTCAGAATATGTCCTACCAAACGGTCCCTTCTTCTTGTCAAGTTGTGCCACAAACTCCTCTTCTCACCAATCCTATTCAATACCTCCTCATTAGTTATGTGATCTACCCATCTAATCTTCAGCATTCTTCTTTAGCACCACATTTCGAAAGCTTCTATTCTCTTCTTGTCTAAACTACTTATCGTCCACGTTTCACTTCCATACATGGCTACACTAAATAAAAATACTTTCAGAAAAGACTTGCTGATACTTAAATCTATACTCGATCTTAACAAATTTCTCTTCATCAGAAACGCTTTCCTTGCCATTGCCAGTCTACATTTTATATCCTCTCTACTTCGTCCATTATCAGTTACTTTGCTCGCCAAATACCAAAACTCCTTTACTACTTTAAGTGTCTCATTTCCTAATCTAATTCCCTTAGCATCACCCTACTTAATTCGACTACATTCCATTATCCTCGTTTTGCTTTTGTTGATGTTCATCTTATATCCTCCTTTCAAGACACTGTCCATTCCGTTCAACTGCTTTTCCAAGTCCTTTGCTGTCTCTGACAGAATTGCAATGTCATTGGCCAACCTCAAAGTTTTTATTTCTTCTCCATGGATTTTAATACCTACTCCGAATTTTTCTTTTGTTTCATTTACTGCTTGCTCAATATACAGATTGAATAACATCGGCGATAGGCTACAACCCTGTCTTACTCCCTTCCCAACCAATGCTTCCCTTCCATACCCCTGGACTCTTATAACTGCCATCTGGTTTCTGTACAAATTGTAAATAGCCTTTCAAAAGGTTCAAATGGCTCTGAGCACTATGCGTCATCAGGCACTTAGAACTAATTAAGCCTAACTAACCTAAGGACATCACACACATCCATGCCCGAGGCAGGATTCGAAGCTGCGACTGGAGGGGTCGTTCGGCTCCAGACTGTAGCGCCTAGAATCGCACGGCCACTCCGGCCGGCCAAATAGCCTTTCGCTCCTGTATTTTACCCCTGCTACCTTCAGAATTTTCAGTCAACATTGTCAAAATCTTTCTCTAAGTCTACAAATGCTAGAAACGAAGGTTTGCCTTTCCTTAATCGATCTTCTAAGATAAGTCGTAGTGTCAGTATTGCCTCACGTATTCCAATATTTGTACGGAATCCAAACTGATCTTCGACGAGGTAGGCTTCATAAGCGAAGTATTTTATCATACTGTAGTGTTCAAGTCGTGTGCTCTATTCACGCCTGTACGTGGGATCGAGTCATTCGCTCCGAAGGCTACCCGATATGCCACCTTGTTTGGGTTCCGCTTGTTAGAGGAAATGCGTATGGGGTGGGGAGGAGGGGGTAGGTGAGGTGTACGGCTGTAAGTGCGGTTGGAAGTGTACCATTCTCCCAAGCCCTTTTGGGCCTTCTGCCAACAGTGTTGTTAAGATCTACTGGGATGACTCGTGGGATAGAATCTGCTCAACATGGAGATGATCTCGCCGCTTACCTAAGACGCGGACGAATAGCCTGTAGCAGTAGATAAGCATCACCATTTTCAGCGGTTAGCATCTCGGCGCCGGCGGATAAGGAAGGCTGCCCCTTGTCCGGCTGAGGTAAACCGGATTACACTCTGGTAGAGGCCCGGCGCGGCGCGGCGTATATTACCGGGGCGAGCTCTTAATCTCGGCGGTCGGCCGTTGTCCATTTCCACGCTGTCTCCGGCCGTGATCTCGTTCTGAGGCCGGGCCAGGCAGGCCCTGTAAATCAAAGGCGCATGTATCACTTCGCGCGGTGGGGGGATGGGGTGGGGGCGTACAGAGGCGTAGAGCGTAATGAAGCCGTGCGGAGTCGGACAGGTAACGAAGCAGCCGCGTAAATATCGTACAAATTTATGTCGGTCCAGACAGGTAACTCCGCGGCTACCGAGGGCGCCCGTTGGCCACGGGGGGGCAGTGGCCGGCCTTGCTCTTTACCAGAACTCTTTTCCCCTCCAGGTCACTGCCAAGGACGAGGGGCGTCGTAAGCGCTGCGCTGTGGTCGCCTTCTCGCATTAACCCCACTAGTGATCCTCACCTTGAAACATTTTTAGGTAGTATGCCCTATGCTGAGAACTGGGAGAATGTAGCTTTTCGTGGCGACAATCTTAGGTAAGTATTTCACGGATATCTCGCTGCTTCGAATTTGCTCCTCTGAAGTTTCATTTCCCGCCCGTGCCTGTGTGCCATTCCTTCGGGTAATAATTGGCAACCAATGCTGTACAATCGCAATATAGTCATGAGATGTTCAATTGTCTATTTTATTAGAACATGTTACGCGTTTCGGAATTACACCCATCTTCAGACATCACAAACCTCAACTCCTTCCTAACCAAGCAGGGCAAGTGTTAAAAGTTAATACGAGAACTACGGAGAGCACAGGAAAAGCGGAACTGTGAGTAATTAACATGTACCAGGTGGAGAAGTATGAAACCAGAATTTTGTTGCAATAATTACACGTCTGTTGTTTGAAACTCATAAGCAATATTTTATCCAAAATAATTTCCGTTGCTATTTATACATTTCTTCCACCTCTCCGGTAGGCTATGAATGCCACGCCAAACAAAACAGTTCTTCTTCTGAACCGCACCAGCCAGCGAGCCATTTTCGTACATTTTCATACGATTTGAAACGTTCTTCAGCGAGAGCGTGTCCCAGGGATTCAAATAGATGATAAGCGGACGACGCAAAGTCTGGAGAATAAGTCGCATGCCCTAGTATTTCCCAACTGAACGCCTCGACCGTTTCCCTGACCCGTTTTGCTTTGTGTAACTGGGCTTATTATTGAGCAATATGACTTTGTGTTACCTTTTTCCGTATTCCGGTCATTTTTCACGTAATGCTCAATTTAAATCGATCATTTGCTGTTGGTAGCAATCGGTGTTAGGGGTTTCACCAGGTTTTAGCAGCTGATAACAGATGAAATCCATTTGATCCCACCAAACACAGAGCACTGTCTTCTTTCCAAAGCGATTTAATCTTGCAATGGATGTCGATGGTTTTCCTGTATTCACCCATGAGTTACGACGATTAGGATTCTCGAAATACAGCAATTTTTCATCACCTGTCACTACTCGATGGAGAATCGACTTTCTTTTGTATCTGGCAAGCAGCATTTCACAAGTGGTCTTTCGATTTGCTTGCTGTCTTAGTTTCAGGTCATGCGGAACCCATTTTCCCACTTTCTGTACCTTTTTCATAGTTTTCAACCGAGGAGAAAGGTTCTGCGTTCCATTGAACTGTTCCGCGAGTTCCTGTTGAGTTTGAGTATCACCTTCGTCCAATGGGCCTGCAGTTCGTTGTCTTCGAACTATTTCTGTGGTTTTCCGCACTCACCGTTTATCATTTCAAAATCACCAATTTTGAATTTTTTTAACCACTCTAAATACTGCATTTTCCCAAGAGCATGTTCGCCGAAAGCTTCGACGAGCACACGATGCAATTCTGCAGCAGTTTTCTTCAAATAATAACAGAAAACCAATGCCATCCGCAAATCGTAGTTCGTAGGCACAGAACTCGAAATGTTTACGGGTTTGAAACAGATAGCGATGTATGGTACTTGGGTTATTGTCTGTTGACACTCGTCGTCAGCCGTAATAGGAAGCAAATGGCGCTGCAGTCGCGGTCTCACAGGCATTACACTGACGGATAGTACCATGTATAGGGAAATCCCGGGTTCATACTTCTATACCTGGATGGCTTACGTGCGAAAATTGGTAGAGCCTTAGATCGCCGTACCCAGAGTCAGAGATTCAAATCCCACAGATGACAATCTTATTTTGCGTGAAAGTTTTACATGGGACTATTAACACTTCCGCACGTATTAAGCAATTGTTTGTTTATTCGGATGTTTATGTTTATTCTGTTAAACTACACATGCACTAGCTGCTTCATCACGAGTGGTGTCTGTTCTCTTGCACATATACGACAGAACACCACACTTGTCTATACAAATGTATTCTATAGGTTTGCCACTTCCAACTAACGAAGCAAAAGCAGACTGCCACAAGAACATTACTCGGCAAAGTCCTTTTACATGTCAAAAAAATGGTCTCCCGTACACCAGTTTCAGCGTAGTTAAAACAATATTTGGGTTTGAACGCGGGACCTTTGGTACGACTGCCTCACACTCTACCAACTGACTCACCCGATCTCTACGAAACTAATCATTCACAGATACGCCTTTCCTGTGCTCTGTAGTTCCGGTGTTACTTTTAATTTCCGTTTTCGCATGTTCTACTGGACGACAGCACACAGCACGAACTAAATCGGTGTTTTGGTTAATGCTCTATCGACACAGAACGTTTGCTACCGATCTGAGTGTCTGCCATCTGGAGGTTTGAGTGTCAGTTCTGAAACTGACAGAGCATAAATACCTTTCTACATATTTTCCAGGTTGTTTCCTCCTGTCACGAGGCAGATATTCCATATGTACGGAATTTCTTCCCAGAAACGGGAGAGCCTGCTACCCGCCGGAGACCCTGAACTTTCTCCAGGTGTGCCACACAACCTGTTTCCACGAACCGATCATAATCGTGCTTTTACAGTCTTTGCTTGAGGAGGAGCTTTGTGATACTCCTTTCTGACACGTCTCCTTACAACAAATAGTGACTGCGTTTGGTGGTACCCCAAGCAACAGTTAGAACCAGCGTTGCCAATACCAATATTCCAAATTATCCAAAAATCTAGGAGAAATTCCGCACATTTGGGGAGAAAATTTTCCCGATTCCGCGCAAATTCTCCACATGACACGATATTTGAGTTTTTCTGGTACTCGTCTTAGATAAATTATTGGTTATATTATTTCATGGTCATAATATGCTTTTATTCTTCATATATTTAAGTATTTATAAGAAAAAACATAACTTCAAGTAATTCGAGAGGCCACAAAAAAGTTTTTTATGTGGCGTGATGCTTTTCTCTAGGGATACGCTCAAACAGCTTTTTCTCGCATGTGCTCTGCCATTGTTATGTTCAGTTTCGCTTAAGTAATACCTGTGTATTACCAAGCTGGCTTTCGACCAAACCGATCGACAATAGATCACATTTTCACACTAAGACAATTCTTTGAAGAACAATGGGAATATGATAAAGATATCTATAGCCTGTTGGTTGATTTTCAACGTGCATATGACAGCATCCACAGGAACAGCCTATACAGTGCAATGCGGGGAATTCAGAATCCCTGAGAAGCTAGTGAGAATGGTGCAAGCTTGTATTGAAGGGTCAAAGGCAGCAGTACGTTTCCGAGGAGCCACATCAGAAACATTCGATATTGAGACAGGCCTCCGACAAGGGGATGCTCTCTCATGTGCTCTGTTCAGCGTCATCTTAGAGAAGGTAATAAAAGAGTGTAGGCAACAGGAGTGGGCTGGAGTAGAAATGGACGGTAACTCCAATTGTCTCGCATATGCAGATGACATAGTACTAGTAAGTGAATCAAAGCACGAATTGAAAGAAAGGTACCAGAAAATGGACAATAATGCATAGAAAGTAGGGCTCAAAGTGAGTCGAGACAAACAGAGTTCACACAGAAGACAAGAGCAGGTAGAATTTCTTGAGATAGACAGCAAGAGATTCAAGAGAGTAGACCAGTTCAAATACTTGGAATCTTGTTTTACTACTGACAACAGCATAAAAATGGACATCAAGGAAAGAACAGCACTGGGAACGAAATGCATGCATTCCCTCAGAGAGACGCTTGGCTCCAAATCGATCTCATTGAACACTAAGATGGAAATCTACAATACAGTGATATGTCCAGTAGTAATGTACGGTTCAGAAACATGGAGCACTACTAAGCGAGAAAGGGAAAAACCATTAATTTTTGAAAGAAGAGTAATGAGGAATATATGGGGACCAGTTTTAGATAATGGAGAATGGAGGAGGAGGAAAAATGAGGAAATCTATATTCTGATGGAACAACCAACTATCCTACAGAAGATAATGAGCAAAAGAATACAATGAGTGGGACATGTAGCCCGTATGCGAGATGGAAGACAGGCGAAGATGGCAATAGAGGGAAAACCAAACACCAAACACCCCATTGGACGACCAAGGCAGCGCTTGATGGACGACCTGGTGAAGGACCTGGCAGCCCTGGGAACTGAAGACATCTGGAGGAACCGGGCCAAAAACAGGAAGTAATGGAGGCAGTTTGTGGAAGCAGCGAGTGGTCTGCAGGGCCTGTGATCGCTGGATATCTATCTATCAACACCTGTGTATAAAAGAGTATTTATCTACCCTCTTTATACACTGAAGCGCCAAAGAAACTGATATAGGCATGTGTATTCAAAAAGAGATACGTAAACAGGGAGAATACGGCGCTGCGGTCGGCAACGTCTATATAAGACAATAAGAGTCTGGCGCAGTTCTTAGATCGGTTACTGCTGCTACAATAGCGAGTTGTCGAGATTTAAGTGAGTTTCAACGTTGCCTTACAGTCGGCGCACGAGCGATGCGACACAGCATCTCCGAGGTAGCGATGAAGTGGGGATTATCCCGTACAACCAGTTTATGAGTGTACCGTGAATATCAGGAATCCGGTAAAACATCATATCTCCGACATAGCTGCGGCCGCAAAAAGATCCTGCAAGAACGAGATCAACGACGACTGAAGAGAATCGATCAACGTGACAGAAGTGCAACCCTTCCGTATATTGCTTCAGATTTCAATACTGGGCCATCAACAAGTGTCAGCGTGCAAACTATTCAACGAAACATCATCGGCATGGGGTTTCGAAGCCGAAGGTCCATTCGTGTACCCTTGATGACGGCACGACACAAAGCTTCACGCCTCATTGGACTGTTGACGACTGGAAACATGTTGTCTGGTCGGACGAATCTCGTTTCAAATTGTATCGAGCGGATGGACGTGTACGGGTATGGAGACAACCTCTTGAATCCGCGGACCCTGCTCGTCAGCAGGGGACTCTTGAAGCTGGTGGAGGCTCTGTAATGGTGTGGGGCATGTGCAGGTGTAGTGATATGGGACTCCTGATACGTCTAGATACTACTCTGATAGGCCGCAAGTACGTAAGCATCCTGTGTGATCACCTGCATCCATTTATATCCATTGTGGATTCCGACTGACTAGGGCAATTCCAGAATTGCTACAGAGTGGCTCCAGGAACACTCTTCTGATTTTAAACACTTTCGCTGGCCACCAGCGTTCCCAGACATGAACAATACTGAACATACCTGGGATGCCTCCATTACTGCTTCAGACATTAGTCGAGTCCATGTCACATCTGGCTGCGGCACTTCTGCGTGTGCGCGGAAGCCCTACACGGTATTTGGCATTTGTACCAACTTCTATGGCTCTTCAGTCTATGATATCGCCTGAAACGTTCTCTATGAAACTCGTTCTGAGCTTAAAGTCTTGAAAAATCATTAGTACGAACACCAGCAACAAACTCACCAACCATCAAGGTATCGATGTAACAGCTACGGTGTATTAAAAATAGTAAAACGTTAAAATCTCAGCAGAATGCCAGTCCTCACAAAATCCCCAATCGAATGGTAATTCCCCGGAGTTTGTGGAATTCCAAAGTAATTGGCAACGCTGGTTACCGCAATACGTCTCCATTGTTACTGCTGACACGGACTTCTTCCGCATAACGAGTGACATTCGGAGGCGTAGAATTGAATCTTGAGAACATGCCGCAAGCTCCTGAAGAACAATCGGAGAATGGTTTCGAAATTATTTACTGATTCTTTTAAGTCGTGTGACTAGGGCCTCGCGTCGGGTAGACCGTTCGCCAGGTGCAAGTCTTTCTATGTGATGCCACTTCGGCGACTTGCGCATCGATGGGGATGAAATGATGATGATTAGGACAACACAACTCCCAGTGCCTGAGCGGAGAAAATCTCCGACCCAGCCGGGAATCGAACCCGGGCCCTTAGGTTTGACATTCTGTCACGCTGACCACTCAGCTACCGGGGGCGGACATTCTTTTAGGTAATTAATTTAGAATAACTATGTATACAGAGAGCAATGGGCAGTCCTATCGAACATCCCTGGGGCATTCCTGACGATACCCTTATCTCCAGTGAACACTCGCCGGCCGGCACAACGTACTGCGTTCCATCACTTACGGAATAGCGAATGGAATTACAGAGCAGGCGATTTGATACCAAAATACTTGAAAATAAAGACTGAGGTCGGCATGATTCTCTGTGCAGAATTGTTCACTTGCTTGGAAGTCGCATTGCTCGTGCAATAGGCGCCTTGTTCAGATCGGCGGTAAAGGCGGAGTGAGACGTTATTGTATCGGCGAACCGGTGCCATAAGTCAGCCGGCGGCAGGTTCAGCGCACGCCCACACACACACACACGCACACGGGCACAGTGTATCTCCCTGGCGCTACCGCTGACCTCAGCAGTCGCCCTATGCGACTGGTGGGACCTGTCACGGCATGGTGGGAGACAGATAATCTGGCTTTATCCCCCGCGATGGGTGAGAATTAACGGGCGCTGCCTCCGGAGGACACGGTGTGAGAAAGAGAGGCTAGGACGGTGGGAGGGGGAGAGGGGATACGATTGCGCGACGGAGTACGAGCGCAGAAAGAAACGGAATTATTTTCCGGACAGACGGGCCGTACGTCATACTCGGCCGGCGCAAATTGCATGCAACATTCATGAGGCCCCTTGTCTCCGTCTTCACATCTCCCTCCCGCTGCCGCCATTTCTGTGTGTGCGTTTCTCTCGTTCCTAGTTCCCCCCTCCCACTGTCGGTCTACGTAGTGAAACCGAGTACCTGGCGCTCTGAGTGGGGTCATATTCAGTTGGAGTATTCAGTACTCTCTTCTTACGCTGTTGGCATACACGGAACCCCACTAGCAGCACCGTACAAGAAAAAAAAAAAACGTGTCTGGGAGCCACAATATGGTCGTTCGTTAACTGTTATCTGAATGCGAACCTTTACGCTAGATGGAAGTACACTATGTGATCAAAAGTATCAGGACACCTGGCTGAAAATAACTCACAAGTTCAAATGATGCAAATGGCTCTAAGCACTATGGGACGTAACTGCTGAGGTCATCAGCCCCCTTGAACTTAGAAATACTTAAACGTAACTAACCGAAGGACATCACACACATCCATGCCCGAGCCAGTATTCGAACCTGCGACCGTAGCAGTCACGCGGTTCCGGACTGAAGCGCATGTAAACGCTCGGCCACCGCGGCCAGCACTTACACGTTCGTGGCGTCCTCCATCGGTAATGCTGGAATTCAGTATGGTGTTGGCCCACCCTTAGCCTTCATGAAAGCTTCCACTCTCGCAGGTATACGTTCAATCACGTGCTGGAAGGTTTCTTGGGGAATGGCAGCCCATTCTCCACGGAGTGCTGCACTGAGGAGAGGTATCGATGTCGGTCGGTGAGGCTTGGCACTAAGTCGGCGTTCCAAAACATCCCAAAGGTATTCTATAGGTTTGAGGTCAGGACTCTGTGCAGGCCAGTCCATTACAGGGATGTTATTGTCGGGTAACCACTCCGCCACGGGCCGTGAATTATAAACGGGTGCTTCATCGTGTTGAATGATGCAATCGCCATCCCCGAATTGCTCTTCAACAGTGGGAAGCAAGAAGATGCATAAAACATCGATGTAGGCATGTGCTGTGAAAGTGCCACGCAAAACAAGGGGTGCGAGCCCCCTCCATGAAAAACACAACCACATCATAACACCACCGTCTCCGCATTTTACTGTCGGCTCTACACACGCTGGCAGATGACGTTCACCGGGCATTCGCCATATCCACACTCTGCCATCGGCTCGCCACATTGTGTACCGTGATTCGTCACTCCACACAACGATTTTCCACTGTTCAACCGCCCAGTGTTCACGCTCCTTACACTAAGCGGTGGGTAGCTTGGTATTTTCCGGCGTGATGTGTGTCTTACGAGCAGCCGCTGGACCATGAAATTCCAGTTTTCTCGCTTCCCGCCTGTCATAGTATTTGCAGTGGATCCTTATGCAGTCTGGAATTCCTGTGTGATGGTCTTGATAGATGTCTGCCTATTACACATCAGACCCTCTTCAACTGTCGGCGGTCTCTGTCAGTCAACAGACGAGGTCGGCCTGTACGGTTTGTGCTGTACGTGTCCCTTCACGTTTCCACTTCGCTATAGAGCCGATGCAGTAGACCTAGGGATGTTTAGGAGTGTGGAAATCTCGCGTACAGACGTATGACACAAGTGAAACCCAATCACATAACCACGTTCAAAGTCCGTGAGTTCCACGGAGCGCCCCATTATCCTCTCTCACGGTGTCTAATGACTACTGGCAGTAGGTGGCAGCACAATGTACCTAATATGAAAAACTTATGTTTTTGGGGGTGTCCGGATGCTTTTGATCACATAGTGTAGCTACGAGGGCTGGCCCACTAAGACTGAAACTGATTTCTTTTTTCACAGATGTTTATTAATCCATTTCAGTTTTTTGACATTTTACAAAGTTTTTCCCTCCCACTTGAACGCACCGCTCATAACGTCTCTACCAGTCCTCGAACAAATGGTGCAGTACCTTTTTTGTCAGGTCCTCGAGAATCGCTTTCCTTTTCTTGAGCGCTGCTGCCGGCCGGAGTGGCCGAGCGGTTCTAGGCGCCACAGTCTGGAATCGCGCGCCCGCTACGTTCGCAGGTTCGAATCCTGCCTCTGGCATGGTTGTGTGTGATGTCCTTAGGTTAGTTAGGTTTAAGTAGTTCTAGGGGACTGATGACCTCAGCAGTTACGTCCCATAGTGTTCAGAGCCATTTGAACTCTGTTTATCATATAGTCAGCTTGCCGTGCTGTTGGCTAACATAACATCTGATTACCACGTAATTATTGCAATTCATAAAACGGCGCCGCGCGGGATTAGCTGAGCGGTCTCAGGCGCTACAGTCATGGACTGTGCGGTTGTTTCCGGCGAAGGTTCGAGTCCTCCCTCGGGCATGGGTGTGTTTGTCCTTACGATAATTGAGGTTAAGTAGTGTGTAAGCTTAGGGACTGATGACCTTACCAGTTAAGTCCCATAAGATTTCACACACATTTGAACAACATAAGACGACATCAGATTATCAATGTAAACAAAGTGTTTATTCGGGCTGTTGTAATAATATAACAGAAAGCACGGTGGAAATAGAGATGCTGTAGCTTCAGTGAAATTAACAAAAGTGTAGTTAGCATATTTATTCATATCATTTACTTATTTTTCCATGAAAACGAGATATATGTAATCGCCTTTGTATGACATTCCATGCAGTTCAATTGTAACCACCGGATGATAACATTTTTTTTGTAATTACCACGAACTTTCGTAACTGTAATTAGCGAGTTTACCATACGGAGCATTCCATCACTTGTCAGTAAGAGTACATAAACACCCACGAGAAATCGTGTGGGAGGCCCAGTATGTAGTAAGATATTGACCAGCACTCTGTGTCGTAATTAATTGCTCACTTGGAACAATTGTTGACTTTTCAGGTCTTTTGAGAACCATGATTTTCTTTGGGCCGTTTTCAAAAATGGTTCAAATGGCTCTGAGCACTTAGAATCACTTAAATATAATTAACCTAAAGACATCACACACATCCATGCCCGAGGCAGGATTCGAACCTGCGACCGTAGCGGTCGCGAGGTTCAACAATGAAGCTCCTAGAACCGCTCGGCCACTCCGGCCGGCTTCCGTTTTCACTTAAACTTAAGGGTCAGATTAACTACAGCGAAGCAACGAAATTAAAATAAGTTCTGGTGAACGTTTGTTATTTTGAACAAAGTGAGTTACGTCCACCAGATTTCTACATTTATTTCACCTACGATTGGCAAAAGTAGTATTTCGTAAAGACATTTATTTTGAGTTACTTTCTAGCCACATTTGTCGTCAGCAAGATTGTTACACTGCAACGTAATGCGCAGGGGGTGGGGGGGGGGGGGTGGATTGTGTATTTTTTACAAAGGAAGTTAACAGTACCACTACATGGAATAAAAATGTGGGTTACTAATAATACTAAGGCAAAATTCGCATGTGGATAGAATCCATTTAAATCTCACGAAACTCCTCTACACTGCTGTGGGGGAAAACGAGTCTTTGTCTTCCTGTGCGGCATCTGGGGCGTTCTTCAGGGAAAGGTCTCTTCCCCCGCCATGAACGCTGTTCGCTTTTGAATTTACAGACAGACTATACCTCTCTCCTTCCCCCTCCCTCGTACCACCCCCCACTTCCCAGCATTTCCTGTACAGTTCTCTTACGTGAGTAGCCAAAATAACCTTGCTGGGCACATGTTTCTATAGCACGACGTTGCTCCCGCCACTTGGTAACGATGATGTGGTCACTATTGTATTTAGTACAGATTCTTTAGTAAGCACCATTCTGAGTGGCGCTTTGTAAAATGGTGTCGTGGCTAACAATGTAATCCTTTACTGTTTCTTTTAGTAAACATGATCTGGGTTACATCTAGTAACGATGGAGTTGTGGACAAGGTTGTACATAGATGATTCTTAAGTAAGCGTGAGCTGCAGATAGTTGTTAATCAACCAAAATGTCATCAGCAAATTGTAATTTAATTTATTGTGGTCACTATTGTTAAAAATTTTATCAACAATTAATACAGATGGCTGTACCACCTTCACCCGAGGAAGAAATGTCTTATAGTCGCTGTATAACGTCAGTCGAATTGCTCTGAATGGATACCAGCCATTCGGGGACTTTGTAGTGATGGTCGGAATGGGTATGTGTTGTCGATACATCATATCTACATCTACATCTACATCCATACTCCGCAAGCCACCTGACGGTGTGTGGCGGAGGGTATTTTGAGTATTTCTATCGGTTCTCCCTTCTATTCCAGTCTCGTATTGTTCGTGGAAAGAAAGATTGTCGGTATGCCTCTGTGTGGCCTCTAATCTCTCTGATTTTATCCTCATGGTCTCTTCGTGAGATATACGTAGGAGGGAGCAATATACTGCTTGACTCCTCGGTGAAGGTAGGTTCTCGAAACTTCAACAAAAGCCCGTACCGAGCTACTGAGCATCTCTCCTGCAAAGTCTTCCATTTCAGATTATCAATCATCTCCGTAACGCTTTCGCGATTACTAAATGATCCTGTAACGAAGCGCGCTGCTCTCCGTTGGATCTTCTCTATCTCCTCTATCAATCCCACACTGGTGAGCAGTATTCAAGCAGTGGGCGAACAAGTTTACTGTAACATTCCTCCTTTGTTTTCGGACTGCATTTCCTTAGGATTCTTCCAATGAATCTCAGTCTGGCATCTGCTTTACCGACGATTAATTTTATATGGTCATTCCATTTTAAATCACTCCTAATGCCTACTCCCAGATAATTTATGGAATTAACTGCTTCCAGTTGCTGACCTGCTATATTGTAGCTAAATGATAAAGGATCTTTCTTTCTATGTATTCGCAGCACATTACACTTCTCTACATTGAGATTAAATTGCCATTACCTGCAACATGCGTCAATTCGTTGCAGACGCTCCTGCATTTCAGTACAATTTTCCATTGTTACAATGTCTCGATCATCATCCGCAAAAAGCCTCAGTGAACTTCCGATGTTATCCACAAGGTCATTTATGTATATTGTGAATTGCAACGGTTCACTCATACCTCAGAAGACTTCTCTCCATTGAGAATGACATGCTTCGTTCTGTTACCTAGTAACTCTTCAATCCAGTCACACATTTAGTCTGATAGTCCATATGCTCTTACTTTGTTCATTAAACGACTGTGGGGAACTGTATGGAACGCCTTGCGGAAGTCAAGGAAAATGGCATCTACCTCGGAACCCGTGTCTATGTTTCTCTGAGTCTCGTGAGTGAATAGCGCGAGCTGGGTTTCACACGATCGTCTTTTTCGAAGCCCAAGCTGATTCCTTCAGATTAGATTTCTAGTCTCCAGAAAATTGATTATACTCGAACATAATACGTGATCCAAAATTCTGCAACTGATCGACGTTAGAGATACAGGTCTATAGTTCTGCACATCTGTTCGACGTCCCTTCTGAAAACGGGGATGACCTGTTCCCTTTTCCAATCCTTTGGAACGCTACGCTCTTCTAGAGACCTACGGTACACCGCTGCAAGAAGGGGGCCTGCGCTACAGGCTGTGACTTAACTGCAGGAGCCAAAATATAGACATTCACGATGTTTTTGTCCGGAGGAGATAATACTTCCTTCGAATACCTCTGCACAGTGGAGCGCTATCAGCGGTGAGATATGAGTGGCCGGAATGCTGACAGCCTTTCAGCGCCATAAGTAACGTGGATACACCATCGGGTGAGCTGTTCCCGGGTTACCCACGAAACAGGCACCTGGGCCTAGCCAGCTAGCTAGGCACGCGATAGGAATCGCCGCTCGCCAAGGAAGGCCGCCCGAGATACCGGGCTGTCGAAGCGCCGTAAATCCTCGTAATGGTAGAAACCCATTACCGGCGCAATTTGTCTCCGGCAAAATAAAAATAGTCGCTCAGAGCAGGAGAGCGCCTATTTTCGTCTCAACCCACGCCCGCCACCCCCAAGCGGACGGTATTTCAACTCCAATAAAGAGGACGCTCACCTGTCCTGCGACGAAAACACGCCATCAATTCGCAACCCCTTTCCCTCCCCACGCTGCAGACATGAAACCACCCGCCTGCACGTAGTGCAAACTTCGCCCTTTTGCGGCCTCCGTCTATTTTGTGCTTCTTCCAGACGACCTCGTACTCTGCGCATCTTTCGAGAAGTTTCCATATTCTCGGACATATTTTCCCCGCTATTCCAAATTGCTCATGCTGCCAATGCGGGTACGTTGTACGAAGTTTGTGATTTGGGAGACACTCTGCATACGAAGGAATCGTCGATTGTTTGATCTCAGAGGATCCACGAACTGTGGACATACAAGGACATGCCTGCAGAAGTCACGGCATTTGTACAGGATGGACAAAGTGCTTCTGACACAGAAAATAGTTCACGCACCTTAATAAAGTCAACCCAGCTTACATCACGCGTCCCAAGTGCGGAAGATGGAAGCTGGATTGCCTGTCGAATGACACAACCAATTTTCTGTTACCAGTCATTGTTTACTTACCTCCACGACGCGTTTCAAAGGTTTAAACCTCTATCATCAGGTAGATTTACATTTGTTAGTATCACACACAGGGATAGGCAAAATAATATGAAAACCTGCACTTACTTGGGAATGGTTTATTAATAAGGGGTTGGGTGCCCATTTGCCTGTAATACAGCTGCGTTTCTTCTTGGAATACTGGAATATAATGATTGTATATTCTCCAGTGGAATGTTATACCACTCTTAGATCAGAACCTCTTCTAAATCCTATAGTGACGGGCGAGGTGGAAATCTGCTCTGGAGTCCACGCTCCAATACCATCCACAAGGTTTCGATTATGTTCAAGTCTGGAGACTGTGGTAGCCAGGGAAGACGCTGCTGTTCAGTTTCATGCTCCTCATACCACGACTGTACTGCCCTGGCTGTGTGAATGGGCGCATTATCGCCCTGAAATATGACGTCATTGTTGGAGAACACCTGATCACCTAAAATGTTCACATAATAGCTGTAATATGGCCATTGAGAGTAATGATGGAACCAGCAGAATACCACGATGTGGCTGCCCACACTATCACACTTCCACCTCCATGCTCAACCCTTGGAATCAAGCAATCAGGATTGGGGCTTCTTTTGGCGTTCCCCACACGTAAACCCGACCCGATGTTGGAAACAAAGAAAACGTTGACTCGTCGGACATTATGACGTGTTTCCATTGATCAGCCGTCCAGGATTTATGCTCCTGACAACATGTTTTACGCTTCTTTACGTTCGTTTTCATCACTAATGGTTTCGGTCCATTAATATTCGCTTTGTGGAGTTCTCGGCGGACAGCGTCGATAGATACGGGGTCTTGAAAAAAAAAACTATTGAGCTCTGCGGTTACTTTAGCCGCCGTAGTTTTGTGTAGTTTTGACGCAATTCGTGTTTGCTTACGACGATCTCTGTCGTTTAGTTTTGTTTTGCGCCCACTATTACGTTTACACCATGATGTCTTTCCATGTTTTGTGTAGGCTGTCATAACTGTTGAAATAACTGCTCGTGAAACAATGAATAAGTTGGCTGTCTTGGTTACTGATACTCCGGCTAATCGGGCCCGCACAATCTGCCCTTTTAGGTCTTTCATTGCACGTCGACCTCGGCCTCTGAATGCAAATACGAAGTGTGCACTACTCGTCAACAACCTGCACTCGTGCCTAGTCCGTATTGAACACACACAGTCCAGCGCGACACGTGCCTTACCTGCCTTGTTGACCATCAAACACAACCATCCCATTACCACCTCTGTTCACATTATTTTTCCCATCATATGTACGTGTGTGAACGATGTTTGGAGGAACTTGTGGCACTATCTAACGCAGAAACAAAATTTAGAACGTGGCTTTGAGGATTTTCTTGACAAAAAACTAAACGTATGTCTAACGGTGAAAATACAATAAGTAAAATAAAATACTCTCAGTGGGCACAGGTTCTTTTCACTATCGTAGCTCATCGGGCTTTTGGAAACTATTTGGTGCAAGAATCATATAGCAAAAGAGAAACATTCTCACAAAGTACAAAGGATGTACATCATAAAAACATTATTATGGAATAAGTTTTAAAGGATTTTGGAGATCTTTGTTCTGAGATGTTGGATACATGCGTTGGAATGAATATTTCAGGTGACACATCAATCGGTTTCTGTCAAATTGGAGTGCCTGTCTTAAGGTGCAGGAAATAAATATGATTTGTCCACCGCGTAGTTCACTTCCCCAGCTGCGTCCAGTCTCGGCTGCCGAATATTTTGAAATTCGTGTAACTTCAACTGAAATCGCTGAACAGAAGAAACGCCACTGGACCTGATGAGATTCCTATCCTGTTCTTTACAGCTTATGCAAAACAACGCGCTCCTCTTCCAGCAGTTGTGCACCGTGGGTCACTGTAGAAGAGAAGCGTTCCTAGTGTCTGGAAGAAAGTGCAGGTCATTCCCACTAGCAAGAGGTGTCGTCGACTAGACGTAAAAAAAGTGCATGTGTGTATCTCTTAAGTACGCATGTTGTAGAATTTTGGAATATGTAATCTGCTTGCGAATTATGACATTTCTGTAATCCGAATGGCTCCTCTGTAGGGATGAAAAGCATTCCACAAACAACGATCGTGTGTCGTGTGAAACACGGCTTGTGCTATTCGTCCAAGAAACACAAAAGGCACTACATACGTTGGCCAGCTTTGTGTAGTATTCTTTGACTTCCCGAACACATGCACACTGCTGCCTGAGAAAAAAAAGGTTCAAATGGCTCTGAGCACTATGAGACTTAACTGCTGTGGTCATCAGTCCCCTAGAACTTAGAACTACTTAAACCTAACTAATCTAAGGACATCACATACATCCATGCCCGAGGCAGGATTCGAACCTACGACCGTAGCGGTCACGCGGCTCCAGACTGTAGCGCCTAGAACCGCACGGCCAATCCGGCCGGCTGAGAAACAAAACACGAACGCACGCCATATGAGAGGCCACCTGTGTAATTGGATTGAAGAGTTGGTAGCAAACACAAACAATGTAAATAACCGATACTGCACCAGTTACTTGTGTTTTCATGCTCGGCATTGCATCTTTTTACAGTTACACTGCAACCCGAAATTCGGACATAGTGAATTTTTGGGCACTTTTAAATGCTAATGTTAGAATAGCATTTTTGGTAGCCTGCTTACAGGTATTGTGCGTCCTCCATTATACAGAATATCACACACACACACACACACACACACACACACACACACACACACACACAGAATATCGTGATTTGTTTTCGTAAATCAAAACGTAGTACAAAGATTTTACACTATGATTTCACACAGTTTCAACAAAGTTTATATAATATTTGCCCATTACAAAATGCATTTGTACCGCTACTGACTACTCAATTATCGACTAATTTCTTTTTAAATGAAGAAACGTACACATTTATGAAAATTACTACAGTTACCATATGCAGGAGAAACATTTGAAAACGTTTACAGATTCACTATTCAGCTTGTCATTGAGAATCTCTTCTCCTTGCTTTATGTGATGCACAAAAATTTCAAGCTCCTCCATTAAACTTACCGTGTGTGAGTTTTCAGAGTGGTACTACCAGGTGCGGCAGAACCGACTAAGCAGTTTTAAGGAGCAATAAAAAGTAAATGTGGATGTGTAGAGAAAAAATGTTTTTATTTTCTAAGTTAATACAATATACCAGTTTACATTCATTTAGTTTTGAAAATAATGTCCTCAAGATGGCGGCCTTTAGCATCAATTTATGGTCGTAGAGGATACCTGAAGTTTCGAGCAGCTCTTACACACATATCGCGGGGTATGGCATTCACTTCGTCAGTAATCCGCTCTTTTAACTCTGGTAGGGTGTGAGGGCGGCTTTTGAAAACTTTTTCCTTCAGATATCCCCAAAGACATCACCCCTCAAAGAGTCGAGGCGTCCCGGGAACATTTCTCTCAAAACATCAAGTGAAATTCGAGTTGTGTGAGCAGTAGCTCCATCCTGTTGGAACCCCAAGTCCCCCAGTCCATGTTCTTCAAGAATCTCGTCCATTCTGGGTTGCAGAAAATTTTGCAACCTTGAAACACAACGTGTCGAATTCACTGCCACGGTCACTCCTTCCTCCTCAAAAAAGTAAAGGCCTAGCACGCCAAATTGCGATACGGCACACCACACTGTCACTTTAGGAGAATGTGGCGGTCTGTCATGAATAATTCTGGGGTTATTTTCAGCCTAGTAGCGAAAGTTTTGCTTGTTCACGCGCCAACTAAGATGAGAATGTGCCCCGTTGCTACTGAAGAAAACTGCATTCGGAGAGTTATAGGCAAGCATTTGCTCACTGCTCACACAGATTCTGACGGTTGGCGCCGTCTGCTGGGCGTAATTCTTGAGTAATCACTATTTTGAAAGAAATGGAACTTCAAACCGCATTGTAGCATCCTTCTCAAACAGCGGTGTTCCATTTTGTACGATTTTCCGATCGCAGTATAACCGTAAAAAGGCACAAGAGAGGCAATAAATCACACGTTCAAACATCACCAAAAACAGTCACGAAAACGAATTCACCTGAATATAAGAATAAATTCTCGAAACGCGTTGTGCTGAGCATGAAAAAAATAAATACCTGATGCAGTTTTCATCGTTTAAAACATTAACGAATTTATGTTAAAACAGAAACAACGTATCATTTTTAAGGTGGAAAAGTTTTCATGCATAATAGTAACTTCGTACCCTAAGAATGTGTTAATGGATCACTATTTTTTCACAATAAATATAAATGGCTTAGCTAGTAACGTCGGAAGCTCCGTGGAGCTATTCATATGACGCTCTTGTATAATCCACAATACGAGAAACTTATTCACGAAGACCTGGAGATGATCCACGCTTGGTGCGAAGGTTGACAACCCTCAACCTAAACCAATGTAACATACCGCAGATAAATAGGCAGAAAGACCCTCACTGTAAGCGTACACGATTGCAGAACAGTCACTAGCAGCAGTCACAACATCCATCAGATATCTAGGAATATGCATGGGCGATTTAATGCGGAACGCCCACATCAGACAAATCTCAGCTAAAGCAGGTGACAGATTGAGATTTATTGGAAGAATCCTCAGAAAGGGTCATGCATACAACGAAGGAAATAACTTACAAAACAATCGTTCGGCCAATGCTTCGAACATTGCCAGTCAATACGGGATCTATATGAGATAGGATTGAGAGAGGAAATAGGGAAATCCAAAGAAGAGCAGCACATTTCGTCACAGGTTCATTTAGCAAGTGCGAAAGCGTCACGAAGATGCTGACGCTAAGCCAACTGCAGTGGCAGGCACTGCAACAGAGTCGTTCTGCATCAGGGTGTGATTTACTTCTCAAATTTCTAGGGCATACGTTTGTAGAAGTGCCAACCAATTTAATGTATCCTGCGAAAAAGCCATGAAGGTAAAATTAGAGACTGGAGCTCAGACGGAGGCCTACAAGCATTCGTTCTTCCCGTAGACCATTCGTGACTGGAACAGGGAAGGAGGGTAAGCTATAGTTGCACATCAAGTAATGTACAGTCTATCACAAGTCGTCAAAGTGTCTTGAGGAATATAGACGTAAGATAAAAAATGGTTCAAATGGCTCTGAGCACTATGGGACTTAACATCTGTGGTCATCAGTCCCCTAGAACTTAGAACTACTTAAACCTAACTAACCTAAGGACATCACACACATCCATGCCCGAGGCAGGATTCGAAACTGCGACCGCAGCAGTCGCGCGGTTCCGGACTGAGCGCCTGAACCGCGAGACCACCGCGGCCGGCAGACGTAAGATACAGAAATCTCAAGCTGAATAATTGTTTCTAAGTGTTCGAACATCTGCATATATTTTGGATATCCTAACCTTGTAACATCGCCGCAAGATAAAAATCGTCCGCCTCCGTAGCTGAACGGTCATGAGGCTGCGTGCCTTGCGAGGGACCGGGTTCGAATCCCGGCACTGTCAAAGATTTTTCCTTCGTGGGGGAACTGGTATGGGGTGCAGTCAGTCTCGTTAGGCCAGATGAGGAGCTACTTGACCGAACAGTAGGGGTTCCAAGGTCAAAGAAATGCGACGACGACCGGGAGACGTACTGACCAGATACCCCTCCATACCGTATCCGATGACACCGACGGAGCAGACTAGCTGTCTAGGACCAGAACGTTCTCCATTTATATTACAGTCCAATAGATTTGGACCGGGGAACGAGATTGTTGATAAACCGTTCCGTTATTAGAAATACCTCGCAGTACAATTGTAAATATCACACTCATCTTTACTGTACTGGGAGAAAGATGCACGAGCGCGCTGCACCGAGTAGTGGATAAGATCCTTGACTCTGTGTTTGATGTTATCTGTGGTGTGCTTGTTCGCCAGTCAGTTGCGCAACGTTTGTGCATTCTAATTAGAGGCAGGAGAAATTAACTGGAATATTGTATTATGGAGACGAAAACTTCTCTGTAAATATATTTTCTTGAGTGTACAGATGGGCCGGCCGCTGTGGCCGAGCGGTTCTAGGCGCTTCCGCCCACAACCGCGCTGCTGCTACGGTCGCAGGTTCGAATCCTGCCTCGGGCATAGATGTGTGTGATGTCCTTAGGTTAGTTAGATTTAAGTAGTTCTAAGTCCAGGGGACTGATGACCTCAGATGTTAAGTCACATAGTGCTTAGAGCCACTTCAACCATTTGAATCACTTGTATAGATGGAAAAGAATTTTGGAGGAATATTTCAAGATAACCAATGCACGGGCAAGAATGAAATGCTTGTTCATCAGAACAATTAACTAAAGGAGATCTTCGTCCCTCAGACAACAAATAATATTCATGATTGGTGTTAACTTGACCTCTTTGTTTTCATTCTGTCACGAATAACACATGTGGTTTAAATGTACGTAATTCAGTAAGCAGTGAATTTCGTAAATGTTGGAGCTTCTTATGATCTGCAGTCTTTTTTGACAATCACAGTAACTTTTCAAGAACTGTTTTCTTTAAGTAAAACTCTCCGCCATCATTCTTAATAAAGTTTTAAATATTTTGTCGTATGTGCATTGCACCTTACGCCACACGGAGTCACAGACTGTTTCAAAGAAGTGGAAAAAAATTCGGGAGGTTTTCTTTCTTTTTTTTTTTTTTTTGTTGCCATACTTGCTGATTCCAATTTACTTTCGAGAATATCAGTAGACAAAATAGCATTCTGAGCATGAGGTAAGTTACTTTTCTTTCTCACTTTTCATACCTGTGAGTAAACAGTACGCAGTGAGAACTTCTGGGTATTGTGCTAAGTGCGCCGATTAATTTACAGTGAACAGTGAAAGCAGTCTTAAACATAACCATGATCGTGTACAGATGCATCTGTGTTGTAATCCTGAACAATGCATGTATTGTAGTTACGGAAACGCCATCTGATAAAATGAGTCGCCTAAACTGAAACTGTGTAACTGTAATTTAATTAACTTCAACAGATTAGTTAGGAAGGCAAACATGTACACTAAATAAGCAGTCCTGTGGAATTTTGTGCTGTGTAATGCAGTGCTACAATGTGTGAAATCACAATACGTGACTTGCAGTTCCATCACATAAAACTAACAGAATGAAGATGTTACTAGAAACTTTGTGGCAGATTAAAACAGTGTGCCGGACCTAGACTCGAACTCGGGACCTTTGCCTTTCGCGGGCAAGTGCTCTACCAACTGAGCTACCCAAGCACACGAATGACGCCCCGTCCTCACAGCTTTACTGCAAACCCGCAGAAGAGCTTCTGTGAAGTTTGGAAGAGAGACGGGGTACTGTCCGCGAAAGGCAAAGGTCCCGAGTTCGAATCTCGGTCCGGCACACAGTTTTAATCTGCCAGGAAGTATCATATCAGCACGTACTCCGCTGCAAAGTGAAGCTCTCATTCTGAAGATGTTATCTAATTACAAATTGAATCCTGAAAGAATAAATAACCATAAACGTTTGTATAAAAATGCCCTGAAGATTTACGTATGCAGACTGACTAAACAGAAATCCAAACAAGACTAATACGCACAAGACTCTAACACTACTCTGCGAGAATAAAACTGCCGGCACAAGAAATGTAATCTGAACTGAACCTTACCTAAATTATACCTGGGAATTTTGGAAATCACTGCTAACTCAGAATGATCTAACTATCTTGAATGTATCACAAAACTGGTCCTAATTAATTTTCATGGCTTACCTGTGGCAGGGGAAACACGGTACTGCTCGAAGTGACGAACATAAAATACGCAGAGCAACAGCAGGCAGGCTAAAAGGGAAGAAAACCTTGCGTAGTGCAATGATAGGATGTGTAACGTAGATCATGCTTCACCTTGTAAGCAACTGTGTTCCACTCTGTTCAATGCGACGAAACACAAAACCAGACAAAATTATTTCGTCAGGACACAGTGGCGGACTTTGAACATGCTAAATTATTGAAGGAAAATTGACTTTTAAAAATTTCTCAAAATGGTAAATTAGTGGGTAGAATCTATAACCTCTGAGTGCAGGCCGTGTGAACAGATAACTTCACTTAATGAAGTCTGAAAAATGATATTAAAAAATCCCCATCAATTAAGGCGAAGTCATAGTAAAATTTTCCGTTATCCTAATCGATCATAATTACACGCAAGTAAGCAGTGCCGCCACCGTTGTACCTGGTAATCTTCACCTGTCCAATTAATTGCTACCAAATCATATCACAAAATTCATCATTACCTGCATCCTTATCCCTGTTCTCTTCAAGGTATTTCAGACCGCTCGAGCAACGAAGGGTACCTAGCGATTGGAAGAATGCACTGGTCATTCCTGTTTTTAAGAGGGTCCGTGGAACAGATCCACACAGTTATAGACCTATATTTATTTACATCTACATCCATACACCGCAAACCACCTGACGGTGTGTGGCGAGGGGTGCTTTGAGTACCTCTATCCGTCCTCCCTTCTATTCCAGTCTCGTATTGTTCATGGAAAGAAAAATTGTCGGTATGCCTCTGTGTGGGCTCTAATCTCTTCGATTTTATGCTGATGGTCTCTTCGCGAGATATATACGTAGGAGGGAGCAATATACTACTTGACTCCTCGGTGAAGGTATGTTCCCGAAACTTCAACAAAAGCCCGTACCGAGCTACTGAGCGTCTCTCTTGCATAGTCTTCCACTGGAGTCTATCTATCATCTCCGTAACGCTTTCGCGATTACTAAATGATCCTGTAACGAAGCGCGCTGCTCTCCGTTCGATCTTCTCTATCTCTTCTATCAACCCTATCTGGTACGGATTCCACTCCGGTGAGCAGTATTCAAGCAGTGGGCGAACAAGCGTACTGTAGCCTACTTCCACTGTTTTCGTGCTGCATTTCCTTAGGATTCTTCCAATGAATTTCAGTCTGGCATCTGCTTTACCGACGATCAACTTTATATGATCATTCCATTTTAAATCACTCCTAATGCCTACTTGTATCTTTCTATGTATTCGCAGCACATTACACTTGTGTACATTGAGATTCAATTGTCCTTCCCTGCACCATGCGTCAATTCGTTGCAGATGCTCCTGCATTTCAGAAAAATTTTCCATTGTTACAACCTATCGATATACTACAGCATAATGTGCGAAAAGCCTCAGTGATCTTCCGATGTTATCCACAAGGACATTTTATATATTTTTTAATAGCAGCGGTCCTACGACACTCCTCTGCGGCACACCTGAAATCACTCTCTTACTTTGGAAGACACTGAGAATGACATGCTGCGTTCTGTTATCTAGGAAGTCCTCAATCCAATCACACAATTGGACTGACAGTCCATATGCTGTTAGTTTGTTCATTAAACGACTGTGGGGAACTGTATCAAACGCTTTGCGGAAGTCATGAAACACGGTTTCCACCTGGGAACCCGTGTCTATGCCCTCTGAGTCTCGTGGACGAATAGCGCGAGCTGGGTTTCACACGATCGTCTTTTTCGAAACCCATGCTGATTCCTACAGAGTAGATTTCCAGTCTCCAGAAAAGTGATTATACTCGAACATTGTTGACAGCAATCTGTTTTAGAATTAGGGAGCTTGTTTTATGCTCAAGAATTACGACTTTTTGTAGAACGATGATCTCCTCTATAACAATGAGCTGGGATTCCACAAACAGAAATCCTGTGAAACTCAGCTCGTTCTCTTCCTTCATGAGATTCATAATGTGGTAGACAAAGGCGTTCAGGTTGATGTCGTGTTCCTCGACTTGAGGAAGTCATCTGACGCCGCCGCACACTACCGTTTGGTGACCAAAAAGAAAGCTTATCGAGTATCGGAGCAGATTTGCGATTGGATTCAGAACTTCCTTGCAGACAGAACTCACCACGTCACTCTTAACGGAAAAATCGACAGATGTAAACATAATTTCCGGAGAACACGAAGTAAGTGTGATGGAATCGCTACTGTTTACAATATATGTAAATGATCTAGTGGAAAGCGTCGGATGCTCTTTAAGGCTGTTCTCAGAAGATGCGGTTGTCTATAAAAGCGTAGCAACGCCATAAGATAGAAACGATTTGCTGAGTGACCTCCAGGGGATTGATGAATGATGAACGCTCTGGCAGTTGACCCTGAACGTAAATAAATGTAATATATTGCGCACACATAGGGAAAAAAATCCACTATTGTGCCGCTACACTATTGATGACAAACCGGTGGAAACAGTATCTGCCGTAAAATATCTACGAGTAACTCTCCAAAGCCACCATAAGTAGAATGACAACATGAAACAAATAGTGGGAAAAGCAGATGCCAGACTCAGATTCATAGAAAGAATCTTCAGGAAATGTAATTCATCTACGAAGGAGGTGGCCTGTAAGGTGCTTGTTCGACCGATTCTTGAGTACTGTTCATCTAGCTGGGATCCCTACCAGATAGGACTGATAGAAAATATCCAACAATAGCGGTACGTTTCTTCACGGGATCGTTTATCCAGTGCGAGAGCGTTGCGGAAATGCTCAGAAAGTACATCGTCAGACGTTACAAGAGATGCGTTGTACATCACGGAGAGATATACTTCTGAAATTTCAAGAGGGCATCTTGTGGGAAGAGTCAGACAACATATTTATTTACCCCCCCCCCCCCCATTCCCACATATGTCTCACGTAACGATCACGAGGAGAAAATTTGAGGAGTTAGAGCCAATACGGAGGCATACCGACGATCATTCTTCCCATACGCTATTCTCGAGTGGAATAGGGTTCAAAAATGGCTCTGAGCACTATGGGACTTAACATCTGAGAGACTTAGAAGTACTTAAACCTAAGGACATCACACACAACCATGCCCGAGGCAGGATTCGAACCTGCGACCGTAGTAGTCGCGCGGTTCCGGACTGAAGCGCCTAGAACCGCTCGGCCACAGTGGCCGGTGTGGAATAGGGTTGGACGCCTCAGTTAGTGGTATAAAAGCACACTCCGCTACACACTATTAGGTCGCTTGAATAGTATGATGTAGATGTAGATAGCCAATACCAACTCATTAGCGTCCCTTAGAATGCTTACAGCAACGAAAATACTACTAACAACCAAAGATCACAGTGATTGTACCCTGAACTTCTTTAGCGTAACTTAATGGCTATCGAAAACTACTGTCTGAAAAATGTTTAATGTAGAAATACGAAATATGGCACATCCAATGAAAATACAAAGCTCACGTCACTTTCCTTGATGTATCATAAATAAGCTAGAAACCTTCCAGGTCAATTGGGAAAATCTTACGAAAATGTAATTCATCCACAAAAGAAGTCGGTCACAAAACATCCGTAAGACGATTTCTGCTAGCTTAATAGAAAAGATTGAGAAGACCCAACGAAAAACGGGGCGTTTCGTCACCTGATGTTTAGTGGACTTGACACCGTTATGGAGATGTCCAACAAAACCCAGTGGCAGAGGCTACAAGAGATGTGTTGTGTATCATGGACGGGTTTAGCATCGAAAATCAGAGATAACACGTTCTAAAATAAGGCGGCCGACATCTTACTTCTTCCTGCATCTGTTTCGCAAAACAACCATGACGAGAAAATTAGAAATATTAGAGATCAGACGGAGGTTTATCGCCAGCCGATCTTCCAATGGAACTGTGAGGAGGAAAAATGATAGTTGTTCGAGAAGGACCCTCTACAACACACAGTTAGCTGGTTTATGAAGCAGACAGAGTGTCACATGTAAACTGCACAACGGAAATCTAAGGAAAGAATCGTGAACGCTGACACTTGCAAGAATTCTTAAACTTATTATTCATACCAGTCACTTTCCAGGTTAGGGAAACAGACGTGTTCTAACTGCTCCTCGTAAAACTCTGTTCCAGTGTCTGTTGTTCTTCCAGCGAGTCCTCATGACACGAACAAGTTTACTACGATATTTATTGCCCATCTGCCGCTGTAATTGAATATTAGGGAGCTGTCGTTATACGCATAAACGAAGCACTTGCGAATAAAAATAAAACATAGAAGGCGTCCTCTGCACGAAAACAGCCGTATGGCAATGGCGCACCATTAAGTCTTAAATCTTAGCGACACCGCCCGGAATTAAACGATCCAGCCGGTGTTCGTGTTCGGGACACGTGGGCAAATCCTACGCATCCACTTTTCTTTCATAGCAAATGAATATATATAGCCTCGTAGCATTGACTGCCCAAAATTTCGTACTCAACTGTTACTAACATTTAACTAAAGCGTCCATTCATTTGCAGATGTTTCTTGCTCTTCTGCAAGTGTATTATTGAATACAGAACATGTACGTCAGTCCTGCCTAACGTAACTTGCATGTAATCCCATTCCTGACAAGCCAGGTGTACAAGTCTACACCAATTTATCATCACTATTATGATCTCGTTTGCTGTTCTTGAAGTTTTTCAAGTCTTCGACAGAACATGTTCCAGCATAAATCCCGCATCTGGCAATACGAAAAATTTTAAAGAGCAATAAAAACGGTCTCTTCGTCCACGTTTCAATGCAAAGTCAATTATGGTTGGAATGCCATGCCCCTGTTAGCCATTTTCTACCCTGTTCGTTAAACCTTTTCAGTTACGCTTACTAGATGGAGTAGCGGAAATATGACTATCTGTACTGTACGTGTAACTGCTTTGTTTATCATTGTTGTTTGTTGTTGTTGTATATACAGGGTGTTACAAAAAGGTACGGCCAAACTTTCAGGAAACATTTCCACACACAAATAAAGAAAAGATGTTATGTGGACATGTGCCCGGAAACGCTTAATTTCCATGTTAGAGCTCATTTTAGTTTCGTCAGAATGTACTGTACTTCCTCGATTCACCGCCATGATTTCATATGGGATACTCCACCTGTGCAGCTAGAACATGTGCCTTTACAAGTACGACACAACATGTGGTTCATGCACGATAGAGCTCCTGCACATTTCAGTCGAAGTATTCGTACGCTTCTCAACAACAGATTCGGTGACCGATGGATTGGTAGAGGCAGACCAATTCCATGGCCTCCACGTTCTCCTGACCTCAACCATCTCGACTTTCATTTATGGGGGCATTTGAAAGCTCTTGTCTACGCAACCCCGGTACCAAATGTAGAGACTCTTCGTGCTCGTATTGTGGACGGCTGTGATACAATACGCCATTCTCCAGGGCTGCATCAGCGCATCAGGGATTCCATGCGACGGAGGGTGGATGCATGTATTCTCGCTAACGGAGGACATTTTGAACATTTCCTATAACAAAGTGTTTGAAGTCACGCTGGTACGTTCTGTTGCTGTGTGTTTCCGTTCCACGATTAATGTGCTTTGAAGAGAAGTAATAAAATGAGCTCTAACATGGAAAGTAAGCGTTTCCGGACACATGTCCACATAACATATTTTCTTTCTTTGTGTGTGAGGAATGTTTCCTGAAAGTTTGGCCGTACCTTTTTGTAACACCCTGTATAAGCTGGTTTCCTATTACTTTATGTGTGTGTGTGTGTGTGTGTGTGTGTGTGTGTGTGTGTGTGTGTGCGTGTGTTGAAATGTGAAACTGAACACGGCAGGTGATGTGTTTACGTAAACGCTATCTGTTGGAATGAGTCGCCGAATCCACCTAAAACTGTAACTGTTTTGGAATTGACATTTACCAGAAATAATTAGAAAACATGAATCTGTGTACTAAATAAATTTTCCTGTGTAATTTAGTATCGTGTAGTGCAGTGAACAGTGCTATAAAGTGCGATGTCACAGTACGTTATTTGCAGTTACAACACACAAGAGTAACACTAGAAATTCTACATAAAATTACAAATCAAATTTTGAAGGAATAACTGTCCAAAATGCCTCTGTAAAAATTGCCCTGCAAATTTTCGTATCATAACTGACTATATAAAATTCCGAAATCTGAATGGCACACACAGGCGAACAGGTAATATGGCACTGCAAGAATAAGAATACCCGAAATATTTGAACTCAACTTTATTTAAACTGAATGTAATAATAGTTTTATAATGCAATGCTCAGCAGTGAGTGATTTTACTGTGTCC
Source organism: Schistocerca piceifrons (assembly GCF_021461385.2). Taxonomy (NCBI): domain Eukaryota; kingdom Metazoa; phylum Arthropoda; class Insecta; order Orthoptera; family Acrididae; genus Schistocerca; species Schistocerca piceifrons. The sequence continues at coordinate 72,224,411 of NC_060147.1, read as the reverse complement.
TGCCTGGGACAAACTAGCCCCGACACTCTTCTGAGTTGTACCTTGAAGTCACAGAAACTCGGTACTGCTCAAAGGCGATGAACGCTAACATGCAGAGCAGCAACACACCAGCTAAAGTAAATAAAATCCTTGCCCGAGTGCAACTGAACGAAATGCAGTTGTACTAAGCACATCATGGTTCACTTTGAATGACTGTGATCCGTTAAGTGCAGTGCGGGGACATACGGTTACGAAACAAATTTTCGTGAAGAGATGGTGGGAGTAATTGAGCTCCCGGAATGATGTAGAAGAGACTAGCATTCAATAACGGTATAATAAAACTGACTCCTTAACAATCGTACAAACTTTACAAAATTCGTATTTTATAAAAAAATAAGTTGCTGCCATGTAATTAGTTACTGGAATCGTAAAGAAATGGTGAGTCTATTGGTTCGAGGCGAACCATATGAGCCAATCATTTTGCTTAATCTGGTCTCGTCAGTCAAAGTGATTGACCCGACCATCAAAGAAAATTGATGCTAAAAATTTGCCTCTTTCAAACTCATCAGAAATGACGAATGAGCACGCAATGTGAAGACAGAATCATGTGAATATCTTCACACTTCTCAGATCAATCTTTACAGAATCGTATCTCCCAAAAGTAACATTTCCTGCAATTACATCTCTTTGTTCTGCTACTTATTTCCTGGCCTCTCAGCTGCGTCACCCACAACTGACTCTCCCCCCTTACTTCTCACAGACAATGCTACTCAGAATCATATTGGTTGTATTGAGAACCTCTATGGCGTAACATATACACTACCGAAGGCTTCTGTTTGAAAAATATTCGGTGTATAGATATGAAGCATGGTACATAGAATGAAAAGAGAGTTAACATCACTTTCATTGAATTCCAAAAATAAGCTAGTAACCTTACAACACCTCCGTAAGAGTCAAAATACCTAGTCTTATTCTCACCATACGGACACTGAATATAACTGAGAACAGTAGAATTGTATTCTTCGAATACATTACTCTCAAAAATTCTCTAATAAGATTCCAATAAAATCGTTGTTAACTGTATGACAATTTACGCATCTGTTCAAAAGTACAAATAAAGTATGTACATAATACACAAACTTAGAGGCCTATTATTTACATAACTGAACACACCGCTGCAGTGTCCGAGATGTCAGAGGGGTTTCCAGATTACGAATGTTAGGGATACTCCTCAGCAATATGTGTGACAGTCTATCTTGGAAGCGACAGCTGCACTCCGCAGTGTAATCTTCCTTCATCTGTTTAATATGTCACCACATCTTTCATGGTTAGTTCGGATCCTGTTAGGAGTGCTCCATGCCGTAAGGGGCAGATCAAGTCCCAATGGTTTCTTGTAGAGAGCTATGAAACTGTGGTGGAGTGTTGTTATTCTACTCTTACGTCCTGGCTTCTCGGAGATCGAAGTTATGGCCCACACTAGGCTGCTAGCTGTTGCGAGTGCGAGTGGGGGATGTCTGGAGTGGAATCTGTAGATTCAGGTAGCAGTTACGTCCCCACGAATGGGCAGCTATGGGTTGGAGCAGATTTTCTTATATTATTCTTTCTTCCCAGGTTATATGGCGGAATGTGGCTCATGGCAGATACCCAGAATACTGCACTTAATTGTACCGGTAACAATTCACATTGTTTGATTTAGATGGGTATCTACCAACTTTGTGTGGCTACGGTTTTTCCAGAGCGGTATGCAATATTCTACTACTGAATAGACAGGACCAGGGGCAGACGATCTTAAGATCGAAGCTGCAGGACCCATGCTGTACCGCGTAATTTTTTGCAGAATATTATTTCTTGGCCTCACTTAGTTGCAGTGTTTAAGATACTGATTAAACGACAGGATTTTGTGAAGTATATTCCCTAGGTACTGTGGATATTTGTTTTGGACCAGGCGATTAGTCTCGAAAAATATGAGCAATGCACGGTTTGTTTGGATAGTGCCAAGACGAAAGCGTGAGGATTCAGTTTTGTTAGGTTTCGGTTGATGTTCGCATTTACGAAAATATTGTTCCTTTATACTGAAGTGTGTTGTAAATGTATCTTCAGTGAAATCGATTTGTTTGTGTATTCTTCAGCGTAACCAAACTTCCTGGACTGAGTGGCTGGCATATCTGGAACACACACGGTAAACAGTAGCGGAGCGAGGACTGAGCCTTGAGGTAAGCCATTGTTAAGGGTATTCTGTCCACTAGTGGCGTTGATTGTGGTTACCTGCAATGATCTGTCAGTCAACGTATGGTTAAGAAGTTGCGCTATTCTTCTACAACATACTACGTAGAGTTCATAAGAATAAGATCACCTCTCTCAAAGGATTCACAATGAAGTTCCCCGGCCATCTGTGTCAGACTTTCGTATGGGTTGCACTAGCCTGTTATGATCCTAGCAATGTGTGTCTAAATTCCTTCTATGCCTGTAGTCATGCCCATTTAACACAGATTAACAACGTTTGAGGAATAATCAGAGTTGGTTTTGCTCCCATCTGGTTTGCGATTTTCTTTACATATGAACAGCACTTTCTCAGAACCTTTCCAACGTAACTAGGCCTGCCTTTCATCTTACCTGCTGCTGCTGTAAAGCGTTCATCCTATATCATTAAAAGTAAGCAGCAGACGTCCACCCATTGGTGGGATACTGGGAATACGCAGTCAGTCTGCAAAGCCGACTGCTTAAACAGGTGTGCGTTCCACTTTAGACTGTTGTTGAAGTGTGTGCGACCCATACCAAATATGCAAGGTGTAAAGGAGTGTAAGTGCAGATTTTTTATTGGTGACTGAGGAGAGTGAACTGAACTAGGTTACATCAGTATTTACTTCTTCAACAGATTAATTATTATTGCTATTAGGAGTAATATTATTTTGGGTTGGTTAATACCTCCAAGTACATGCGGCAAGAGCAATCCATTAACGCTTTTCCACTGGGCAGCAGGTCACGTGTTGAAGTGTGGCTGCGCGGATGAAATTCCGTTAGCCTATACTGGCAAGTGTAGTCCACTTAAAGAGTTGCAGCTACAACTGTGCAGACAACATTAGGTAGTAAACTATGTGACGTGTTTCTAAGAAGACTGTTGGACGCACATAATCGTAAAAAAACAGCCAACTCAGTGGTTTGTGTACACATTAAGGTACTACATATAAAAATATTTGCAGTTGTGCCCATTACACCCTGTATGTATATGCTGAAGGTATTCAAAAAAGGGCAGCAAAATGGTGATAGGCTGAAAACTTTAACATTGCTGTAAACAGCAACTGTGAAGTGATTGCATTGGAAACGATGAAAAAAATCTGCGTACCAGCTGCAAGACTCAGGTTTATCACAACCCTTCACCTACGTTCCGATAGTCGAAAAATTACACTACTGGCCATTAAAATTGCTACACCAACAAGAAATGCAGATGATAAACAGATATTCATTGGACAAATATATTATACTAGTACTGACATGTGATTACATTTTCACGCAGTTTGGGTGCATAGATCCTGAGAAATCAGTACCCAAAACAATCACCTCTGGCAGTAATAACGGCCTTGATACGCCTGGGCATTGAGTCAAACAGAGCTTGGATGGCGTGTACAGGTACAGCTGCCCATACAGCTTCAAAACGATACCACAGTTCATCAAGAGTAGTGACTGGCGTATTGTGACGAACCAGTTGCTCGGCCATCACAGACCAGACGTTTTCAGTTGGTGAGAGATCTGGAGAATGTGCTGACCAGGGCAACAGTCGAGCATTTTCTGTATCCAGAAAGGCCCGTAAAGGACCTGCAACATGCGGTCGTGCATTATCCTGCTGAAATGTAGGGTTTCGCAGGAATCGAATGTAGGGTAGAGCCACGGGTCGTAACACATCCGAAATGTAACGTCCACTGTTCCAAGTGCCGTCAATGCGAACAAGAGGTGACCGAAACGTGTAACCAATGTCACCCCATGCCATCACGCCGGGTGATACGCCAGTATGGCGATGACGAGTACACGCTTCCAATGTGCTTTCACCGCGATGTCGCCAAACACGCGTGCGACCATCGTGATGCTGTAAACAGAACCTGGATTCATCCGAAAACATGACGTTTTGTCATTCGTGCACCCAGGTTCGTCGTTAAGTACACCATCGCAGGCGCTCCTGTCTGTGATGCAACGTCAAGAGTAACCGCAACCAAGGCCTTCGATCTGATAGTCCACGCTGCTGCAAACGTCGTCGAACTGTTCATGCAGATGGTTGTTGTCTTGCAAACGTCCCCATCTGTTGACTCAAGGATCGAGACGTGACTGCACGATCCGTTACAGCCATGCGGATAAGATGCCTGTCATCTCGACTGCTAGTGATACGAGGCCGTTGGGATCCAGCACGGCGTTCCGTATTACCGTCCTGAACATACCGATTTCATATTCTGCTAACAGTCATTGGATCTCGACCAACGCGAGCAGCAATATCGCGATACGATGAACCGCAATCGCGACAGGCTACAATCCGACCTTTATCAAAGTCGGAAACGTGATGGTACGCATTTCTCCTCCTTACACGAGGCATCACAACAACGTTTCACCAGGCAACGCCGGTCAACTACTGTTTGTGTATGAGAAATCGGTTGGAAACTTTCCTTATGTCAGCACGTTGTAGGTGTCGCCACCGGCGTCAACCTTGTGTGGATGCTCTGAAAAGCTAATCATTTGCATATCATAGCATCTTCTTCCTGTTCGCGTCTGTAGCACGTCATCTTCGTGGTGTAGCAATTTTAATGGCCATTAGTGTATCTTGTTCAGAAGCTGACGTAGGGCGTGGAAACTTGTAACCAGTTAACTACGCGGCGAAAAGTGTAGTTTGTTTAATTCCACTGCACTGGTTCACGAGACACGTAGCAAACGGAAGCTGCGCTGAGCTGTGGGCATGAACGCAATCTATATATACAGTCCCGCCATCAGATGGCTGTAAGAGAAATCCCGCAGCCGGAAGTGACGAAAGCGCGTTAGCAGCTTCCTCCTAATGCGTTGCAGTGTTTCAAACGGATTAGCGTCGAGCGCTCAAAGGTCTTTAAATTTCAGAACTTCCTCCATTTGGAAAACGTACACGCGACAGCCTCCTCTTCTCCTCCTCTTTCCTCTGGCGCCGTAAGTCACCCACTCCGCGAAGAATCCTGGCAGGGGGTAATTGACTTGGACTTGTCGCGTCCCCTAAAAAGAACGCCTAATTTATGGACAGAGTGTGTGGCACGCGGGTGGTCGTTGGGACGCGGAGAATTCTCAACGCAGATGAAAGGGGGGAGAGGAAGTAGCAGCTAATGAGAAGTTGTTCGTTATTAACGGCCCGTTGTGTGAAGCAGACACTTCCTGTCGGCGCGCTTTTGTAACAGAGTCTGCCCTGCTGAAGACGTCAACGTTGTCCGTGATGTAGTCTCCAGCTGAGATTGTTTTGTCATAGCACAAATGTTCTCATTGGACCAAACATTTTCTCAGATACATCTACATACATAATCTGCTATCCATTGTATAGCGCACGGCTGAGGATACTTTGTACATAGGGTAAGGTGGGGTAAATCCGAGCGGGTGGGTAATCCCTACCACCCTCTATTTGTGAGAAATGGCAAAGCGGAGCGACTTCGCACTTGTGTTACCACAAAGAGCATTCGAAATAACGAAAATGTCACCTTGACAGCTTTGCCGCATTTGACATTTAGACACTCAAAAGACAGCAAGTGTGTTTTCGATTGTTACAATTTAATTTTTGACGTGCGTAGGCCTGTCTCACAGTACACTTCACTGCTGAACGTTTTTCCGTCCTCGAGGAATATCGAACTCACCCGTCGAGAAGGACTGTGAGAGCATTATCCTGTCTGCTGGGGGCAAAGCTTTGAATTTTTTACGTGGAGGTAATGACGCATGCTTCCCCATGTCTCACTACATTACCCCAATGCGTCATACGCAAATTTCAATCTGTTTGGCTGTTTAGACGTTTCGTACTTTATTTGAACACTGCTTACCGAATAACAATTCTGGGAAGAAAATCAAATGGAATTTGCTGTGTGGGTTTTGCAGAAGATTTTGCCATAGTTTCAGAAAATCTGACAAACAGCTACTCAAATACTTCTCCAGGTAAAATACGAACAATAAAAGCGCCATCAAAATTTCAGTTTCAAAAAATAAATAAAAACTCATAAATATAAGAAATACACCATAAAACATACGAGTAGAAACATAAATTGGTAAATTTGAACAACTCTGTAAATTTAGATATCTTGAAAGGCTGTCATTACTGGTTTCGGTTTGTTGGCATTTCATCGACATACACGTGCCCCATTTCTAAGCAGTGTGACAGAGATATCAGGATGATAACTGATTCACCATTTCAGTTTAAGTGAAGATGGAGCTTCAGTTGATGAAAAATAGTGCAGGAAAACGGAAATGCGTAAATATTTTGGGACTGATAGCTCTACTCTGTCGATGATAATTAAAAATGGAGACTAAGTTAAGGCAATGTTTGAGCGCAATCTTTTCGAGGTACAGAAGAAGTGTATGAGAACATGCTTGGTTAATTCACACAAGGAGCTTCCCACAATTCTTTCAAACCAGGGCCCTTGTTGGTGGAAAGGACTGGTTATTGGTTATCTTGCAGATCCAGGCTGGTTTAAACGTGTCAAAAAGAGAGAGAGAAAGGAACGGTATAGAGTCAAAAGAATGTTTGCGGTGAAGGTAATAAAGTTTTACCGACTATGGCTATAGAATGGTTGCAGTCTACATTGCCTTAAATACTGGAACAAAATGACTCGAACGAAGTCTTCAAATCGGATGAAATTGGCGTATTTTGCCGCTGTTTACCCAATGAAAATTTATTGCTTCAAAGACAATCGTATTCTGTGCGAGAAAATCCATAGGAAAAAATATCGGTATCGGTAGGATCCAGTGCCTGTTTATCTGAATGATTTCCTTATTTTTCATTACAAAAGTTTAAAACTCTGGTGTTTTAAAGATGTAAGATCATCACCAGTCGAAGATACGGCGAACAAAAAGTATGTAGAAGTACGCCGTTGGTTTCTCAATTTGGATAAACAATAACATATTTTTCGTTGTTTATTAGGGTATAATAAGCAACCAGCCATATTTTAGAATTTTTGATACGCTTTATTTTCTGCGCTATTAATTATTTTTCGAGACACAGAAAATAAACCATATCAAAAACTCAAAAACGTGAATGGTTGCATATTATAACCAAACAAACCGCCAAATTAAATCACAGTAGCAGTTTGCTATAGATGAGGGACACACAGTGGAAGCTGGTTATAACGACGTTAAAGGGACCGACGGTTTACGGTCGCTATGGCGATAAGCCCACAAACCGGGTTCTTGCTTTGTTTTTCGATAAAAATTTCGTGTCTGTAAATTTTAGGCTGCCACTTCAAAAAATAGCCTAAATACATTACACCTACAGTATTTACAATACAATATTTGTGGTGAGGAACTAAAAATGAATGCCTTATGTCTCTGCAGTAAGTACTGCAATAAAATGCCAGCAAAATGTAAAAACCTTTAATAAGTGAAGAAAAACCGCAACAATGTACATTTTTCAATGATGTCGAACAGGATCTTGGAGAGTGAATGAGAGAAAATGTTGACTACGTTTAATACTTTACTGTAAGTGTTGTACATAGTATATAATAATAAATGACTCAACTTCGTTCCAGTTAATGTTGATCAACAGCAGCAAAATGAAAAGCCAGTACTCTACACATAAATTACACGAAGGCCTGCAGTTTCTCCTATGTTTGATGTACTGTACCTATCACATCGGAAATATGCAACACACATAACCAGAAAACATTATTATTCCACTTCCGTACTTCGAAAAAATAACAGACTGAAATTTAATTTTCTAGTTTTCTACAGTCATAGCTAAGACAGTGTAGTTAAGTTTTTTAACCAGATGATTCAATTTTAAAATGCAATGCGGTAACGCATACTATAGTATACTGTCCTACTTACGGTGATCAGTTACCTTTGTTTGCTTTTTGAATTTAAGATGTGCGTACGCATTTGGCATTTGACAACGCATTCCTTTTAACGCCTGATTTCAAATCAACAATCTGCAGAAAACTAGAGTTCGAAAATAAACGTTACATTGTTGTTGGTGATACACAAATACGTTACAAACTAAAATGACCATTGGATGTTACAACAGATATATTTCTTCGGAAATGTAGTAAAAGCATGTCGTTTTGTAGGAAGATACACAATAAACTATGTCGTACCCAGCGATTTTGTAAATGTAGCGTTACGCAGGATTCAGACTGGATCGTTAGATTTCGCTGTTAAAGCCAATACATCGTAAAAAGCGATGTAGCTACTTACGGTATTGACTGTAGCTATGAAAGAGTTTTTACCAAAAAACAAGCAGTAATATACCGCATACTAACTGTATAATGACAGTATGTAGACTGTATATTGACGAGATCGAAAAACAAGGCAGGTTTCATTTGTATCGTTCGGAACGATTTTTTTTTTTTTTTTAAGATGAAGAAATACTGTGGGGACCTCAGTTTCTCTTAGAAACACGACATGTCTCACATAGTATCCTCAGTGATTACCATGGCATGTCTGCTATTGCAACTACCACTATGTGCGAAGTGACCCGCACGTGCTATGAACGGCAGTGGCACTGTCTCGTGTCCCTTGGACTCGAGCGAGCTTCAGTCACGACATAAATGAGGACAGGTATCACATTGGAGCGGACGTTTCTCACCAGGCGACCGTGCGTTTCGATCCGGATTTAACGTGTCCAGTTGTAAGTGACGCAAGAGGCAGGTGGACGCAACAGATTTGGCAACGGGGCAACCACTTAGGATACTCCCTGCAGCTTGGGAAGGTAACAGTAGTTGAATGGCTGCAGGGGCGGCAAGGGCCGAAGGGCGAGGGAGGCCCTTAGCGCGGAAGGGGCGGATCATCCCTCGGAGCGCGAGCGGAGCAGGTACTCAGCCTCACCTGGACCACTGTACAGTCCGTGCGAAGAAACTGCACCACCTCGCCGCTCTTGGTCGCTTGTGGCCTTTACATGGCTACATCTGCATCTACATACATGTTTCGCAAGCCACCGTACGGTGTATGGTGGAAGGTATCTTGTACCAATCATTTCCTTTCCCCACTCACTCGAAGGCAGAGGGGAAAAACGACGGTCACTATGCCTCCGTATCAGCCCTAATTTCTCTTAGCTCCCTGGCCATGCGAAATATGTGTTGGCAGCAGTAAGGTCGTTCTGCAGCAACCTTCTCTAAATTTTCTCAGTAGTGTTAATCGAAAAGAACATCACCTTCCCTCCAGGGATTCCCATCTCTGTTCACAAAGCACCTATTTAATACTTGCAGCCGGCTGCTGTGGCCGAGCGGTTCTAGGCGCTTCAGTCCGGAACCGCGCTGCTGTAGTGGTCCCAGGTTCGAATCCTGCCTCCGGCATGGATGTGTGTGATGTCCTTAGGTTAGTTAGGTTTAAGTAGTTCCAGGTCTAGGTGACTGATGACCTCCCATAGTACTTAGAGCCATTTGAACCATAATACTTGAATCTTGCAACAAATATAGCAGTCCCTATGAAATGCTTCCATATTTTCCTTAATCCGACCTGTTGCGTATCCCGAACGCTCGAACAGTACTTCAGAATAGGTTGCATTAGAGTCTTATATGCAGTCTCCTTATATGAACCACACTTTCCTAGAATTCTCCCATTCAACCAAAGTCGACCATTCGTCTCCCCTATCACAATCCTCAGATTTTTGTTCCATTTCACATACCTTTGTAACGTTACCCGCCCCCCCCCCCCCTCCAAATTTTAGGGACGTGATTGTGTCGAAAAGTACTCTACTACCGCTATATTGGTATTCCTACTCATCTCCAATATTTTACTTTTTTTATGTAGAGAAAGCTTCCACTCACAATGCCAACTACAAATTTTGTCTAAGTCATCTTATATCCTCCTACAGTCACTCAACTTCTACACCTTACCGTACACCACAGCATCATCAGCAAACAACTGCACATTGCTGCCCACCCTGTCCGCCAAATCATTTACGTATATAGAGAACAACAGTGGTACTGTCGCACTCCCCTGACGCACTCATGACGACACCCTTGTCTCTGATGAACAGTCGTCGTGGAGGAGAACGTACTGGATTCTATTAGCTGAGAAGTTTTCGAGCCACAGACGTGCACCAACTGACGTGGGTGGTACCGGGTGTCCTCCGAGTATTCCTTCTATATCTGAAGACGAGCGACTAAGATTCGGAAGCTATAACCAGCGTTCGGCTTTGGCTGGCATTCTGTTCACGTTACGTTTCTCGCTCGCTATGTGGTATCATCTCCGTCTTGACCGACGAACTTACGAAAATGTTGTTAACGATTCGATTTCAGCTAAATATTTGTGACAAGCAAGACTATAATATAATTCAAGCTGTGCTCTTTGGCCCCTGTCTAACGGCACCCTCGGAAATGGCCACATATTCAGATAAAAAAAGGCCAAACATTTGTGACATTTGCTGGTAGTTGCTCACTTGCAAGGGTTTATCTTCTGTCTTTCAATCAGACTGAAGTCAAGAATTCGAAGAAACTCTTCCCCGAGAAAGCACACTCATACGTACACAAGCTAATTAGGCAATGCTTAGCAACTGCTAAATATGTATGGGAAATGGATGTACGTCCTAAACTCCTGCCCTCCTCTCTAGCTCCTCTCACCCCTCCATCTCCATCTCCTCCTCCTCCGTCTCCCCCTCCATGCCACCATCTCTCCCGCCCTCCCCCCCCCCCCCTCTCTCTCTCTCTCTCTCTCTCTCTCTCTCTCTCTCTCTCTCTCTCTCTCTCTCTCTGCGCACACGCGTGCGTGCGTGTGTTTATCACCTCCTCCCTCTTCTCTCTGTCCCTCTCCTTCCCCTGTCTATTTCCATTTGGTCCGCTGCCGCCCCCCCCCCCCCCCCCCGAGCTTGAGCCGTGTTGATTGTTATTGCAAATGAAACCTTCATTGGGAATTGAAGCCGCTTAAAATGAGGGGGTAAACTGGTTGTGATAATTGGTGTATGGGGTTTGAGACAAACCTATCCAACTGCTGGATGTACGATGGTAGTACGTTTCTTGACAGTACTTCACGTAGTTTTAACCCGAATGCGGTTACGATTACAGAAGTTTGGTATAATTCGGATTTGGTAGTAGTATTATAATCATAAGCCGATAAACAATAAAAATACCTTCCTCTTTCCTGTAAAATGGACGGCAAAGAGGAAAGCAAAAGAGCACATTCTTGTACATGCAAATTTTGTTTGATATGTGAATAGAAAGAATAGATATGTGAAAGCGGTCTGTCTAATGGTTCACATGCCTTGCCAACGTAGTTGAGACTGACCGCAAGAACAGAAACAAAATAGTATATTTTCATAGCACAACACAGCATTCCCTTGTTGCAATCAGTTTTAATAGAAAACCTGTACATTCTTATTTTAAAAAAATGTTGTCTATGTCAATCTGAATGTTTATTAGTATACCGTGTAAGAATTTGAAGTAAATCAGACAAGAATTTCCTGCTCACACCGTTTTCATCTTCTACGTTAAATACGTAACCGTACTTGCATGTTACACATAGATTAAAAAATGTGTAGCCTATTTCTATGCGATCGTTCATTAGCGTATCATATAAAATTTTTAAGTAAATCGGTGAACATTACCAGATTTTTGGTAAATGTGTTTATGCTTTTATATTGCATTTTCATTTATATTTTAATATATATTTAAAAATTTATGGCTTGTGTTCACCCAAAATGTTCATTATCGTATAGTGTAAAAATTTGGAGTAAATTGGCCAAGAACTTACCGAGATTTTGTTAACAACTTTAGATAACGACTTGGCTGTATTAGAAGTATAGATAACAACGAATATTGCAGCACGTACTTTTATTATATGAATAAATACGAACCAGAACCTGCTACAAACGGAATGACGAAAAAAAAATTGAAATGTAGCAGGACGTAAGACTACTACCGTCAGCTCCATAACCACTCGCCTCTAATCTCCAGACCACGCCTATCACATACTCTTCTGAGCATTAGTTTTGTTTTGTTTATCTTAGGATCTCCTGGAGCATTTTTACCGCCAATTTATTGTTATCTGACATTTATTTCGTTGTAACAAGTCGTGCCATGAATAACTTTCGTGATAAATTTCCAGTGCGCCAATGCCTTGAGCAGCATGCTGTCTGTCATAGCTCGCAAGTTATAATACAGAAACAGAAAAATACTTTGAAATTCAATACGGTGTCTCCAAAGTAGTGACCTAGGAACGTCACATGACATGACCCGAACGCCGGTTGTAGCTTCCTAATTTAAGGAAGCCTATTGGAGCGAAACCAGTTCTCACAGTTACATAAAAAACGCGATGTAGAGTGTCTTGTTCACCTAACAGTTCCTTGAGTATATTCAGAACGGCGTGTACATCTGAATTCAGAAACAACACAATGCTCCAATGGTATCTAGTATTCGCTACTGATTACAAGTTGCGAAACTGATGATAACCATCAACTTGGGAAAATAATTTAACCACTGCACCGGTTTCAACCAGTCACCAGACCGCTGTGTTACAATACTGAGACAAAAACACTGGCCATCACGTTACATAATTTTGAGTGCTATTGTGAAACAGAACAATGTTTGGAGTTCGATATAATATGGGACGGTTTCACGGGTAGACTTTCATCGGAGCCGGACAAACTGAAATACAGGGTGTATCAAAAAGAATAATCCGATTTTAAAAAAATTAAACAAAAGTTTAAAAAAATATTATGTTATCTGAGATTTGTGCGTGAACAACGGACTTTCAGAGAGAGCAAACTCTCGAGTTTTACATAGTTCCCGCTACGTAGCAGCCGTGTGCGCCCACTTCAGTTCTAGTAACAATGGCGTCGGGACTACAGAGAGCGTTTTCTCTTCGGCAGTGCGGGTCAGTGTTAACTGTTCAGCGTGACTTTCGCACTAGGTACGGAGTGGATTCTCCTGAAGCACAGAGCATTAGATGATGGTATGAACAATTTTGATAAACAGGTTGTTCGTGCAAAGGCGAATCGCAAGTTGTTCAGTTTAATTCTTGGCAAGATGGAGAATGACAGTGTTCTTCCACACTTTGTGTTCACAAGGCAAAATTCCATTTAAATGGAAGGGTGAAACGTCATAATGTGAGAGTATGGGGTACGGAACAACCACATTAAGTTGTACAACATGAGTGGGACTGTCCAAGATTTAATGTGTCATGTGCAGTTTCACGGGAAAATGTGTATGGTCCATTTTTCTTTGCTGAGAGCACTGTTAAGAAAGCACATATTTCGATATGCTAGAGAACTTCCTTTTCCCACCGTTGCAGGCTGATTCGACCGACTTCATTTACCGACAGGATGGGGCACCGCCACACTGGCATCTGGAAGTGCGGGAATTTTTAAATCAAAAGATTACTGAACGATGGATCGGTCGCACTGGACCAAACGATTCAGCCTTACATTACTGGCCTCTAAGGTCACCGCACCTGACTGTATGTAATTATTTCTTGTGGGATTAATGAAAAACTCTGTTTATGTGCCTCCTTTACCAACAAAACTGAATGAACTTACGCATCGCATAACAGCAGCTGTGGAAGCTGTAGCTCAAGAAATGCTGCAGTGTGGGAACAATTTCAATACTGCATTGACGTATGTCGTGCATCTCAAGTGGGGCATGTTGAACACCTATGAAAAGGTATGAAAAAAAGACTTTTGAATTTCCCGTTTATCAAAAAACAAAATTCATTGTATATACATAAAGTCCGGGAACACTTTCAGTTATTTATTGCACAAGAACTAAACATTGTACAGATGTCATAAATACTGCATTTTGAAGAGAGACTAAGAAAGTTTTTTTTTACAAACATTCGACATGCGAACCATGAGTGACAGGGAAACGTCAATAGTAATCGAATCATAGCCATACCCCTCCCAGCATGGCATCGTCGACTGTGGCAGTCGCTTCCCGTTTTCTCTCCCGAAGCTCTACTACATCGCGTGGTTGAGGTGGTACACCAGATTCTTAATGTGTCCCCACAGATAAAAGTCACAGCGAGTGAGATCTAGTGATCGGGGGAGGGGGGGGGGGGGGGGGGGGGTATTTCATGAAACAGATTCCCTCTACACCATGAACTCGCCATGTTTGCGACTAGCGCTGACTATCGGCAAATTACCAAACTACGCTGTGACAGTATACAAGAAGAAAATCTTTCAGGGTTTCTCTTCAAAATGACATATGTGTGACATCTGTACAATTTTTGGTTCTTGTGCAATAAATAACTGAAAGTGATCCCGGACTTTATGTACTCTCTGTTTTTATTAGTTTCAGAAATGTAGACGTGCCAAATCGGATGATTCTTTATGATACTCCCTGTATTGTGTGGATCAATGGAGAAGTCTGCGCGGCTGTAAACCCTTCTTGTGTTACTGTATTAGTGACAGTCTGCCTGTGAAGTGTTTTTGGGCCTGTGTAATCGTATCTGCGTATTTCCACATCAAATGCAAAATTTCCGTAGCAGGATATTTACAATAAAAATATAAATTTTTCTGATCTTAAGACGTAAGGAAGTACTTTGGGGGACAATTAATGTGCGAAAGTGGTGCATACGTAGTACATGGCTGGTATGTTGGTTGGTTTGTTTGATTTTAAGCGTTCGTATTTACAGCAGGACGCCTTTGAAAGACGGCGTGGTGGAGCGAGTGAGCGTGGGCGAAGTGTGTGAAACAGTGTAATTGCGTACCGTCACGCACAGCCCAGCCGCAAGGAAGGAGGACGGCAGCACATATATTCAGCACCTCCTGACGCCACCTGAGGCGTAACAGAAGCGACCGCTCCTCCACGCATTGTTGCCTGAGGGATGGCGGCAATAATGGCGCTAAGCAATTGTTGTAGGCATCCTAAGTAGCAACTGTCACGCTAGGGGGTCTGCTTGCTTTTTCCGTGCGTGTAGGAGAAGAAGGTGTGTGCTACATGCCACAAGTGGACTATACGTGACATAATGGCTAAAAAACTCTATTCATTAGTTTTTTGAGCCAAATTAAAATTCGAAATCTGCTCCATAATTTTACAAAACATATTTCGCTACAAAAACGTTAAATTTAATTTTTATTAGTATTTCTTACAGAAGTAAGCATTTGGTAAGTTAAAACTTCTCATACCACGTGTCGCGTACTTTTTGAAGGCCCTTGCTTAGCATGACTTATATATGTACATCTGTTAGCAGCATGTCAATTGGAGTTTTTTTTCTGTTGTCGTTAGTGTTGGTTAGATTCTGAAGTATAGAGTGTGATTTCTGAGCGTGTAGCTCAAAAATGGTTCAAATGGCTCTGAGGACTATGGGACCGAACATCTGAGGTCATCAGTCCCCTAGAACTTAGAACTACTTAAACCTAACGAACCTAAGGACATCACAGACATGCATGCCCGACGTAGGATTCGAACCTACGACCGTCGCAGTCGCGCGGTTCCGGACTGAAGCGACTAGAACCACTCGTCCACCGCGGCCGGCTGAGTGTGAAGCCATTGCGTTATGATGTCACGTAATGCATGGTATGTAGACCTCCTTCCTTGACGCAAACCACTTTCATCTACACTATAGAGTAGAGTATTTCAGCCAGAGGATAGACTACCAAGGAGCAAATGATGTTTTTTTTTACTACCAAGGAGCAAATGATGTTTTGTTAGTCAGCATTTCAGCCTTGTGTGTGTGTGTGAGTTGGGGTTGATGGGCGCTCAACATCGAGGTCATCAGCGCCCTGACACTTCAGCCTAGTGACTAACTTGAGAACAAATAATGGAATCCGCATTAGAGACCACCATAAGTAGTTTCCGCCATTTCCTGGAGGTTTTTTTTTTTTTTAATTCCGATTTTGGCCGTCTAGGGACCGCGTTAAACAACTATTTTTCAATGTACATTTCTCCTATTGCGCTCCTCCTCTTTTCTCTTCTGCCAATATGTCTTCATCCTCTCTCTGTGCTGCTCCCTTCGGTCTTCTGTCCACACTGTTCCTCCAGTTCTTCTCTTCTTCACTTCAAATCCTTCAAAATGTTGAATTTTGTCTCTCATTAAGTCTCTGTTGGTTATATCATCTTCTCCTATACCCATCTCCTCTAAGTCTGCTTTGACTTCTTTGAACCAGGTAATTTGGGTTCTGGGGTTCTTGTCAAAAAACATGAATATTTTCTTTGTCAGCCTTTCATCATTCATTCTTTTCAAATGGGCGTAAAAGCTTACTCTTCTCTTCCTCATAGTATCTCCCACTTTCTCAATTTTGTCATACACTTCTCTATTACTTCTAAGCTTCCAAGCCCATTCTCAAACCTCGGCCCAAGTACTCTTCTAATGATTTTTCGCTCCTTTTTTGCTATAGCTTCCATTTCCTTGTTAGTGTTCATTGCTAAACATTCAGATGCATACAGACACTCCGGCTTAATCACAGTGTTGTAGTGCCTTATTTTTGCGTTAATTGATACTGACTTCTTGTTGTACACATTCTTTGTTAGCTGGAATGCCATTTCCATTTTTCTTGTTCTTGTTTTATTTCCTTCTTTATCTGAAGCATTGGGCTGGATGATTTCCCCTAAATATTTGAAATTAGAAACCTTCTTTATCTGGCCATACTTTGTAATCATATTGTTCGGTGCCTCTTTTACATTGGTTAGGTTTATTATTGAGACAAAAAGTTATACTTTGTGTCACGTTTGTAAATATTTCACGTTCCATACATTTAAAATACTTTATAATTTGCTCTGCTGGGCCAAAAGATTATGATCAACAGTTCAATAGCTTGTTTTTCCGTCTTTTGGAACGAAATACCTCACTGATTCTGCGTATCAGGGATCAGACTATTCGTTGGCAGGTTTGTGGAGGTATGTGGCATTAGATGTCTACGCACAGGTCACGTAATTCGCGTAAATAACGGGCCGCTGATTTGCGTACGACGTGATGGCACCCGATAGCGACCCAGTATGGAATTTGCATCAGGCAAATCTGGTTTATTCATTATTTCTCTTATGTTCTTAAAAATGTTTCCACAAAGTTTCATCGTCCGACGATCAATAGTTTTTCGTGTAGACCGTCTTAAGTTGCGAAAATTTAATTATCACCTTGTACTTTCAGAACTACTTATATAACATGTAACAGTTAAGCCATACTTCGTCGGTTATATTTCATCTTGTACCCGGAAACGAAAAGATGTATTTCATCATTCAACATGTGATACTTGCAAGTGAACTGAACTACTTTCATTTCAGAACAATTGTGCCTTCTTTGAAATTGATATGTAACGCTTCTAAACTGTATTTATTACTGGGTACATGGAAATAATGTACCTTGGAAGTTTTCAGATTTGTTGTTTCAGAAAAAAGACTGCAGCACTTAAGGGCAAATTCCACCATTTAAAGATGGAGTAATAAAATATATTAACCTTACATTACAGTGCTAGCTAGAGATGAAAATCTGAAACGTCTACAAAGGTGTAATACGATGGTGCAATGTCTCTGTTATTCTGAATTACCGCGCCAAGTTCATTTGGACATGCATGCTTGTCCAAAGGAACAGGAATTGCGACGACTGGAGCCATTATGAAGTACATTAAATGTATTCGTAATTGCGATTATGGACTACCATTAGCTGTAGTATGGAATGACGATAATGACGTTTTACTTTAAAGTCACTTGTCACGTGTCAGTATAATAGGCAGTGCAATATCGTATTTATCTGCCGATAGCGGGCGAGCGACTTTCAAGTAAAATGTCTCACCTGTACAGGAATGTACATAATGTATGTACGAGTGCAGACTCTAGACGCATGGTTGACTACATGAGGAGGTATGGGTGTGGACGTGAGTCGTGCACGGTTAGTCAAATGGTAACGCGACCACTCGCGAAAGTGGGAAATCCGAGTTCGGGTCGAGGTCCGGCACGAATTTTCATTGTCGTCATTCCATTCTACCTCTGATGGTTGTCATTTTTCGCAAATGCGAATACATTTCAATGTAAAGTTGCAATTCTCTCTATTGTATCATTGATATCCTCCCATCCTAAATTTTAATCGCACTCTTCATCCTTTCTTTCAGGCTTTGCTACTTCGATAGAGGGCTATAGTGAGAACATAAGGGGCGAAAGACTGCATTCCTTCCTTACGCCGTTTTTAATCCGAGTGTGTCATTACAACAGAGCTCTTTTCCGCTGGCCTCCAAGTTCAACTGACCTCACGCCATGGGGTTTTATGAAAGATCGTTTCGTCACTATCTAGTGATTGACCAGATTAGGGACACAGAACTGCACAGGCTATTGATTCCTACATTGTACATGTTAAAGAAAATGTGGGAAGAATTTGATTTTAGGTCTGATATGTGTCGTATTACTGAACGTCCGCGTACTGAACGTTTGTAAAAAAAAACTAGGCTATTTTACCTTCAGTTTCATGTGTGATACTTTAGAAGAAGGGAAAGCAGAAAGGTGGAAGGAGTATATAGAGGGTCTATACAAGGGCGATGTACTTGAGGACAATATTATGGAAATGGAAGAGGATGTAGATGAAGATGAAATGGGAGATATGATACTGCGTGAAGAGTTTGACAGAGCACTGAAAGACCTGAGTCGAAACAAGGCCCCCGGAGTAGACAATATTCCATTGGAACTACTGACGGCAGTGGGAGAGCCAGTCCTGACAAAACTCTACCATCTGGTGAGCAAGATGTATGAAACAGGCGAAGTACCCTCAGACTTCAAGAAGAATATAATAATTCCAATCCCAAAGAAAGCAGGTGTTGATAGATGTGAAAATTACCGAACTATCAGCTTAATAAGTCACAGCTGCAAAATACTAACACGAATTCTTTACAGACGAATGGAAAAACTAGTAGAAGCCAACCTCGGGGAAGATCAGTTTGGATTCCGTAGAAACACTGGAACACGTGAGGCAATACTGACCTTACGACTTATCTTAGAAGAAAGATTAAGGAAAGGCAAACCTACGTTTCTAGCATTTGTAGACTTAGAGAAAGCTTTTGACAGTGTTGACTGGAATACTCTCTTTCAAGTTCTGAAGGTGGCAGGGGTAAAATACAGGGAGCGAAAGGTTATTTACAATTTGTACAGAAACCAGATGGCAGTTATAAGAGTCGAGGGACATGAAAGGGAAGCAGTGGTTGGGAAAGGAGTGAGACAGGGTTGTAGCCTATCCCCCATGTTGTTCAATGTGTATATTGAGCAAGCAGTAAAGGAAACAAAAGAAAAATTCGGAGTAGGTATTAAAATTCATGGAGAAGAAATAAAAATTTTGAGGTTCGCCGATGACATTGTAATTCTGTCAGAGACAGCAAAGGACTTGGAAGAGCAGTTGAATGGAATGGACAGTGTCTTGAAAGGAGGATATAAGATGAACATCAACAAAAGCAAAACAAGGATAATGGAATGTAGTCTAATTAAGTCGGGTGATGCTGAGGGAATTAGATTAGGAAATGAGGCACTTAAAGTAGTAAAGGAGTTTTGCTATTTGGGGAGCAAAATAACTGATGATGGTCGAAGTAGAGAGGATATAAAATGTAGGCTGGCAATGGCAAGGAAAGCGTTTCTGAAGAAGAGGAATTTGTTAACATCCAGTATTGATTTAAGTGTCAGGAAGTCATTTCTGAAAGTATTCGTATGGAGTGTAGCCATGTATGGAAGTGAAACATGGACGATAAATAGTTTGGACAAGAAGAGAATAGAAGCTTTCGAAATGTGGTGCTACAGAAGAATGCTGAAGATTAGATGGGTAGATCACATAACTAATGAGGAAGTATTGAATAGGATTGGGGAGAAGAGAAGTTTGTGGCACAACTTGACCAGAAGAAGGGATCGGTTGGTAGGACATGTTCTGAGGCATCAAGGGATCACCAATTTAGTATTGGAGGGCAGCGTGGAGGGTAAAAATCGTAGAGGGAGACCAAGAGATGAATACACTAAGCAGATTCAGAAGGATGTAGGTTGCAGTAGGTACTGGGAGATGAAAAAGCTTGCACAGGATAGAGTAGCATGGAGAGCTGCATCAAACCAGTCTCAGGACTGAAGACCACAACAACAACAACAACTTTAGAAGAACGCTTACAAAGCCCACGGGATACCTCCTAACACCGTGACGGACGTCCTTTGGCTGGGCGCAACTCGACGTGGCATAGATTTAACAAATCTTAGGAAGTTCCCTGTAGAAATATGGAACCATGCTGCCTCTACAGCCGTCAATAGTTGCGAAAGTATTGCCGGTGCAGGATTTTGTGCGCGAATTCACGTTTCGATTGTGTCAAATAAATGGTCGATGGGACTCACGTCGGGCGATTTCGGAGGCCAAATCGTTCGATCGAACTGTCCAGAACGTTCTTCAAACTAATAGCGAAGAACTGTGGCCCAGCGACACGGCGCGGTATCAAATGGTTCAAATGGCTCTGAGCACTGTGGGACTTAACTGCTGAGGCCATCAGTCCCCTAGAACTTAGAACTACTTAAACCAAACTATCCTAAGGACACCACACACATCCACGCCCGAGGCAGGATTCGAACCTGCGACCGCAGCTGTCGCGCGGTTCCGGACTGTAGCGCCTAGAACCGCTCGGCCACTCCGGCCGGCGTCTCTCTTAGTCTTATTTGTTATTGTTCCCTCTTGGTTCCTATACACATTGTATGTTAGCTGTATGTTCCTATTTTTTTATCTATTTTTCTGACGATTTCAAACATCTCCCAACATGTTACGTTCTGGAACCATGTTTGCAGGCTGACAAAACATATGAACATTTCTTCATTTTAATTAAGCCTGGCTTCAAATATCGCAACACGATAATGGCATGTTTGTAGTATTTCGCTCCCGCTGTTCAGTGCATACACAGAACACGTAATAGCGGAGATAAAAGGATTCTGGAAAGGGATTTAAATTCATTGTGAAAGAGCATCATGGTGAGGTTCCCTGATGACATTGACACTCTCAGTGGAAGAGAGGAACTATTGCGAACCGGTTGAACTGTATGAACGGCTATGGACTGAGAGTAAACAGAACAAAGTCGTGGCAGAAATGACAATAGCTAAAATCTTAACATCAAAATTGGTGATGACGAAGTATGGGAAGTTGAGTTCTGCCACCTAGGCAACAAAATAACCTGTAACGGAGGAAGCAAAGAGGACGTAAAAAGCTGACTGTCACTGTTGAAAAGGAAACTTCTGGCCAAGAGAAGTCTACTAGTACGAAACATAAACCTTAATTTCAGGAACAGATTTCTGAGAATCTACGTCTGGAGCACAGCACCGTATGGTGGTGAGTCATGGAATGCGGCAAACCCGAGACAGGAGGGGAAAGAAGGGTTTAAGATTTGGTTCTAGAGAGGAATTTTCAAAGTTAACCCTACTGGTAAGGAAAGGAACGCGGTGGTTCTCTGCAGAATTGGTGAAGAGAGAAACATATGGAAAACACTGGTAAGTAGAAGATATGTTAAGATACCAAGGAAAAACGTACATGACAAAATGATTCAAATGGCTCTGAGCACTATGGGACTTAACATCTGTGGTCATCAGTCCCCTAGAACTTAGAACTACTTAAACCTAACTAACCTGAACACAGCACGCACATCCATGCCCGAGGTAGGATTCGAACCTGCGACCGTAGCGGTCGTGCGGTTCCATACTGAAGCGCCTAGAACCGCTCGGCCACAACGGCCGGCCGTACATGACACTATAGGGAGCTGTGGAGGGTAAAACTGTAAGGGAAAAGAGGACTGGAATATATCCAACAGGTGAAAATTAAATGGGTGTAGGGCACTGATGGCCAGGAGTTCCCAACTGTGGACGTTCGGCTGCTGAATTGCAAGTCTTTTCAGTTGACGCCACATTGAGCGACTTGCGTATCGATGGAATGATGATGAGGAGAAAACAGCGCCCAGCCCAAGCGGGGAAGATCTCCGACCCGGCCGGGAATTGTACCCGGGACCGCTACATGGCAGTCAGGCGGTCTGATCACTCAGTTAAAGGGGCGGATAGCCAACGAACAATGGAGGACGTAGGGTGGAACCGCTACTCTGAGATGAAAGGATTGGCACAGCAGAGGCCGCATTAAAACTGTCAGAGGGCAGATGACCCTAAAGAGTAAATGGTTGAAAATTTACGCCTGTTTATGTGTAATTTTTTAAAACATCAGTTAGTAAGTGTTGACTTTCTGTTAATTGGATCTAGTAATATTAGCGTGGAGCTACGTTGGCTATCCTAAGTCCAGTACTGTCAGGACGGTTGCTAAGCCCCTACAGCGCTGGCGGCATACGAACCCATACCCCCAGCGAACAGGTTGCCGGCTAGGCTGCAGCGGATCCCCGCGTTAATACTGTCGGGACTGGACGGGGAGCCCGCTGCCATCCGTCTTGTACACGCGCCGACAACGGGGAATCAAGATCTGCCGCGGGGACGTCGCTTCGTGACTCCGAACACGTCCCATCAAAGCGGCGACCACTCAGCCGCTACCCGCCCGTGTGTCCGCGTGTACGACGTGCCTCTTTGTTTCCCTGCGAGGCTTAATAAATATTTCAAGGCGGTAGGCGGCGCGCGCGGCGGCCAATTGAACATCCGATACCTGACGAGATAAGGGCGTAATTGTGGCGTAATTTCCCCCGCACTGCCGGCGTCCGCTACACGAGGGGAGCACCGGGCGGCTGGTGGAAGACTCCGGTGCGTACAGAGACCGAGTGCGTGTGCGTGCGGTCAGCTCGCGCGTTTGACTCCGCCGCCGCCAGTGGGGGAAGGGACTGGCCGGGCCTCCAGTGCTGTAGGAGATGACTGGAGTTTGTGGTTCGTCAGAGAGCAGGGTAGTTCCTATTCGACAAGGTGGTTGTAACGTTGCCGTGCCCTTCGGAATATACGGAACACACCCATACACGCACGGTCCAGTCACACTAATGTGAGCACAGGTCAGAAGCTTGAATAACTATCTTTTGCAGCGCAGACGCGCAGGAAGCGAGTCAGTGCGGTTCTAATACATACAGACAGGGATGAAGAGCCATTCCGACCCCAATGTCGTGGCCAGGGAACCTATTCTGTATCTTTCCGCCATTGTGCCGATCGTTTGTGTACTCAAGAGCACCGAACGGTCTAGTACTCGAATTAGAGTCCCTGCATTATTCAGTATACATTTCGGTAGCGATACCGTTTGGATCTAGAGAACCGAAGCGCTGTTGTCGGTTCGTGTCGCGCAAGCCAATCAGAAGCAAGCGGCCGCAGATGCGCGCACAGCGCCACGAACACAACGCGGCTAGCAGACGAGACAGGCGCACTATTCTTCCAAGTACCGAAAATTGCGTTTACGTTGCCATTACGCATGACGCCGCATTCCATCGAGTTGACGTGCCCGCCTCCATCGCCCTTGCCTCCTCCCTAACAGGCGCAGTATATCTGTGGTGTCACCGCCAGACACCACACTTGCTAGGTGGTAGCCTTTAAATCGGCCGCGGTCCGTTAGTATACGTCGGACCCGCGTGTCGCCACTATCAGTGATTGCAGACCGAGCGCCGCCACACGGCAGGTCTAGAGAGAGACTTCCTAGCACTCGCCCCAGTTGTACAGCCGACTTTGCTAGCGATGGTTCACTGACAAATTACGCTCTCATTTGCCGAGACGATAGTTAGCATAGCCTTCAGCTACGTCATTTGCTACGATCTAGCAAGGCGCCATTATCATTTGCTATTTATCTTGTGATGCATGTACCGTCAGACCGATGTTCACCAATTATGGATTAAAGTTACGTATTCCAGAAGCTACGTACCTTTTTTGCTAGTCTCAATTCCTTGTCATTTTCCAGACCTCACGCCAGCCTGCGTGAGCTTAAACGCGTGCCTTTCGGCTTCCTCTCATTGTGGATTGGCGCTCTTGCCAGTCCACAATAATATCCATTTCCATGATTCTCAGCCGAAATGCATAAATTTTTTTACAGTTTCTCTGACCCCATGTTTCCATGCATGCATGATAACGATAGCGTATTTGACTGTATTCTGCAGATTTTCGTAAAAGCCGCATTATGTTACCTTATTCTCATTCACACTGACATCGTGTTTTGGATTTTACCTTTCGGATAATAAGTTAGGAATAGTGTTCAAAATGGTTCAAACGGCTCTGAGCACTATGGGACTCAACTTCTGAGGTCATCAGTCCCCTAGAACTTAGAACTACTTAAACCTAACTAACCTAAGGACATCACACACGTCCATGCCCGAGGCAGGATTCGAACCTGCGACCGTAACGGTCTCGCGGTTCCAGACTGTAGCGCCTAGACCCGCCGGCCACTCCGGCCGCAGGAATAGTTTTTAGCACCACATTGTACTAATACATTTATAAAAACACCCGAAAAAATTGATTCTGAAAGTTTCAAAGAATAAGAAGATAAACAGAATGTGAAACTTCCTGGCAGATTCAAACTGTGTGCCCGACCGAGACTCGAACTCGGGACCTGCAAGGTTCGCAGGAGAGCTTCTGTAAAGTTTGGAAGGTGGGAGACGAGATACTGGCAGAAGTAAAGCTGTGAGTACCGGGCGTGGGTCGTGCTTCGGTAGCTCAGCTGGTAGAGCACTTGCCCGCGAAAGGCAAAGGTCCCGAGTTCGAGTCTCGGTCAGACACACAGTTTTAATCTGCCAGGAAGTTTCATATCAGCGCACACTCCGCTGCAGAGTGAAAATCTCATTCTGGTAAACAGAATGTGGTTATAAATCGCTCCTAGAGATCCAAATGATTAAGTAGCCCACTTCCCGGTATGATACGTCAACGATTTGGGTCTTAAAACCAAAATTGAAAAAAAGGAACGCAATTTCGAGAGCTTCTGCAATTCGTCGAAGCTTATAACATGCGTCTCATGAATGAAAATGTTTCGTACATGGTGCTACAATCTAAAATTATTACGGCGGAGATGTTTCATCTCTGTGTACTGTTGTTGAGGATTCGATCGCAGATAAATACTTGTGAGAAGCAAGATTATGAAGATGACTGCTACTCGTTACATTCCCAGTAATTTAAGATGTGCTCTTAGATTCCTGTCTAACCGCATACTCGTAAATCGCTACATATTCGGAAAAAAATGGTGAATTGTTTCTGACAAGAAAAAATATAAACGTCTCTGTCGGTTGTTTCGCTCACAGCAATTTCATCTCCAACAATTTCATGTTTCCTATTTTAAATATACAGAAATCACGAAATCAATCATTACTGAGGAAGTGCGCTCTTACATGTAAATAATAACCAATATTGTAGAAAAATCTTAACTTACACGAATAACAATGTCTCAGCACGTGTTCCATATATGAAGAGGGAAAAAAATAAAAATTTGCATCCATCCATGCGCGAACCCGTGTCCTTCTGAACCTTATTCCCGCGCGCTAACCACTTGGCCACGCCAAACAGCAGACACAGCTTCCTCAATTCTTGTAGTATTGTGTAGAGAAACGTAGGCCGACATCGTTACCAAACGGTGCTGCGTAAGTCATAAATGCGTGATAGTTAGGAATATTTCCAATATCAGGCTTCACATAATTGCTTTCTATTGTTACTTGAAAGTTATAATCACGTTTCGGTAATTACTAACCAAACCATTAGTGGGAAAAAGTACACAAAGGCACTAGTAACGTTAGTTCACACTCGTGTAATATACGTAAGCAGAACCGCTGTCTTGATATTGACCGAAAACTTTTTTTTTTGTGTAATCATTCACAGAAACAGCCTAACCTAACCATATTTCTAACAACGGAAAATAGTCGATTATGAACTCACTTTCCAACCAGATGCGTCCTCTGGTGATCCAAAGTTAAAACCGCTAAATATGTTTAAAATAACCAATTATAGGTGCACATAAACCACAGCTCACCGATCGACAGGACCAGACCTAAATTCAAAACCTCTCGGTACAATTGTCGTAAAATCGGTGGGAGGACCGTTCGGTAACAAGTCTCAGAAGCTTACTGAATAGGATATTTCGATAAAGAACCGAAAATGACGTCACTGCCGATACTAACCTGCTACACCGATCGGTATAAACGATACAGAATAGGGCCCCAGCTGCGCTACGTTTCTCGGTCGGGGATCCATGGCGCGAACAGGCCAATAGATGTGGTCCCACAGATTCTCGATTGGGTTTTAATCCGGCGAGGCTGGTGATGAGGAGAGTACGGTAAACTCATTGTGGTGCTCTTTGAATCACACACGTGTATTGCAAGCTGTGTGACACGTTGCGTTGTCCTGCTGCCATCGTGTCGAGGAAAAAAGCTAACCGCAGGGTCCTCAAGGATAGATGCATGCTTGTATAGGTCCATTGTGCCTTCGAGAATGACTAGATAACCCAGGGAATGCCCTCCCACCCTGGACACTAAGGAACTTGCCCCCTACTTGCAGCGGTGTACCGTAGGTCTCTAGAAGAGCGTAGCGTTCGAAAAGATTGGAACAGGGCACACGTCATCCCCGTTTTCAAGAAGGGAAGCCCAACATGTGTAGAACTATAGACCTATATCTCTAACGTCGATCAGTTGTAGAACTTTGGGACACGTATTATGTTCGAGTATAATGACTTTTCTGAAGACTAGAAATCCACTCTGTAGGAATCAGCATGGGTTTCGAAAAAGACAATCGTGTGAAACCCAGCTCGCGGTATTCGTCCACGAGACTCAGAGGGCCATAGACACGGGTTCCCAGGTGGATGCCGTGTTTCTTGACTTCCGCAGGCGTTCGATACAGTTCCCCACAGTCGTTTAATGAACAAAGTAAGAGCATATGGACTATCAGACCAATTGTGGGATTCGATTGAAGAGTTCCTAGATAACAGAACGCGGCATGTCATTCTCAATCGAGAGAAGTCTTCGATGTAAGAGTGATTTCAGGTGTGCCGCAGGGGAGTGTCGTAGGATCGTTGCTATTCACACTATACATAAATGACCTTGTGGCTAACATCTTAAGTTCACTGAGGCTTTTTGCGGATGATGCTGAAGTATACGGAGAGGTTCTAACGATGCGAAATTGTACTGAAATGCAGGACGATCTGCAACGAATTGACGTATGGTGCAGGGAATGGCCACTGAATGTCAATGTAGACAAATGTAATGTGCTGCGAATACACAGAACGAAAGATCGTTTATCATTTAGCTACAATATAGCAGGTCAGCAACTGGAAGCAGTTAATTTCATAAATTATCTGGAAGTAGGCATTAGGAGTCATTTAAAATGGAATGACCGTATAAAATTAATCGTCGGTAAAGTAGATGCCAGACTGAGATTCATTGGAAGAATCCTAAGGAAATGCAGTCCGAAAACGAAAGAAGTACGTTAATATTTAATAACAGTTTCTATTAATAAACAAAACTAATAAAATAAAATTAGTACTAGACACTCTCAAAGATTGCATTTACTATAGGTTCCCTCAAACGCCTCCATTTTCCCGCATTTATTTATTTCTGCTTATCTTATTGATATTGCTTAAGTTCCTTATGTTTTCTGTAGTTACATTGATAATTATCTCTTCTTTTAATTGGTTTGTTTATCACTCACCATGTTTCATACCTCCTGATGTAGCCTTGTCTAGTACTGATTTTATTTTATTTTATTTTATTAGTTTCGTTTATTCAAAAATGGTTCAAATGGCTCTGAGCACTATGGGACTCAACTTCTAAGGCCATCAGTCCCCTAGAACTTAGAACTACTTAAACCTAACTAACCTAAGGACATCACACACATCTATGCCCGAGGCAGGATTCGAACCTGCGACCGTAGCGGTCGTGCGGTTCCAGACTGTAGCGCCTAGAACCGCTCGGCCACATCGGTCGCCTTTCGTTTATTGATAGAAACTTATGTAGGCATGCTATTCCTATTTTGTGTTATAGGTTTTCCTTTCTACTGCATTGTTATTTATGTACTGTTCAATTTTTACTTTTTCATTGCATTACCACCACACTGTGAAAGATGTTACTTACTGTATGTTTCTACTTCAGTCTAAATGTGTTACTTCTCTTCCAATGTTGTTTGCAAACATTGTAACTTCTTTGGTGCTAATACTCAGTAAATGTCTGAAGATGGCCTTGTAAGCCGAAAACCGGTTAACACAATAAAAGTAGTATTGTAGAACAAAAGCAAACTGGTGCTTTTCATTTATTAAGTAATTCAAGAATGAATTTCCACTGTACAGTGGGATGTGCGCTGGCCTGAAACTTCCTTGAAGATAAAAAGTGTGTGCCGAACTTGGACTCGAATCTGGGACCTTCGCTTACAGGGCGCTTACAGCGCTTGGGTAGCTCAGTCAGTAGAGCACTTTCCCGCGAAAGGCATAAGTTCCAAGTTCGAAACCCAATCGGGGACACGGATTTTATCTGCTTGGAAGTTTTACATCAGCGCCCCACATCGATGCAGAGGGAATATTCATTCTGGAAACAGTCCCCTCCTAAACTGTGACTAAGTCATTTCTCGAACTTCTGGGAAGTTTAGAAGGAAGAAGATGTACTGTTGGAAGTAAAGGTATGAGACCAGGTTGTGTTGTATAGTTCAGTCGGTAGAGTACTTGCACGCCAAAGGCAAAGGTTCCACGGTCGACTCACGAGAGGACACACAGTTTTAATCTCTGTCGAAGATTCAAACTAATTATCAGTTGACACGATGCATCCTATCAACCGATTCCTTCATTTAGTGAAATGGCATCACAAATCTCTTTCTTTCCCGGCTCGATTCAGTACTCCCTCATAAGTTATCCAATATGTCCACTTCAGCATTTTTCTAGATGATCGTATTTAAAAATCTTGTGTTATTGTCCAAATTTCACTTACTTGTAGGGCTGCACTCAAGATCACTTAATAAATACGAGTGTTAGCTAAATACATGAGTAGATTTTGCTTTTCTTGTAGCACTTAAATGGACAGTTTCCGAATATCTATATATTCCCACGAAAAACTTTATTCACTATGTCCCCATATAACTGTATGGGTATTATTTATTACACATTATATTGATTTATCGTCCTCCTACTGCTGTCGCATTCCTTCACGTCACTTTGTTGGTAAATCTGCATATACATCGCATATGTAAGATCCATGAATATGCGAGGTGTGGCTATAAAATAACGGGACTGATGCTGTCACAGAGTAAGTACGTATGCGCCAAAGATAAACGGCCAGTAGTTTCGAAGCATTAAGCCTTCTCAGTCAAATGCGGCATCTTTGGTGTCTGCAGACAAGTCAGTGTGGCAGTGGCCTTCGTTTGCGATGAGTTGTTATTTTGTTTTGCCGGAAGAATGGTAAGTGTAATAATAACGCAACGAAGTGTCGTGAAGTTTCACACGAAAATTGGAAAAACTGTTTCTGAATTCTGTTACAAAAACGGGTGTATGGCGAAGGCGTACGTATACGAATTTCTGAGCGGCCAATACGTTTCCAAGATGGCCGAGTAGACGCTGAAGATGACCCACACTTGGGACGCATATAAACGGATGAAAATGTCGAAAAAGTAGATAATCTGATTCGATATGATCGACGGTTGAGCATTCGACTGTTGAAATTGTAACAACTGACAAAGAACGTGAAAGCAAGTTTTGCATAGCCACTTCAGCATCAGAAAAGTGTGTGCGAAACTGGTGCCGAAAGTTTTCACTATCCAACAAAAACAAGTTCGTTAAAACGTTTGTACTGATACTTTGAATACCACTGAAAATGATCTTGATTTCTTGGGAAGAATGGTAAGATGCGACGAATCTTGATTTTTCACTTGCGATCCAGAAACTAAGCGCCAATCTATGCACTGGAAGGGTCGGAAGGCGAAAAATGGTCGAATGAGCAAATCAAGATTCAAAGCGATTATTCATGGAACTGTGTATCTTCACTGGGTTCGTTAAGTTCACACCATTAATCAACATTACCACCTTGAGATTCTTGCTCAACTCCGAGAGAAAACAAGAAAAAACTATCCACCTCTTAACAGACAATGCGATATGAGCCGGTGCGTTGTCCTGATGCAGAACTCATTACTCGTTCTTCCACAATTCGGGTAGTTTTTTTCTTATTGTCTCTCGGAGTTCAGCAAGAAACTCAGTGTAGTAATGCTGATTAATGGTGTGACCTTCACGAAGAAACAAAGTTCCTTGAAAACCGAAAAAAGAGAAAAGGTACAGAATGGCAGTGTAGGACAACCCACCCTATTAGCCTGTGTACTCCCCAGAGTCACACCTGCATTACAAGGAACAAGATTTCAGTCCGTAGAAGCAGTGAGAGCAAAAGCAAGTCGCGCCACTGAGCAGCTAGCAGAAGACGACTTCAAGACTGTTTCCGTCAATGGAAAATTCGCAAGGAGAGTCGTAGGGATAGAGGAGGGGAGCATATTGACGGCTACAGTAATTAGATATGTATGTTTTTGAAATAAAATGCTTTACTATAGAGGCCCGTTATTTTATAGCCACACAGTAACCGACATTCGCACAGTAAATGGTAATTAACGAAAGGCCACTCAAAAAAAAATGGCTCTGAGCACTATGGGACTTAACATCTATGGTCATCAGTCCCCTAGAACTTAGAACTACTTAAACCTAACTAAACTAAGGACAGCACACAGCACCCAGCCATCACGAGGCAGAGAAAATCCCTGGCCCCGTCGGGAATCGAACCCGGGAACCCGGGCGTGGGAAGCGAGAACGCTACCGCACGACCACGAGATGCGGGCTAAAGGCCACTCCAGTTGCCGATGTATTCCTTATTTAAACGTGCAACCGGTTTCGGTCTTCACACCCAGCCCATTTCACGTGAATCTAAAAAGTATACTGTGGTGAAACAATGTAAAAAAAAACTTGAAAAATCAGAGTGATTTTGAAATTAGAGCGATGACGAAGCCGATATGCACTTCTTACAACGCCCTCTATGTTACATGCCGCTTGGCAGACAATGTTTTGGATGTGACGAACTGAATCTAATCCTTATTTCGTCCATAAGGGACGGCGTTATGAGGGATGCGACTGTTAGTACATACAAATAAAACAGTTTGTGTGTGTCATTTGATTATTTTGGCACTACACCTTTCGATGGTTGACGTTTTTTAAAACACAAGGAAAACACATTTATGCACATAACCATTTAAACAATATTTAATTAATATTTTTGTATCTAATGACGCAGTACATTCATATTTTTTTTTTATAAAAGTTTGTATAAATAACTAATGTAATAATTGAGTTGTGCACATGTCAATATTCTGGTACAGTCCGTTCATATTTTTAGAAACAAAAATCGTGTTTATATAGAAACCATTCAATCCTTTATCTCTGTGTCCATTGTAAAGAAACATGTCTGCAACATGTACAATATCTTTTAAGTAAATGTCATCTGCAGCGGAGAGAACACACATATAGAAACAGTATGCAGATCTTTTACAGCACTACCGCCCCTGTAAGTACAATTAACTTTTTTAACCTCTAAAGTGCCCTTTCTAAATAAACAAATTTTTATTATTAGCAAAAGAAGCAAAATAACCTACACTGTCCTTGGTCTATGACTGTGAAAAGACGTCTGTACTCTTCAGAAACACCAGCCATGTAAGTAAACAATTATCTAGCGGAAGAAGGTGTGATCCATAAAAACGAATAATGGCATAATAAACGAATGGCTGACGCAGAAACTGTTTTATTTGGACTGAATCAAACCACAGCAGTTGATTAGTGATCTCCACTTACGGCGAATAACTTTCATGACTGAACTTTACCGTAAGCAACTACCAAGCGACTTTTCCGCGTTATGAAAAATTTAACATTCGCGAGCTCTGAAAGACCACTGCTAGGAAGAGACATTTCTGTAATTCTACTTTTAAATCAATTAGAGAGTTTGAAGGACATGGTCGTAGCGACTGAAATTATTAATTCAAGAAAGTAATCTCGTTGTTACAAAAAAGTACTGAGAGATCGTTATTAGGCATCAGAGTCTCCTGTCCTAGTATAAACTTGTGCGACAGACATTCTGTGACGGAGAAGTTGTAGTTTTCTGGCGGAAAACGCCAGGCTCGTGCTGCGCCGTCTCGTACGGGGATACTGGTTTTTTCTCAGTATTTATCAGGTGTCACTTAACAGCGAAATGTGTTGCCACTGTAGAGTGGGGAAGAAAGGTAACGTCGTAGCAGGATAGAAGTCTGCAAACATCGATAGGCTGGAGTAATTGAACAGAAAAATTCTGTGAAGTAAAACTACATATAGCAATCCCGCGACGACGGACGGTAAGTCAGGATCATACTTGGTAAAACCTTTATAAATACAAGATTGCATAAATATTTCTTTATTTGCAAGAACCGGTTTGACAGACTTTGCTGTCGTCTTCAGGTCTTCAGAGATATTTGTTATAGAACGTGTTCATTTTGAGTTGGAACCACACGTCTAGTTATCATGTTGGTGGATAAAATGTAGCACCTTATACAAAGGTTTGTCCTAAATAAAACCTTTGAAATCGACAGGCACCTTGTGCACAGGGCCACGTCCATATATGTAGCTCTTGCAGATGATTATTACGACATAAAAATCACAGCGCACAATAAAATGTACAGTAGCGCATTTGCTTACGTTAGCTAGACACGGTTTCATCCACCTAGGACGTCTTATAATGTACATTTTATATGTTTTATTTGTGACAAACCTTTGTATAAGGTACTGCATAAATCTACGAGTCATTTCCAAGGCACCATCGCAGCATTCGTCTTAAGTGATTTAATACGAGAAAAGCAAAACTGGATGGCTGCTGTCTACACGAATACGAATGCAATACATTTGTTAGCAGTGCGTCACCCCTATTGGTACCGTTTTTCCATCTTGGGGATACATACTGTAGGAGCACAACAAAATGTTAAGTGCGCCTTTCTTCCCGACGTTGTGGATAATCAGTGTATTAACAACTCCACTCATGACGAAAATAATTTTACTGATAAATGTAAATGTCGTGCGACTAGGGCCTCCCGTCGGGTAGACCGTTCGCCGGGTCCAAGTGTTATCGATTTGACGCCACTTCGCCGACTTACGCGTCGATGGGGATTAAATGATGGTTAGGACAACACAACACCCAGTCCCTGAGATGAGAAAATCTCCGACCCAGCCGGGATTAGAACCCGGGCCCCCCCTAGGATCGACATTCTATCTCGCTGACCACTCCGCTACCGGGAGCGGACATGACAAGCGAATGACAAATATCGAAAAAAAAGGAAAGATCAAATGTTTTGTGGAAGAATTTGTCAATAAGGAAGGTATAAAATAGCTTACAGAAACATGTGACGTGCCTTTGAAAGATCTACAAAATCATGTACAGCAGCTGAGGCACGTCAAATATTTCTGTAATCTATTTTAATTATACCTATAAGAAAAATCATTTCACTGAACTTTTGACTGCCCGTTTTCAATTTTTTGAATTTTCATATCTGGCCAGAAAACAGGCAGTAAAATAACTGAAATATCGATCGGTATTTGATTACCATTAAAATTAATCAGGTTCAGAGAAAGCAATGTAGTTTCAATTTATGCTGTAATTTGATATTTATATTTTTCAATGCGAAAGAAAGAATTAAACAACTGCTTCACCAATGAGACTCTTTAGCTCCAAAATTAGCAAAACCCTGAAGAAACAGACTTTGTGACACTTTATTCACGAGAATTACTTAAATTTTCCCCTCAAATCTTTTAAGTTTTTCTCAATTAACTTGATTAATTTCAAGCATTTTTTTTTTCCAAAACTGGACCTCATGCTGGTGAGCTTGATACTATGTATGCCCAAATCCCGCTCATTGTTTGGGTATAAAAATACGGACAAAAACACATTGCCTAATTTGTAGAGACTCTTTCTTGTCTTAGGACCACTCGAACGTTTGACCAAAAAGATAAATGTTTTGTGAAAGAACGAACAGTCTCGCAACGAAGACTGTTTGTACTTTCACACTGTTAACACTGGCTGCTGTACCATACCGCCATAGATTGGAAAAAGATCCAGAAATATTTATTTACCGGATATTAGCAACCACTATTATTTAGAAGAAACAGTCTGTATTAACCATGAACTGTTATAATTTGCACCTCTTAATTACTATAAAGTCAAGCTCTGACTACCTAAGTGGTTGACAGAACAGGAAGAAAAATATTTCTTACTTAATAGCCTTATTTTGCATTTTTTGTTGGCTTGGTTTTCTGTACTGTAGCTAATGCACCTTTGAGTGCGACAGATTTCGAGGAAACGCAGCTACAGCTTTTGTGGGTCTCTGGGGTGCGTTAGCTGGTAACTCCCGTGCTTCGTGAACTTTCAACGCCCCCGCAGCAGGGCGGAGGGCGTAAGTGGCTGCCTATAATCTCTGGTTTCCGTAGCCGCAACGGCCACCCGAGAGCGCGAGGGAGGACGGTTGGATTTAAAAAATGGACGCGCGCCGACAGAGGACCCCCTACCGGAGGGAAATTGAAACTCATAACGGTTTTAGAGCACGTCGTTGTGGCTATTGCCACTAGATGGGTCTGTTAGTGGTTGCGGCAACCCCCCGCTTGGGGCGCCACGAGTTATGGAATGGCCCTGTCGTGGTGGGGATGGCGAGGGTTGTTAGAGGGGGGGAGGAGAGGGGCGCGCGCCGCAATGGCCGAACTCGTCGCTGCAATCTTGCTTCAGTCAGCGGGTCTGTCCCGGTTTATCTTCCGCACGCTTCATCAGATAAATCCGTCGCTCCTTTTTTTCCCGTTTCCTTTTTATTCTTGCCTCGCTGTACCCTTTCCCCCCCGCGGCAAAATGTGTCAAAGCTTTATCCGCTAATGGAGTACATACGTCAGCGCCATAACGGACTACTGCAGCGGTGTGTGTTAATAGTTTTATCTTACCTTCGACAATACGCGGGGGAGTGACTCTCTTCCTGTTGTCTTTAAAATGGACTTCCGCAGTAATTCCCGTCCGAACTGCGGCCGTTACTCAGTGATACAAACAGCACTGACAAACTACTAGAAACTTCGTCACGAAAGTAATTAATATTACATCACTTTCGTATTAGTATTGTAATTAACTACAGCAGTTTAAAACGTTGAGAGGGATCTTTGTAGTTATTAGTGCACTGGTCCCATTAAGATGCCAAAACATGTATTCCGCCATATTTACCAGTCTAATAATCGGTTTACAGGCAGCAACGTGCAAAACAAAATGAATAAGTCGAAAACAGGTAGGAAGTGTGATAAAAATTTTGTAACTTAACACTTAATAAATTTCCCCTCTAAGGACCAAACAATTTACATTTTATTGTGTACTACACCGTAGACATTACAACTAAAATTTTATCTCCAGTAAGATGTTTATAGGAATTGCAAAAAATGTATTGTACAGTACACCGAAAACATTTATTTGCGTCTATAACGGGAATAGAGAGTAATTTTTTTTTATTTGGAGTGATAAAACAGGTGCGTTGAAACAGATAAGTCAATGGCTTCGTGAGCTGATCACTGCACGCTTAA
This sequence comes from Schistocerca piceifrons, assembly GCF_021461385.2. NCBI lineage: Eukaryota > Metazoa > Arthropoda > Insecta > Orthoptera > Acrididae > Schistocerca > Schistocerca piceifrons. The sequence goes on along the minus strand of NC_060147.1, from coordinate 72,188,888 downwards.
AAATACGACGACATACTTGATCTGTCTCATTGGGGGTTTGTTTTCCTGTCTATGTGTAAAGAACGTAATTTAGTCATTTATTGGCATCAGAGGAAATGGATAGACCGCCTTCTCTATGGCACTCTGAAGAACGAGAAATTTTTACATCCCTATCCTTCGTACAAATACGTTTGAATAGATAGCCGCCTTATGCAGCCACAAATTTTCAGTCACTAAGGGTAGCTTTCTCTTAGAAGATGGGATAAAACGACATATATTGTAGCGAAGGAAAGAAGCAATCGTATCAGAGTAGTATTGCAGCTATCCGTTTTATCTGGCCATTACAACGCCGATAGATTTACACATCATTTTTAAGTGCGAACGACCTAGTATTTCAAAGCTGTAAATTTTTATGTTTTTTTTAAAAGAGGATGAAAACAAACACGGAGTTGGAAGATATGTAGGGGTAAGGAGCATATAGCAAAGAGTAGAAGAAAACTATGACACAGACAGAAACGGTAGATTTTGCATAATATGACAGGAAATGGTTCTCGAAATTTTTGTATCAGTTGGAAACGTTGGTTGCCACTCATTCTATTGACTCCAGAAAGTGAGAATAAATTGTGAGTGATTAAACGATAAAGTTACGATAAGACGAAAGAAATACGGTACGAAGGTTTCGCGTCACGCAACTGTTGTATGATGGATACACTTCAACTCGCCTCTAAACTCGTCATCATTTTAAAATAAACCTACTTCGGTTATGTGTTAACTATTTTTACAAGCTACGAAGACATTATATTTCTTTCAAGGGGACAGGATATTCCAGTGCAGTTTTCTCTTATTCCATTTGGTTCTTGTGGAGACACCAGTATAAAAACACTTATGACATTCTATATGTTAAAAATTCCGATTATACAAGAAAGAAGACTAATTGAAGCAAACTGTGTTGAAAGAAGTGGGAGTTAATGGGAATTTCTGAAGAAGTTTGCTTTCTACCTATAAAAGACATGTAAGACTGTACCACAACGCATGACACAAACTTCTTTTTTTCTTCTTAAGAACTTAAGCCGTTCTGCAGCTTTCGACAAGTTGTTCTCTTAGCTTACTTCCTTCACAGTTCCTTGTAGAGTCTAAATGAAAATGGAAATGCTCAGCAGAACGTTATTTACGGATGACTCGGGAGTAAACCATTTAGCTCTGGAAAAAGAGGAAATAATCTTTGAACTGATTACTCTGCTTTTTTAGACAATCTTGCCATTTTAGCTGAATCTATAGGAGATACAACATTGCAGATAAACCTCCTACACGGGACGGCTTCAAATGCAGGCCTATGTATATCTTTCGAAATAACAAGAACAAAACAAGAAAAATTACAGACGCGAATGAGGCACCGAAATACATGGAAACTGATTATAGAAGAATAAAAAAGGCTATAAAATTTAAATATCGAGATATAAACGAAGGCTATGGACAAAGGAGCTAACTGAGAAAGGGCAGGGGAAATGGAAATGCTATTTCAATTAAAGAATTTGTGTGAGAAGGAAACTTTATCAATAAATCTCAAACTCCAGGACTACAACACTGTCATTAGACCAGAGTACCCGTATGCATTAGAATGACCTTTGTTAACTATATAGCTAAAGAGTTACATGAAATGGAAAAGAAGGAAAGGGAAATAGTCTGGAATAACTTGGGACCAAAATATGAGAATGGGAAATAGAAAACAAGAAGTAATAATGCCTAATCGACACAATGAGGAAGAGTACAGATGTATTGTAAAAAGACTAAATGGGAAAAGAATGAAAAAAAAATTTTTGCAGAAACGCAAACACAGTGATGACTTGGATCAAATAAGTTACAAATTTCCTAAGGGAAATGGATGAACGTAGGAAGAAATAGGAAAAACATAAAAGTACTGAGCAAAGTACTTACAAAGTTTCGAGAGGTTTCGGAAGAAATTAGGCGCAATATTGACAGAAGAATGAATAATAACAGGAATGAAAGAAAGGAGAGAAGAAATAAGACGCAATTTATTTATTGTGTTCCTCAGTAGGTCAACCCAATACAAAAATCTGAATGAGCTTGTTATGAGATGTGGCACTCTTTTCTTAATTCCAAGAGAAAAATATGAGCGCTGATAAACAGAAACACATCAGACATCATCTGTCGATGTACACGCGTAAGTTATCTTTAAAATTACGAAAAATTTATAGAAGTAATAAAAGCCCCGCAGTTTATTGTATTTATTTGGCCTCTAACTGGTGAGAGATTTACTCACTTGTGTTCTTACTGAATATGGTTATAGATTACAAATTTATTTGATACTACCAGTGGTAGTTGGTGATTCTTGGAAAACAGAAACACTCAAGTGTGGGGAGAGCTTAAAAAAAACAAACAAAAAAAAACAAAAAAAAAAAAATCAACCACTTTATTTTCGTAGCGTTGCTACAACGCAACACTGCTGAAAAATCACTTCATTTGTTTCTCTTCCCATTTTTAGCTCTTTCCTTCTAGTATCTTGCTACCCTATTTTATTATGTGTTCATTGTTAATAAACTCTATTAATTTCTGATTTTAATAAACAGTTATTGCATGTCGTAAACAAAGTCTGTGCATGTTTAATTCCTGCACAGTATACTAGTATTTATTCTCTCCACTATGGCTGCAACATAAATGTTAAACAGTTCACTTATTTTTGTAGCCTGAAATACTAATACGTAGGTGTAGGAATTACACCTCTCAGCTGTATCATTTTATTTGCAGTCGATTGCAGTGTTACATTACACTATTCTCAGGCCACTCAATGATACCACACGATTTTGTGGAGACCTGGTAATCGCAGTTACACGGCATCCTCAGTACGTACATAAAGATGATCTATCCAAAGATGAAAGTACAGAGATTGTAATACTGACGTTTAGTTATAATTTCAACCACTGACAAGAATAGGCGATATTATCATCTTTTGTGCATTATGTAATTTAAAAAAAATATATTTAAAGATTAAGTTGTGTTGAGTAACATGTATGCTATTCATTATCATCGTAATATTTTTGCTGTCTGTCTTGTCCTTCGAAACTTTTTGTATCGTTCTTGGCAACTGTGTAGCCTGAACATACGCGAGTTGTTTTATGTTGATGGCGCATACGACTATCCTTCTGGAATCCGGAAATTCTCCGGCTGCATGTTTTTGCCTGTGTGTGAAGGGTAATCTTAGATCTGTTGTAGACGTTCTGATACTGTTTTCACTAATAAACAGACGGAGTCGCGAGGAAGCTTTGTATGTATAATTTATTAGCGTTATAACAGGCAAGTCATACGGCCTAGTACTAACTGTGCGCAGCGGATCGCTTATTCTGTATACCGTATTTTACGGGCTATAAGACGCTACGGACTGTAGGACGCACATAAATTTTTAAGCATTTTTTTTAAAAATAACCTTTTTACCGTTTTTATTATTGGACTGCAAAGCCAGATTAAAAAACTTTTACTTTATAGTACCGAACTGACCCTTAAAATACCTGAAAATCGTCATCATCTAGTTTTGTCCATTTTGCATTCAGTCCTTTATTTGATATTTAGTCTTCGTCATTTTTTCCATTCTTCTTTAGTAGAATCGTTTATTCTGTTGCAAGAGGACCGAAATGCCTCTCATCTGCTCTGTTTCCACGTTCTTGTGCAAATGCTATTACTTTAAATTTACAGCCCCAATACTTTTTACTTTTTTTTCATTACGAAACTAGCTAATAACAAAAATATTGTACTGTTATCGATTACACAAATCACTTTCAATTCAAGTTCAGTGGCACCGTAGACTGCAATGACGCATCATAGGCTAGACAGTGTTGTGGATTTGTGATGGCGGGGCGGAAGGGAGATAGTGTTAGCAAGCTTGTGAATGCCCGCTACTGATGATCGTCGCTTCGGTGCACTGTTGCTGCAATTTGAATCCATTGTTACCAGAGTTAAGTTTCCCGCAACGTCGAATATACGGCCATTTTTAAGACTGGCGTAAAATTTCAATCAAAGACTGGGCATTTTTACATTTATTTCGAGTACAAGACGCACCTGAATTCTGGAGGCAGTTTTCTGATTAAAACAGTGCTTGTTATAGTTCGTAAAATACAGTATCCACAATTTCTCGGATTACAGTTAAGTATGTGCTGTAGCTCGCACAGGTACGCATTTCTGGTGCGTTCAAATCGGACTGAAGTTCCCTACTCAACAAATGAAGCCCTAATGATGAAAGTCTGAAGTTCGAAATTTACTCTGACTTACAAGGAAACGGCACGGCCGTGGGGTCGGGGATTTGTCCGCAATTTTGTGTGGTGAAAGAGGATCTCTAACACCTCACTTGATTAAAATATTAGGACGCACTAGTCAGAAAATCCCGAGAAAAATCGATCCAAAGTTTCTTAGGTGCCGTTTGAGTATAAAATGTTAGTCCATTGCTGAGCCGCCGTTTGCCCTACATGGTTAACCTTCGGACCTTTATGCCAGAGGTCTCGGGTTCGATTCCTCCTGCCGCACATTTTTTTTTCCTTCTGTTGCTTGCAAAATAGCAGCGCATTGTTACAGGAGAATCGTGAAATTAATTCCCGGGAAGATTGTATAAAAATTCATTCTGTAATTCACCATCAATTATCGTCACCAATATTCTGAGATATGATTCAATATTCCTGGTTTGCCTCAAAAGTATCAGAAACTCAAAACATTTACGTAAATGTTAATGGGGCATGTTTTTGTACAGATTTGTTGCAAACGCCCTGTGATTGTAAAAAATCAGCTTTCATATTTTGCGTAAGATGTCGCAAAAACTATTGCTTTGTTTGTTTTTACGATAATTACCACTGCGGTTCTTGTTTATAATTACTATATGTATAAAAATTGAATGTTTCCCAATCGACTTTGCTATTCTGATTAAAACCCCAATGTTTCTCCTCATATACTTTACAATGAAAAATGGAAAACCCACCGCGATGAATTGTGTTGTTAGACAAAAAGAAAATAATTCTTAGTCAATAATGTAAATAATTTGTTAAAGACAATGTAGGTTTGGGAAACTTCCTGAATAATTGGTGAAATAACAAAAGGAAATGAAACAGAAGAAAAAAAGCGCCGGAGGATGAATCGAACCCGAGACCTCTGGCATAAGAGTCCGAGCCCTAAACATCTAGGCCAGACGGCGCCTCGACAATGTACTAACATTTCATACTTATACGGCACCTAAGAAACTTTGGATCGATTTTTCCCGGGATTTTCCGGGTAGTGCGTCTTAATATTTTAACCACATGAGGGTCCTCCTTCACCACACAAAATTTCGGACAAATCCCCGACCCCACCGTCGTGCCGTCTCCTTGTTAGTAACCACGCTATAGAAGGACAGCATACCTATACCAAGTTTTTGATTCATGCGAGTTTTCAATACATCCCATCTTTTCTTATTTGCAAGTTATCACTCCAGAAGTGAGTAAGAAAGTTTACGGCGCGCCCGTCGTGTGGCGAGCAGCATCTTTGATTGCGCATCCCTCTGTGCGCGCAGTTGCAGACGCCACGGCCGCTGCCGTATTGATCACGCCGCGTCACGTGACTCACCTCCCTCCCTCCCTCCCTCCCTCTTTCCACCCCTCTCCGCTATCTCTCCACCCCCGTGTCCCCCCCCCCCCCTCCCAGCCCCTCTCGCGCTGTCCGTGTTCGCCACTGTCCGGGGAATATTAAAGGTCTGGAGCGGCCCGCGGGCATTAACAGTTCATATTTCTGAGAGCAGAAACAAGAGACAACTAACTCGCGCCCGCGGCAAAAAGACGAGCGGCCGCATGGCCCGCAAAAACGTTTCGTTAGCGGCCGGGCCGAGCCGCACACAGCCGCTTAAACGCCGGCTGCCGATACGGGCTAACGTTAAAGCACTGCGCGGTCCGCGCAGATACCAATCTGCGAACGCCTCTCTGTCCGTCTGCGCGGCCCTAATTACTTTCTGCGCTCCTTCCCCTACAGTTTACAAGCAGCTGTACCTCGACCCTGGGGATTATCTATTGACAGGTTTCCGCCGCTTTACTTTGTAGAAGTTTCGCGTCAGTTGTTTTTTACAGAGCGGGCTGTCAACCCGAGGGAGACACGGCCGTACCAATGCGGATTCCTTCGTGGGAAGTCAACCATAGATCAAATATTCACCTTAAGACAAATCCTGGAAAAAACAAACGAATACGGAGTTGGCACACATCACCTCTTCATAGATGTCAAAGCAGCTTGTTGTTGTTGTGGTCTTCAGTCCTGAGACTGGTTTGATGCAGCTCTCCATGCTACTCTATCCTGTGCAAGCTTTTTCATCTCCCAGTACCTACTGCAACCTACATCCTTCTGAATCTGCTTAGTGTATTCATCTCTTGGTCTCCCTCTACGATTTTTACCCTCCACGCTGCCCTCCAATACTAAATTGGTGATCCCTTGATGCCTCAGAACATGTCCTACCAACCGATCCCTTCATCTAGTTAAGTAGTGCCACAAACTTCTCTTCTCCCCAATCCTATTCAATACCTCCTCATTAGTTATGTGATCTACCCATCTAATCTTCAGCATTCTTCTGTAGCACCACATTCTCTTCTTGTCCAAACTAGTTATCGTCCATGTTTCACTTCTATACATGGCTACATTCCATACAAATACTTTCAGAAACGATTTCCTGACACTTAAGTCTATATTCTTCTTCAGAAACGCTTTCCTTGCAATTGCCAGTCTACATTTTATATCTTCTCTACTTCGACCATCGTCGGTTATATTGCTCCCCAAATAGCAAAACTCCTTTACTACTTCAAGTGTCTCATTTCCTAATCTAATTCCCGCAGCATCACCCGACTTAATTCGACTACATTCCATTATCCTCGTTTTGCTTTTGTTGATGTTCATCTTATACCCTCCTTTCATGACACTGTCCATTCCGTTGAATTGCTCTTCCAAGTCCTTTGCTGTCTCTCACAGAATTACAATGTCATCGGCGAACCTCAAAGTTTTTATTTCTTCTCCATGGATTTTAATACCTACTCCGAACTTTTCTTTTGTTTCCTTCACTGCTTGCTCAATATACAGATTGAATAACTTCGGGGATAGGCTACAACCCTGTCTCACTCCCTTCCCAACCACTGCTTCTCTTTCATGCCCCTCGACTCTTATTAATGCCATCTGGTTTCTGTACAAATTGTAAATAACCTTTCGCTCCCTGTATTTTACCCCTGCCACCTTCAGAACTTGAAAGACAGTATTCCAGTTAACACTGTCAAAAGCTTTCTCTAAGTCTAAAAATGCTAGAAACGTAGGTTTGCCTTTCCTTAATCTTCCTTCTAAGATAAGTCGTAAGGTCAGTATTGCCTCACGTGTTCACATATTTCTACGGAATCCAAACTGATCTTCCCCGAGGTTGGCTTCTACCAGCTTTTCCATTCGTCTGTAAAGAATACGCGTTTGTATTTTGCATCAGTGACTTATTAAACTGATTGTTCGGTAATTTTCACATCTGTCAGCACCTGCTTTCTGTGGGATTGGAATTATTATATTCTTCTTGAAATCTGAGGTTATTTCGCCTGTCTCATACATCTTGCTTACCAGATGGTAGAGTTTTGTCAGGACTGGGTCTCCCAAGGCTGTCAGTAGTTCTAATGGAATATTGTCTACTCCCGGGGCCTTGTTTCGACTCAGGTATTTCAATGCTCTGTCAAACTTTTCACGCAGTATCGTATCTCCCATTTCATCTTCATCTACATCCTCTTCCATTTCCATAATATGGTCCTCAAGTACATTGCCCTTGTATAGACCCTCTATATACTCCCTCCACCTTTCCGCTTTCCCTTCTTTGCTTAGAACTGGATCTGAGCTCTTGATATTCACAGCAGCTTATGATAGCATAAATACGGGTTATATCAAGGTCTAGATGAACTGGGAATCTCTAGAAAGTTGGTAAGACTGATGAGAATGACAATGAGCGAAACACAAGGTAGTATAAGAATAGGAGGAATGATGTCCAACACATTGAGTATTAAAAATGGAGTGCGACAAAGGGATGCATTGGCATGCCTTCTCTTTAATGCCGCCCTGGAGAAGGTGATGAGAAACGCAAACCTTCTGAACAGAGGAACGATCTTCTATAAATCGGTGCAGATACTGGTCTACGCAGATGGCAGTGATATAATAGCAAGAACCCAAAAAGCAATGGAAGAGACATTTACAGCTCTTGAACAGACCAGTAGGAACATGGGGTTAATTATTAATGAACAAAAAACAAAATTTATGGCAGCTGGAAAAGCACATAGAGAAAATATGCCAAATGTAATAACAATGGGCAATTACACAACTGAGAGAGTTGAACTTTTCAAGTATCTGGGCTTATCAGTTACACATCTAAATGATACCTCCTTTGAAACTAAGCAGAGATTAATACTGGCCAACAGAGCCTATTTTGCCCTAACAAGACTTCTATTCTCAAGGCTGCTGACTCGTACCACTAAATTAACTATCTATAAATCACTTATACGACTAGTGCTTACACATGCCTATGAAGCCTGGACAATAACATTAACTGGATGCATTTGAAAGAAAGGTACTTAGACGAATTATCAGCCCAATCTGTGAAAGAGGAAGATGGAGGAGTAGATACAAACATGAGTTGTATACAATATACAAAGACCAACCCATCAGAAGGATAATGAAATCATCCAGACTTAGGTGGGCGGGACATGTGGCTCGCATGAATGATACAGAAGTACCAAAAAGTATATTACAAGGAAAGCCAGAAGGACAGAGAGTGGTCGACCAAGAGCCAGATGGGAAGATGGAGTAATCGAAGATCTTAGGAAGATGGGCTACGGAGAGTATTGGCAAAGGACCGAGAGAGATGGAAGGAAATTGTGGAAGAGGCCAAAGCTCATCATGAGCTGTAGAGCCAAGAAAGAAGAAGGTTTCCGCCGCTACACCAATACTGCACTGCCCTCCAATTATCGTCGATAGCGATGAAACGCGTCAGACGTCCCAACACGATACCCTGTCAAAGCTATAGTACTTCCGAATGTATAGGAACAAACCTACACCGTCCGAACAAGCTTGAAGGCCCGACGGTACCGACCGGCCGCCAAGTCATCCTCAAATAAAGGCGTCAACGGTAGTGGATACGGAGGGGCACGCGGTCAGCACACTGCTGTCCCATCTGTTGTCAGTTTTGGTGACCATGAAATATTTCTGGTTTATTCAGCCATCATATTAGGCTCCAGGAAGCTATTTCCAGGGCAGTGGAGGTGCAAGAAGCATAGGGATGACGCAATGTGGGATGAGGTACCGGTGACTGTTGTTAGATTCGGTACCATTCCCGTGAGAAAGACCGCCTGCGTGATGCTGTTGCTCTGTGATTGGCTGCTGTGTTCGGCGGTAGGGCGCCAAAACGTTAAACTTTAGTTGCCATTATTAATTAAACCTGTCATCCAAATTACTACATTTTTTTAAATAAACGTCTCTCAACAGCAGTCATTTCAAAATTATTAAAATCAAAGTATTACTAAAACAAAAGACTGACGATATTACTGCCGATGCACTTGGGTGGCGTTCGGGTCACGCCTGGCTGGCTGGCTTGGCGCGCGAAGTGTCTCGGGCAGTCCGGCTCTCCAGTTCTGACGTCTCCAGTAGACAAACATGTTGTCTGTGGCAGGATGTATTTCATGTTATTTTAGCCAGATATAATGACTTTGGAAAGATATGTTCAATACGTTGTCATCAAGAATAGTTTCTCGTGTCTATATCAATAAAAACACGAGTGGCATCCCAAATGAGTTATAGTTTATTTGTAGCAGCAGTTCGTTGCGAAGTTAATTTCAGCCTCAAGAAAAAGAATCCACGACCTGCGTGCTGTTTTCTGCGCTGGGGACATCATCATCATGAAGACAGCAGGTTAGTGAAGTGTACAAGAACTTATGTACTCCACACAGGGCAGTGGAAACAGCTAGCCACCTCACGTGTACTGCATGCACAGTACAAATGTGCTCAGTGACACGTCATCTGCAGTAATACAGAGGAGGTAAAGAAGGATGAAAGTATTAACACTATCTCACTGTTATTCCTATTTTCTTGCCGTAACCGGTGTCGCTACTTCTCAGTAAAGCAGTTCCTCAATCGGCCTCAAGCGCTAGGTGCACCCCACTTCTCCACACGCCAACAGCACTCGGCAGACCCGGACGGTAACCCATCCAAGTGCTAGCCAAGCCCGACAGCGCTTAACTTCGATGACTTGGCGGAAACCGGTGTTAGCACGTCGGCAAGGCCTTTGGGACCCAATGGATGCAGCCATGTGATAAGTACGTCCGAGGTATGAACGCGCGAAAACTGCAAGACGTGCTGATAAATGGGACATATCAGTGGATAGATCATTTCTCCAGGTCTTTAAAGTCAGTACCGCCATTAGACTTTTTTATTTGCAGTGTTACATCATGCAATCATTATTTCGGCTTTAAAGTGCCATTAACAAGTGTTTTAATGTTAATACAGTGCCTAAGATGGCATACTGTCGTATTTAAAGTATACTATTAGACACATTGTATAATAGTCAATATTTCTGGTCAAAGCCTACTGTTCTGTTTTATCACTGAGTATACCATCTTGAGTAGATGGTAAAAGCCTACTGCTTTGTTTTATCACTGAGTATACCATCTTGACTAGGTGGTATACTCAGTGACAAAAACAAAGCCGTAGGCTTTTACCATAAATATTGACCCTTAGACAATGTGTCTAATAGTGTATTTTAAATACTACAGTATGCCATCTTAGGCACTGTATAACATTAAAACACTTGATAATCGCACTTTTAAAGCCGAAATCATGATCGTGTAATGTAACACTGCAAATAAAAAACAGTCTAATGGTGGTACTGACTTTAAGGAAATATATTACGACTGTGGCCCCACATTATGAAAAAATTATTGTATCTCTCCAGGTCTCCGATCATAATATGTGCTGTGGTGTAGTTGCACTTTGGAGCAGGCGTATCAGAACTAGAGACTCCAAAAACAGCGAAATGTTGAGGGCTACATACATTAGAAATCTAGCGGTCGCTGTTACGTCAGTGCTATATTTTCTTCCTTTCTCCTACAGTTCTGCGAGTTATGACGAATGTGACAATGATAGTGTTGCAGTCTCTCTGTATTCGTCGACTTGCTCCCTCTTTCGCAAATGTGTCGGAGTGTAAAGCCCAGTGACGTAGCATGGAAGTTGGATGCATGATCTTGTTGTTGTTCTGTTATAATGACAGGGGTGAAAATCACTGACTGTCTAGATCAGATGGCCTCTAACGAAACTGTGTTTTCAGAGACTATAACTTTTTGTTTGTGGGACATCCATCGGATCGGAATAGACCACTAGAACGATTTTGTGGACCAAAGTCTTACGCAACAGAAATCGACCATAACCACCACTGTTTTGGTGTCTTAGCATCGTTGCCAGGTACATCTGAAATCTAAAATAAAACAAAAATTTTAACCTGCTCCTTTAAACAATTAAAAAATGGAAAAAATGTAGAAAGTAAAAATCAAAGGAAATGACTAAATAATAGCCCACCTAGCAACAGTACGACTTCACATTCATGCCTGAACATCTATTAGGCAAACGTGTGCCGTATGTGAACCATCACAACAGCATTCCAAATTGTGGCTGCAAAGAACGTCAACTTTCAAGGGCAACCTGGGAAAAATAACTGATGTCCAAGAACTGCCACTACGAATGTATGCAGTCTACTTTAAAAAACCATCATAGGACGTTAGGTGGAAGTCACACACTAGGCCCGAGTTAAATTAAATAACGACTCTGTCCTGCAAAAAGTAAATCAGCAACGAACCTGATATGGTGAAACATCGCGAAAACGCAGTAACATTAGAGTGCAACAGTTACCGAATACTGATACAGAGCGCCTATCTGCGTCATATCGCTACGGCAAGAGGACTCAGCAGTAACTCCCCCGAGACTGTAGAGGGTATAGACGAAAAGTATTTGGTGCAGTGTGTAGAATTGCAGATTAGCTCCGTAAGTGGAAGAATGCTGTCTGAAAACGTGTTCGATGCGCAGTCCACACTTCAGGTGGGAAATATACAAGGTTCGTCCCATGTAAACAAAATGGTTGTATCCTTCTTTAACAAATTTACGCCAGTGTTAGAAATTCGGGGTGCACTCAGCTTTTGTGAGGCAAACTGAGGAGCTACTTGACTGAGAAGTAGCGGAATCGATCTCGAAAACTGACAAAGGCCGGGAGAGCGGTGTGCTGACCACATGCCCGTCAGTATCCGCATCCAGTGACGCTCCTGGACTGGGAGGATGACACGGCGGCCGGTCGGTACCGTTCGGCCGTACAAGGCCTGTTCGGACGGAAATTATTTATACATATACGTAACCTACATACATTTATATACAAAAATGTATTACACACACACACACACACACACACACACACACACACACACACACATTATATACTGAAGCGCCAAAGAAACTGATATATGGTTGCGTATTCAAATACACAGATATGTAAGCAGGCAGAATACGGCGCTACTGTCGGCAACGCTTATATAAGACAACTGGTGTTATATCAGTTACTTCTGCTACAATGGCGGGTCATCAAGATTTAAATTAGTTTGAACGTGGTGTTACAGTCGGCGCACTAGAGATGGGAAGCATCATCTCCGAGGTAGCGATGAGGTGCGGCTTTTCCCGTACGACCATTTCACAAGTGTACTGTGAATATCAGGAATCCGGTAAAACATCAAATCTTCGACATCGCAGCAGCCGGAAAAAGACATAAGTGCAACGCTTCCGCAAATTTCTGCAGATTTCATTGCTGAGCCACCAACAAACGTCGGCGTGATAACCATCATAGATATGGGCTTTCAGAGCCGAAGGCCCACTGGTATACCCTTGATGACCGCACGACACAAAGCTTTACGCCTCACCTGGGCCCGTCAACACCGATATTGGACTGTTGGTGAGTGGAAACATGTATAGCCTGGTCGGACGAGTCTCGTTTCAAATAGTATAGAGCGGATGGAAGTGTACGTGTATGCAGTAACCTGGGGGTGGTGGGATCACTCATGGGAAAATTCCTGCAGTAGTGGGTGTTAGAGCTGCACCTTTTTTAGATTGAAGTTAGCTGATAGGTATTCCTGCTTAAGGGAAGTCTCTCTAACAAAGAAACCACTTTTGACAAAGCTTAGGTATCCGAGTAATGAGGGAATTAGTATATTTCATCAAAATGTACAAGATATTAGAGATAAAGTTAGTGAATTGCTTATAGATGCTCACTCTGAAATTATTGGTGTATCTCAACACTTCTTAAATAAGGAGATAATTCTGAGGCTTCCTTTACCGGGATACAGGTTGGCTGGCAGCTTTTCTAGTAGCTCTTTGCGGTGTGGGGGAGTAGCCATGTATGTGAAAAACGGCATCCCATTTGAGTCAATTGATATTTCAAAGTACTGCACTGAAAAGGTGTTTGAATGTTATGCAGGTGTGGTTAAATTTAGTGGAGTTAAACTTCTAACTGTTGTTATTTATACATCTCCAGACTCCGATTTCACAACATTTTTGCTAAAGCTAGAGGAGGTTCTTGGTTCACTTTATAGGATATACAAAAAGTTAGTTATATGTGGTGACTTCAACATTAATTGTATAAGTGATTGTGCAAGGAATAGGATGCTGGTGGACCACCTTAATTCATATAATCTTATCCAAACCGTATTCTTTCCAACGAGAGTGCAAGGGAACAGTAGAACAACTATAGACAACATTTTTGTTCATTCCTCATTACTAGAAGGGCATTCTGTTAGCAAAAAGGTGAATGGCCTTTCAGATCATGATGCACAAATTTTAACTTTAAAAGATTTTTGTGCTGCAACACATGTTAACTACAGTCATCAACTGTTTAGGAAAGCTGATCTAGTTGCTGTAGAGACCTTTGTAAACCTTATCAAGGAACAAGAGTGGCAAGATGTTTATAGCGCTGATACAGTAGATGATAAATATAATGCTTTTCTCAAGACTTTTCTCGTGTTATTGGAAAGTTGCTTTCCGTTAGAACGTTCAAAACAGGGTACTAGCACAAACTGGCAGCCTGGGTGGCTGACTAGAGCGATAAGAATATCTTGTAGAACAAAGTGGCAATTACATCAAAACGTTAGAAACAGTCAAAATCTAAATGCAGCAGCCCATTACAAACAGTATTGTAAGGTGCTTAAAAATGTTATTAGGAAGGCAAAAAATATGTGGTATGCAGATAGAATAGCTAAGTCTGAGGATAAAATTAAAACCATATGGTCAGTCGTAAAGGAAGTGGCTGGTCTGCAGAGACAGGGCGAGGATATAGAATCAGTGCGTAGTGGCAATGTCTGAGTTACTGATAAGTCGCATATATGTACAGTATTTAATAATCACTTTCTGAATATAGCAGGTGAACTAAATAGACACCTGGTCCCAGCACGGAATCATATAGCGGTCTTAGAAAAAAGTGTTCCGACACTGTTACCTGAAATGCTCCTCCATGATACTGACAAAAGGGAGACTGAGTTAATAATTAAATCACTAAAGACCAAGAACTCTCATGGATGTGACGGGGTATCTAGCAGAATACTGAAGAATTGTTCTATCTATGTTAGCCCAGTACTTAGCCATATCTGTAACTTTTCCTTTAGGAGTGGTCGGTTTTCTGACCGATTAAAGTACTCAGTAGTAAAGCCACTTTATAAGAAGGGAGACAGGGATAATGTTGACAGTTATAGACCTATTTCTATGCCATCGGTGTTTGCTAAAATTATCGAGAAGGTTGTATATACAAGGTTACTGGAGCATTTAAATTCACATAATTTGCTGTCAAATGTTCAGGTTGGTCTTAGAAATAGTTTAACAACTGAAAATGATATATTCTCTTTTCTCTGTGAGGTTTTGGACGGATTAAATAAAAGGTTGCGAACGCTAGGTTTTTTTTTTTTTTTTTTTGATTTAACGAAGGCTTTTGACTGTGTTGACCACAAAATATTACTGCAGAAGTTGGACCATTATGGAGTAAGGGGAGTAGCTTACAATTGGTTCACCTCTTACTTTAAGAACAGAAAGCAGAAGGTAATTCTCCGCAATATTGAGAGTGGTAGTGATGTTCAGAACCAATGGGGCCCTGTTAAGTGGGGCGTTCCCCAAGGGTCGGTGCTGGGGCCACTGCTGTTTCTTATTTATATAAATTATATGCCTTCTAGTATTACAGGTGATTCAAAAATATTTCTGTTTGCTGATGACACCAGCTTGGTAGTGAAGGATCTTGTGTGTAATATTGAAAAGTATCAAATAATGTAGTTCATGAAATAAGTTCATGGCTTGTGGAAAATAATTTGATGCTAAATCACAGTAAGACTCAGTTTTTACAGTTTCTAACTCACAATTCAACAAGAACGATATTTTGATCAGACAGAATGGGCATATTATAAGCGAGACGGAACAGTTCAAGTTCCTAGGCGTTCGGATAGATAGTAAGCTTATCAGTAAACTCTTCCGGGCTAAGTTGCCGTGGTCGATCTGTAGAACTTCTTCTCCCTGACGTTTCGTTCTCAACTGCGGAGAACATCTTCCGAGGTGAGTCGTCGACTCACCTCGGAAGATGTTCTCCGCAGTTGAGAACGAAACGTCAGGGAGAAGAAGTTCTACAGATCGACCACGGCAACTTAGCCCGGAAGAGTTTACTGATAAGGACGCCGGCCGTGAAAGCCTACATGGAATGAGATAGTAAGCTGTTGTGGAAAGCTCATGTCCAGGAACTTGTTCAGAAACTACATGCTGCTTTATTTACCATTAGAACAGTATCTGAAATAAGTGACAGTTCAACACGAAAAGCAGTCTACTTCGCATATTTTCATACGGTTATGTGGTATGGTATTATTTTTTGGGGTAATTCTTCTGATTCAAAAAGGGTACTTTTGGCTCAAAAACGGGC
The DNA here is from genome assembly GCF_021461385.2 of Schistocerca piceifrons. Taxonomy (NCBI): domain Eukaryota; kingdom Metazoa; phylum Arthropoda; class Insecta; order Orthoptera; family Acrididae; genus Schistocerca; species Schistocerca piceifrons. The sequence goes on along the minus strand of NC_060147.1, from coordinate 72,172,918 downwards.
TGTTCGAACTATATGTGGTGTAAGTTCGAGAACATCTTGTCGACCCCTATCCTATAGACTGGGAATTCTGACACAGTATATATTTTCTTTAATGTCGTTTGTTGTTAGCAATATTAGCTTATTCCCAAGGGTTAGCAGCTTTCACTCAGTTAATACTAGGTAGAAATCAAATCTGCATGTGGAATGCACTTCCTTGACTCTTGTGCAGAAAGGAGTGCAGTATTCTGCTGCATCCATTTTCAATAAGCTACCACAAGAACTCAAAAATCTTAGCAGTAGCCCAAACTCTTTTAAGTGTAAACTGAAGAGTTTCCTCATGGCTCACTCCTTCTATTCTGTCGAGGAGCTCTTGGAAGAGCTAAAAAATTAAGCAAATTCCAGTGTTACATTGTTGATTTTCTTTATTTAAACTTACGACTTGTCCCCTGAATTTTTTTTTTTTATATTTCATTTTATCTGTTTCTACTATCGTGTTATAATTTCATGTATTGACTCGTTCCATGACCATGGAGACTTCTTAATTTGGTCCCACGGAACAATAAATAAATAAATAAAATGAATGCATGGAGCCTGCAACTCAGCAGTGGGACTGTTCAAGCTGGTGGAGGGTCTGTAGTGGTGTGGGATGTGTGCAGTTGGAATGATATGGGACCTCTGATACGTCTAGATACGTCTCTGACAGGTGACACGTACGTAAGCATCCTGTCTGATCACCTGCATCTATTCATGTTCATTGTACATTGCGACGGACTTGGGCAGTTCCATCAGAACAATGCGACACCCCCACACATCCAGAATTGCTACACGGCGGCTGCAGGAACACTCTTCTGAGGTTAAACATTTCCGCTTGCCCCAAAACTCCCCAAACATTAACGTTATTGAGCCTGTCTAGTGCGCCTTGCAACGTACTGTTCAGAAGATATCTCCGCCCCCTTGTACTCTTCCAGATTTATGGACAGAAGTGCAGGATTCATGGCGTAAATTTTCTCCAGCAGTACTTCAGTCATTGGTTGAGTCCATGCCACGTCGTGTTGCGGCACTTCTGCATGCTCGCGGGGCCCCTCGATACTTGTGGACTCATGTACTCGCTCTCCGTTCTGAGCTGATATATTCCACTAGTACACCTTCGTGACTGCAGAATATTTTAATTACTAACCTAATTCGGATGAGAGACAGTATTAGGTTTTTGAAGATTTAGTTGGAACGTTGGAGAAGGTGCGATCATGTGCGCCACTTGAGAGGTGGCATGAGCCCCTTCTCATATTTGTATCTTACGATTTTCGTCTCTAATTGCATGCGGTGAAAAGTCGCTATTCCTTCCCACGCGGACTTCACGCAGCGTCTCTCGTCACCCGGGTGGTCCGGTGACAGGCGGGCTCTGCTGATCTGGAAAGGGTTAAGCCGATGGGTGTGAGGAAGTCGAGTGAATGCTTTGCAGACGCCGACATTGTCAAAAGACACGCCCAGAGTCCGCAGCACCGGCAGACAGGGATTTTCCTAGGTGATAATCAGAGCTCAGCAGAGCGCGCCTGTTCGTCTTTTTATCACTTTGTTCTGTCTTGAGTAGCAGCAATTAATGTTGGGTTGGCTGTGTGTCTCTTAAGATTTGAGTGGCAAGGAATTGGCTCCACATACCACTTCGTCATAAACCTCACAATCTAGTTTAGGGACAACTTCACCTTCACAGCGTTTGATTGAGTATCCAATTTGAGCCAATTTGATATATTATAAATGTTTCATGCGTTTTTGTTTATTATTTTGTGTTTAGTCTCAATAAATCATATTGTTATTTTGGACAGAACTTTCATTCTGTTAATCGGTAGAGCAACCCATCATTTCTCACTACGTTAATGAAACCTTCCTCTATTTAACTTATTTATCAAATTAAATTATTGCAGGTGCCAAACTCTCTTCTACTCCATTGGCAGGGTTGATTAGAGTCAGTTCGCGTATATTTTTTAATCCATGTGCAACAGCAAAAGTCGGAGTTAGAATAGGGGGGGGGGGTTTAGAGCATCATTTACATATGTAGATTCTAGAATTTAGTGTTAAATACATTGCTAGCCCCGGCACCTCGCACACTTACTGACGTGGAAACGGACAAGCCTGTATAGAGAAAGTGAAGCACTGCAGAAGTATAAAGACGATGGGCCATGGAGACTGAGGTGCTGAATCTTTAAGTGGATGAGAAATATTGCGGACAGGAGCTCTGTCAGACATAAGTGAGTTGGTATGTGTCTGGAGAGACGGAATATTCCCCAAAGCACCAAAATATAAACTAGTGAAGTAGGAACGTCCTCCAGAGTGATGTATAAAAGTGGAACCCCTAGCAGTGGGAAGCCGGTAGTTAAGCAGTTGCCAACGAGTATCCAGCAATACGCCAGTGAGTAGTGACATCAGGGCATGACCCCACAGCGGTGAAGGGTAGCACCAGCTACTGCTGGACCTATAGAGACTTCAGTTACGAGAAGACGGCTATGCTCTGCGCACACAACAACTGTCAGGTAAGTAGCAAGTAATGTTCCTGCTTTCACTGTCACAGGGCTGAACAGAGTCAGCCTCTCTGTCTCAAGCAGGTTGAGCATTTTTCGCTTAATAGTAGAGAGAAGACGCTGATTGGTACTTGTCTCCCGCAAATTTGGCTAATGAACCACTGAGTGAATTACGCCAAGGGGCTAGTGGTTGATTAGTTAGGTCAGAGATCAGTGAGTGTATGTTTAGGCCAAGGGACCAGTGACTTAGTGGCTAGCACAACAAGTGATAGCAAGCACACCCGTCTCCGGTAAAAGTTTTAGATGACGTGTACCACGAAGAGTACCTAGAGAAGAGGTGCTGAGAGCGTGTGTAGGAAGTTATTTGACTTAATATGTATATCAAGAGGTAATTCGTCCGACACGTGTCAATGTGTTTAGATTTGAATGAATCAGGTTAAGAGAAGAGTAACAATTTGCTGCTTCGGCAGAACACTCCTAGGAAACCCAGCACTTGTTTTCAGTCGCAGACACCATTTTCAAGCAACCAAGGAGGCCCTCCTCCCTCTCACCTCCATTAGAAAGATCGATTAGAACAGCACCACGAACAGCTCCCACTGTCATCAACGACCTGCTGTGCTATACGAGCCTGTATTCGTGGACTGGGCTTGTTCCAGTATGAGCAACCCAACAGCAGAAGCAAGTGACGAGATTTACGTTGAGTGGGGAATGGCGGAGACGTGCGGGTCGAATCTCCGAGCGTACGGAGACGGCGAGGTTGGAGCTGGCGTCATAGGACCTGAAGGCGAGTTTAAAGCGAATGCTTATCTCTTGTCAGAATATGTACATAAATCGTCTGCTCCGAAGTTGTTTGCACCTACAGATAGGCAACACAGTGAAAATAGTTGCAAAGTGGGGTGCTTTCGCACCATCCTCTGCAGTTCGTCGACGGCATCAACGAATTACGTGCACTAACGGGGGTTTTTCCATCACAAACCCTGTCCATGTTGAGTCCGTCTAATGTGAGTTAGAAACTTGAAGAGCTGCCCTACACATTGATATATATCACTTTTCTGTATGTCATGTAGTTTTCACGCCGTTTTAATTTGAAGTCCTCGTGGTACTTACGAATAACACCGAATTAGGCACTGCATTCACTTACAGTGTACAAAACGCGTCCGTCGTAATATGGAGAGCACGTTTAGGATTATCTGAGCACGATTACAAAAATATTCACACAGGGATGTGAGTGTCCTTCCAGGAATAAGTAAGGTAAAGCCATCACCGACACAATGACTGGTTCTAAGGGAACAGCACAGTGCTTTATTGCATATGGTTCTGCTGAAGGTGGTACGCCGTTGCCTTCCTCAAACCATTGCACTGACTTCCCCAGCCACTTACAAGGGGCCATATGGTTTCATGCCAACTCCAAACCATGGTACAACTCGGCAACTTTCACGTTAACAAACATTGCCGGAGGTGATAGGAGCGACAGATTCCAATACTGCAGCTGACAGGGACTGTGCCAAAATTGTGGTATCCACAGGTGAGATCCATGAGGGTCAGAGGAGGGTGAGTGAGGGATGTGAGTGGGGGTCCTCAGTAGTAGAGCTGTGGGTGTTCTGGAACAAAGGATACCGCCACCGTTCCCCCCTCTTCCCCTATGACATCGTCAGTGACATCACGAATTGTTTCCAAGTGACACACAACCATCTGCATAGGTCAATTGTCCAATGTATAAAATGGTGGGAAATTCAAAAACTGTTCAGAAACTCAAAACGTGACTCAAAACCAGTATCACTACACAGTCTCCTCCATCCCACTCCTATTATGTCACTGAGATAGTAGGACTGAAGTCCTAAGTGCAAATTGGTGAGAAATTCAAAAAGGAAATTTGGGGCTTTGTTCCTTTTTTTTTTAATTCAACGACAAGGTCTATGACCTCAACATTTAAGGTGGCTGACCTAGGATACTGGCACAGATTCTTGGGGATACCGGCACAGAGTCTCTGATGTCACAACCGAAAATGGCGATCCAAACTGGCAGACGGTGCTTCTGAGCTCAGGCTGCGTGGTTCTGGGATTTCCTGGGCTTCCCACAGGCCTATGACGTCAGAATACAAGATGGTGGGCCTGGAGATATGAGCACAGGCTGCGTGATTGCTAGATTTTGCGTCTGTTTAGAATTCTGCATTGGTGAGAATTTTACAAAAATCCTTGGTTTACCCCCACTTCTATGGTTGCTACAGTTATGCTAAGAGGTCACTTGCCACTGAGTTTAACCTATATACTGTGCATGTAATTGTCACCGTAAGTTTGGAGTTGACATGTCCTAAGTTTATAACTGTACACTTCGTATGGTTACCACCATCTCGTGTATTAGGATAGGAATGCACTTTAATCTTTAATTACACTGGACAGAACCTCTTCTGTGCAGCACCCATACTCCGACAGTGTCGCATCAGGCCAAGTGCAGCAGACTCACCCATACTTCTGCCAGTGAGGACGATAAGCATCGTGCCAGAGTGTCACAAGGTTGGGCCGTACCATCGGTTGAAGTGGACCGTGCCACCAGTACGACCCTGACACCGCTACTGCTACTCTACTACTACTGCTGCTGCTGTTACTGTTACTGCCTCACAGCTTACGTGCCCAGCAGAATACCAATGAGTTACCCAGCAGTCACACCACCATCATCAGGGATAGCCCAGCGTTCAAAGCCACCACACACATACTGCTGATTTAACCGTCCATTGTGAAGTCAAGAATAATAGTTTTGATTCCCATCACTGGTACGATGTTTGTGGCACTACTGCATCCACATCGCATATGATGTAAGCTGAAACAGCGGTGATATTTGAAAATACAGACGCACACATACTTTAACCAAAATTGGGAATGGCATGGAAATTCAAAATTCACCTAAGTTTCTAATGACCTATAGTCCACATACACATTCTTCAAAGATATCATCTTTCTCAAGGAAGATCTATGTAGTGCCTCAGGGGCCCAAAACATAGGTTTAGGTACTTTGATTGTTAAATCCACCAAGAAAAAAAGAACTATACAAATATCTGTGGGAAGGGTGAGAGCTATTAAACCACCCTCGGTGAAAGCTCCAACTCTGTCAAACATGCCTTAATCTTATATTCACAAGAATTAAACAGACACGTTCGAGAGCTAAACACATTTGAATTTCGATAAGGACTGAAGCTCAACTAATAAATTAAACATTTTGACAAGGGTGGGACTTGAAGCCAGGTCTCCTGCTTACTAGCCAGATGCGATATCCTGGCTTCAGTTCACATTTCACCTGACCCTGATTTTTTCCTTCTTAAATCATCAGTATTGCCGAGGCTCTCCAATATTGGAATACCACCCCAACTTTGTACGTAAGGGGAAATACTGCCTGTACCTCATCTGCAGATGATGTATTGATCTGATGAAATTACATTTTCATATAGACATACTGAATCTCAACTTTATCTTCGATAAGGATAGAAGCTGATCTCTAGGAAAATATAATTCCACTAGATCAATAGATCACTTATTCCTGAGGTAAACCTGGATTTCCCCATTATGTGCAAAGCTAGGGTGCTGGGCCAGTATTAGAGAGCCTTGGCAATAATGACGATTTAAGAAACGGAACTAGAGTTTGTGTCAGGGAGGACATCGCGCTAGGATAATACGTGCAGCTGTGGAAGCCCCAGCGCCAGGGTGGTGTATTGAATAGCATCTCTGCCTAGTAAGTAAGAGACTCAGGTTCAATTCCCGACCTTGGTACAAATTTTAATTCATTACTTCAGCTTCTGGGACTCAGTACATCTCTAGGAAAATGTGATTACAACATTTGTACTTATTTGCAGGTTGAATCGCGACTGTGAAAAACGCCGCGAGGCAGGTAAACCAGAAATAAAGAGTGGTGAAGCTGTTGACTAACCCTCAGGCGCTAGAGCGGTCGAGGGGCTAGCTCGGTGTCGAAGTTCCTGACAGGTACATTTCTAACGTGCTCAGCAAAGGTGCATGGGCAGCAAAAGGAGTGTTGAAAAAGCCTAGAGGTCTTATAACGCGCCTTTGCCATTTTATTGACGCACATGTTAATGTTGCAGCCCCCCACAATCGTGCCTCAGGAAGGTGCTAAACAAGAGGACGGAAAAACCATTAACGGCCTTTGCTGCTCCGGCTCACGTTCAGCTTTCGTCCAATGGTTTTGAACAGTCTCTAGTGTTTCGACCCTGTTTACCAGAGCCAAAACTGCAGTTTTACTACGCTCCAAAAGTGTCAGTCCCTAGAGTGGTTCGGAAAGGGGCAGCCAAATGTTGCACGCTGTGCAAAAGTGCGAGAGTGCGGCACAAGTGCCCACATCACAGCCAGCGGACAGAGTGGAACAGTGACCTCTGTGACCGGACGAAAAACGTGAACTCCGTCCACAGGCCCTGGCGGACCCAGTGGTACCGACCGGACGCCGTGTCGTCATCAGCCCACAGGCGGCGCCGGATGCGGATATGGAGGGGCATGTGGCCAGCACACCACTCTGCTGACCGTGTGTCCGTTTCTGAGACCGGAGCCGCTACTTCTCAATCTAGTAGCTCCTCAGTTTGCCTCACAAGGGCTGAGTGCACCCCTCTTGCCAACAGCGCTCGGCAGACCGGATGGTCACCCATCCAAGTGCTAGCCCAGCCCGACAGCGCTTATCTTCGGTGATCTGACGGGAACCGGTGTTACCACTGCGGCAGGGCCGTTGGGTCTGTGACCAGACACATATACCAAATGAGCGGCGACGGCTCCACTGTTTTGCTTACGCGATACCAGGTGGACTAAACCACACCATGTCTTGCTTCTCTCTGACGACTGTGGCCTTACGTGAGACGTACTGAGAAATGGCGATTATTGTAAAAAACCAAAAAAACGGGAGATTTGTGTTCTTAGTTATTTCAGCACGTCTGGGAACTGCAATTCTTCTTTACAGCAGTAGATGGAAACTCACAGGGTGCCGCCGAATAATAGGTCTTGAGCCCAAGTTCACGAACTGGAAGTCACAACAACTCATTTCGCAAAGTCGATTGTGGTGTACTGAGCAGTGAAGAACGGCAACCCAAATTAAGCGCGCTTGAATGGACGAGGCACATCAACAGGTTTTTAATTTAAGTCATAACAAATGAAATCTCTTGAGCCCTTCGTATGTTGTGTTACATTCGTATCTGTTTCACCGTACAAAATACTGTTTTCAGTTTTCTAGAAAGGCTATTACAGTACGTGTTCACTACGAGCAAGTTTCATAATTGCATTAATGATAGAAAGTTCCAGGAAACAATTCTCCGAAGGAGAGTTTGCAAAAGACTGTCTCATTGATACTGTAAAACCTTCGTACCGCATGAAGGTAAGCAGGTTTGAAGAAATCGGCCTTTCCCATTAAACAGTGACACGACGTAAAGTGTTCAGACCGGCAGTAAATAAATAAGGCTGAGTACTTCGGTGCTTCCCCTGTTGCGTCGAATGAAGCAACAGATGTTACAGATACAGCACAGCGCTTTGCATGTAACGGAGGACGTTTTGGACTTAGTGCCTTTGTTAGGGTCTGTGACAAGTGTAGGCTTACTCCAAGACACCGAGCAAGAGATTGGTTGTGTATGTGGACTGGAATCGATTGATCTCAGTAACCACGGACTGAGCACCGGCAATGCGAGGCCACCAGAGAGGATTCACAGCACTGATGCACAAAAAGCTAGGGCACACAGTAGGAACGCTGTATGGATTCACTGCACTCTACATGGAGAGGCGCTTTGTGCAGAATTAGTTACGTTAGAAAATGTCATGCAAATTGTTGTCTGTACTGTGAACTATCCAAAAATACATGGACGTAAGGGTCGCCAGTTTCGGCAGAGTACGGTGACTTACCTTACTACGCGGAAAGACGCTGGCTCAGTCGAAGAAAAATGCTGAAAAGATTTTTTTCTATTTACATTTGGCCGTGGTACATATCTTACAAAAGAAGGGGAAGAGTGAACGAAAATTAGAAGACCCTTGCTGGATATTAGACATTGCATTTTTCGTGGACACCGCGTCTCACATGAACAGCCTGAACGTCAGTTTCCAAAGTGAAAATAATTTTATTTCTGACATGGTGGAAAAACTAAATGTTTTGAAAGGAAATTTGGCCTCTGGGAGAGCCAACTATCGTCCGAAAACCCTGCTCATTTCCCTATCCTAGGTTTGTCCACGGAAGTACTAGATTTCAAGGAAGAAAGCAGAAATTACAGTTATTTTTAAAACTTTAATGGTTTCTGTTTGGCAACTGAGATATCTACTGTGCGTGCAATGAAACTTACTTTTTACCGGTCCTCGGTCTAAATCCTTGAGTAGGAGTTCTATTCTTGCAGACTCACCTGAAACAAAGAAAGAGGTACATTGTATTACAGTTTTATCAACAACAACAGCAATAAAATCAGGACAGATAGTGAATGCGAGTCAATGAATAACATGAGTATTACACTGAGGAAATTTGGGTAAATTACAAAACATGGGAGAACACAGTACACACCAACTTCTACTAAGTAAAGCAGTTATCATGTCCCATTTGGTTGTGAGCACTAACTAGACATGATTCTCCCCAGTTTGAGCCCCCCGTACTGATCGAGGTTTTCCGAATGGGTTTCCCTTGTTTATCAGGCGAATGCTAGGACAACTCCCCTCCCAAATATTCCCAATTTGGATTGTTGTTGTTGTTGTGGTCTTCAGTCCTGAGACTGGTTGTGATGCAGCTCTCCATGCTACTCTATCCTGTGCAAGCTTCTTCATCTCCCAGTACCTACCGCAACCTACATCCTTCTGAATCTGCTTAGTGCATTCATCTCTTGGTCTCCCTCTACGATTTTTACCCTCCACGCTGCCCTCCAATGCTAAATTTGTGATCCCTTGATGCCTCAAAACATGTCCTACCAACCGATCCCTTCTTCTAGTCAAGTTGTGGCACAAACTTCTCTTCTCCCCAATCCTATTCAATACCTCCTCATTAGTTACGTGATCTACCCACCTTATCTTCAGCATTCTTCTGTAGCACCACATTTCGAAAGCTTCTATTCTCTTCTTGTCCATACTAGTTATCGTCCATGTTTCACTTCCATACATGGCTGCACTCCATACAAATACTTTCAGAAACGACTTCCTGACAAATCTATACTCGATGTTAACAAATTTCTCTTCTTCAGAAACGATTTCCTTGCCATTGCCAGTCTACATTTTATATCCTCTCTACTTCGACCATCATCAGTTATTTTACTCCCTAAATAGCAAAACTCCTTTACTACTTTAAGTGTCTCATTTCCTAATCTAATTCCCTCAGCATCACCCGATTTAATTTGACTACATTCCATTATCCTCGTTTTGCTTTTTTGGATTAGACGAAAGAAAACGTGTAGTTACGTAAAAAGATGATATATTTTGGAAGTAATTAACGACATGGTTCAAAAATGGTTCAAATGGCTCTGAGCACTATAGGACTTACCATCTCAGGTCAGCACTCCTCTAGAATTTCGAACTACTTAAACCTAACTAACCTAAAGACATCACACACATCCATGCCCGGGGCAGGATTCGAACCTGCGACCGTAGCGGTCGCGCTGTTCCAGACTGAAGCGCCTAGAACCGCTCGGCCACTTCGGCCCGCAATCAACGACATGCAATACTACAGTTATAGTTACCAGAAACTGACGCTGTTAGTGTATTTTACAGGTGTCCAGTGTTGTGTACATGTACTGATTTCTTAGGTAGTGCGTCAATGGAATTTTTCCTCCCAAATAAAGGTACGTCGACTGGTGTGGCCGAGCGCTTCTAGGTGCTTCAGTCTGGAACCGCGCGACCGTTACGGTCGTAGGTTCGAATCCTGCCTCGGGCATGGATGTGTGTGATGTCCTTAGGTTAGTTAGGTTTAAGTAGTTCGAAGTTCTAGCGGACTTATGACCTCAGATAGTAAGTCTCATACTGCTCAGAGCCTTTTTTTTTAAAAATAAAGTTACGTAATGTTCGCGCAAACTAAGCTGACATTAGGCGCGGTGGCTGATGGGAGCAACCGTAAGAGGTTTTGCATTTATGATCGCTCCTGTCCGCCACTGCACTGAGTGTCAACTTAGATTGTTCAGACAGTAACAACAGAATGTTAGCAAGGAAGTAAAATGATGTAAAGAAAAAAGTACACCAATACAGTTGTAAGAGACAATGAAGTGTACGATAACAGGTGGTATTTCCACGACAGATAATTACGTGATATTTCTTCGTTAACTCACTGCGACCACACGTTCTGGAAAGGTAGGTGGGGCACAGATTGGCAATTATCTTTGAATGTTGAGAAATGCAAAACTGTGCACTTCACAACAAGAAAAAATATAGGATGCTATGACAATAATATCACTCTGAGTCACTGCTGGGATCGGCCAACTATAATACCTGGGTGTAACGCTTTGTAGGGATATTAAATGGAAGGATCAGAGAGGCTCAGTCGTGGGTAAAGCAGGTGGTAGACTTCGGTCTATTGCTAGAATACTGGGGAAGTGTAAGCAGTCTACAAAGGAGATTGCTTACAAATGACTCGTTCGACCGAACCTAGACTATTGCTACAATGTGTGGGATCCGTACCAGATAGGACCGGGATGTTGAACGTGTACAGAGAAGGGCAGCACGAATGGTCACTAGTTTGTTTAACCGATGGGAGAGAGTCACAGAGATACTGAAGGAACTGAACTGGAAGACCCGTGAAGACAGACATGAACCATCCCGAGAAAGTCATGAACAAAGTTTCAAGAACCGGCTTCCAGCGATGACTCTAGGAATATACTAAAATCTCTTACGTATCTCTCACTTAGGGATCGTGAGGATAAGATTAGAATAATTACTGCACGGCCGACTGGAGTGACCGAGCGGTTCTAGGCGCTACAGTCTGGAGCCGCGCGACCGCTACGGTCGCAGGCTCGAATTCTGCCTCGGCCATGGATGTGTGTGATGTCCTTAGGTTAGTTAGGTTTAAGTAGTTCGAAGTTATAGGGGACTGATGACCTCAGAAGTTAAGTCCCATACTGCTCAGAGCAATTTGAACCATTTTTTTGCTGCACGGACAAAAGGCATTCAAATAATCGTTACATACGTGAATGTAACGGGCAGAAACCGTAGTAACTGGTACAATGGGTCGTATCCTCTACCACGCACCTCACAGTTATTTGCACAGTATAGATGTCGATTTAGCTGTATAAACGTGAGACTTCGTTTTGGAATTCCTTGAAACATCATTGTTGGCGGTTATTGTTGGCGTAGCTGCGCTCTAATAATCATCACGGAATTATCTTACATCTAACACGAAATTACCTACCAGTGCCTGTAATACTTGACCATCTTATAAAACTCCATCTTTAATTGTAACATAACGATTGTTACATTTCTATTTGTAGTTCATCTTGTTCATATGATGTTTTTAACTGGATGAAATGTTTCCATGTTAGAGGGTGGAAAAAATTGTAAGTGTAAATTTATCACGAATGTACCCTTTACCTTATACAAAGAAGGGCGATGTGAACACATACAGATATGCTTAACTGGTGAGAGACTGTAACACAAATGTGGAGAAATCTTAAAGTTGCGCTTACTGAAAGAATGACACCGTATATTTGTTCAGAATCTCCGTATAAAATTTCAAGAACCCTTTTATGCGCAGAAGCTACATATTTTCTTCACCCCGATGCGTGTCAATACCTTGATTAAAATAACTTTGTGATTGATTCAATGCAGTAGCAGGAAGACGCGCTGTCAGTATGCAAAGTTACAAAACAGGGAAGACCGCGAACATGCGGCGCTCGAGGTAGAACTGCGATTGGCTGGCGTCTGACCCCCCACCACACGCCACTGCCGAACCATGAATCACGAAGTTATTTTAATCGAAGTATAGTTCGAAGAGACCACATACTTCAAACCAGAAAAATAACGGCTCTCACAGATGTGTGTGAGTTGGCACAACTCACACGCTTCATACGTGAATGGAAAGAGATGAAACGTTGATATTCAGTTTGTTTAAAAGACTGTCGCATATTCCTAGCGCTTATAATTAAATAGGGTGATTCAGTTGTGCCTACCGATGTCGTTTCATGCAACCGGTTTTTTTAGATCTGGCCTTCAAAAACCTAACGGAACATTTTCATATTCTTTCGCTCGCTACGCGGAAGCTATTAGTCCCTAAAAATCGCTGGAGGCCACGGTTTTCGAGTTATTCAAGAAAAAAGTGCAGAAGTGACCTTCAAACTCACCTCTGTCACACAGTCACTTCCCAACAGTCAGAATTTCTAGTATGTTGTTGACGGTATTTCCTTCTGCCACTGTACAAAAATTTCCGACTGCACGGATTATTCCCGATTTACGACCTTTTCCGTTTCTATTGATTGAGCCACTACGCCACCAGCGTAGTCTGCTGTTTCATTAACATTATTAATTTAAATGTACCCATGAGGGTAACGAAGCACAACACGACTTTTGTAAGCTTTACGCTAAAACTGATTGCGCTGTCAATTCGATCCATACTTAACCCTTGCAAGCAAGCACAGTAGCTCCGTAGTCATAAAGCATGAAGAATACCGTAATTTTTTATTTTAAGCTGTTAAATTTCACAAAGCTGTTAGGTGAAATTTGTACAAAAGCCAATTTTAAAATTTGTAAGAGCTCGTCTGAGCTGGTGGCGTAATAAGGCCAGTCAGTGGAGACCAAAAAAGGCCGAATATTTTTGTACACTGGTAGCTGGGAGTGTCACGAACAACGTACAAGAAATCCTGATGGTGGAGGCTGAGTGTTGGAGTGTGGGTGCGTTTGAAGGTAACTTTTGTATGTTTCTTCTTGAATAACTCGAATCTACTGCCTCTAGCGAAAACGTATTCCAGCACAAAATTTAACTACATTAGATCTATATAAATAAAAATCAGTTGCCGTTATATGAAAGACCATCACTTGAGAACGGCTCGATCGATATCGCTAATTTTTGTTGTTATTGTTCGGTTTGTAGCGGTATGGACAAGATCTGTATGAAAGAAAATTTTTGAAAATCCACGCGAAAGTGTCAAATTTTTATGATATTTTTGTATGAAAATCTCAATGAAAATATGTGACGTTCAGTTTGACGGTTCTGCTGTCACATGTTTTCATAAAAAAAAACTCTTTGGATATTGATACACTCCTGGAAATTGAAATAAGAACACCGTGAATTCATTGTCCCAGGAAGGGGAAACTTTATTGACACATTCCTGGGGTCAGATACATCACATGATCACACTGACAGAACCACAGGCACATAGACACACGCAACAGAGCATGCACAATGTCGGCACTAGTACAGTGTATATCCACCTTTCGCAGCAATGCAGGCTGCTATTCTCCCATGGAGACGATCGTAGAGATGCTGGATGTAGTCCTGTGGAACGGCTTGCCATGCCATTTCCACCTGGCGCCTCAGTTGGACCAGCGTTCGTGCTGGACGTGCAGACCGCGTGAGACGACGCTTCATCCAGTCCCAAACATGCTCAATGGGGGACAGATCCGGAGATCTTGCTGGCCAGGGTAGTTGACTTACACCTTCTAGAGCACGTTGGGTGGCACGGGATACATGCGGACGTGCATTGTCCTGTTGGAACACCAAGTTCCCTTGCCGGTCTAGGAATGGTAGAACGATGGGTTCGATGACGGTTTGGATGTACCGTGCACTATTCAGTGTCCCCTCGACGATCACCAGTGGTGTACGGCCAGTGTAGGAGATCGCTCCCCACACCATGATGCCGGGTGTTGGCCCTGTGTGCCTCGGTCGTATGCAGTCCTGATTGTGGCGCTCACCTGCACGGCGCCAAACACGCATACGACCATCATTGGCACCAAGGTAGAAGCGACTCTCATCGCTGAAGACGACACGTCTCCATTCGTCCCTCCATTCACGCCTGTCGCGACACCACTGGAGGCGGGCTGCACGATGTTGGGGCGTGAGCGGAAGACGGCCTAACGGTGTGCGGGACCGTAGCCCAGCTTCATGGAGACGGTTGCGAATGGTCCTTGCCGATACCCCAGGAGCAACAGTGTCCCTAATTTGCTGGGAAGTGGCGGTGCGGTCCCCTACGGCACTGCGTAGGATCCTACGGTCTTGGCGTGCATCCGTGCGTCGCTGCGGTCCGGTCCCACGTCGACGGGCACGTGCACCTTCCGCCGACCACTGGCGACAACATCGATGTACTGTGGAGACCTCACGCCCCACGTGTTGAGCAATTCGGGGGTACGTCAACCCGGCGTCCCGCATGCCCACTATGCGCCCTCGCTCAAAGTCCGTCAACTGCACATACGGTTCACGTCCACGCTGTCGCGGCATGCTACCAGTGTTAAAGACTGCGATGGAGCTCCGTATGCCACGGCAAACTGGCTGACACTGACGGCGGCGGTGCACAAATGCTGCGCAGCTAGCGCCATTCGACGGCCAACACCGCGGTTCCTGGTGTGTCCGCTGTGCCGTGCGTGTGATCATTGCTTGTACAGCCCTCTCGCAGTGTCCGGAGCAAGTATGGTGGGTCTGACACACCGGTGTCAATGTGTTCTTTTTTCCATTTCCAGGAGTGTATTTTGCCGAAAAGAGTACAACTGAAAGCGATATTTCATCGTGCTATCGGTAGTGATAAAATATTTGGTGTGTTGCAAAGATTGAATTTCAGTTCGTGGTAATTTGGTGTGTTGCAAACATTTAGTTGGCTTCAGTTTGTTGTTTATTTCTTTCGAAAATATCGCTCGGCGTAGGCCGTGCGCAGGCCAAATACATGATAGTAGAGCCAATGAGGCTGACGTAGAGCGTAGTCACAGTTTGGAGGCAAGTGGAATTTGACGTTCTCAAACACGTTCCATTTTGACTCCCGAACAATAAAATCCGATTTATTCCCTTTCACTGAATTCATGATCTCACTGAAATTGTTTTGTTCCAATTCACACATATTCAGGGAAAGATTCGGTTGGGTGAATTCATCCTCGACCAACTGACTGACTTATTTACCCATTTACTTTTACTCTCTATGTCCCATCAAGATTCCGTTTGCAATAACAAAACATAAGGTCAGAGAAAGTGGGGACGAGGAGATGCACGGAGAAGGGGGAGAAAATGGATATAAAGAAGGTGAAGGAGGATATGATCAGGGCAAGGAGAAGGGATAAGAGATGTACAGGGAGTGGGAGAACGTGATGGACAGAATTAGGGGAAAGGGGAGGAGATGGACAAAGGGAGTGGGAAGGGGAGAGAGATGGAGGGGAGGGGGGCAGAAGGAGATAGTGACTTAAATCCGATTTCCATAGATATTTATTGGCGAGTATTGCCAGGTTTGCTAGTTTCCTATAAAAAGATCCTGCTCAGCATTTCTGTTTCACTAATAGTTTCCGCGTAACGAGAGAGAGAATATGAAAACCTAACGCGTGGTTTCTGAAGGCCAGGAATAACATTGCAGGTTGCATAAAAACGATGTCTGTAGGGGCAGCTGTTTCACCCTGAACGTCTGGAAGGCAACACTTATTCAGATATGCGTCGTTTTATTTCTGACGCGTAATGTGTAATATTCGATGGCGTAGGCGGTCTTACTGTTGCGGTTAACTGCGCACATCTAAATGGATGCAAAAATTTGGACAATATTGTCCGTGGCGCGCACAGATCTGGTGCTACATATTGGTTAAAGCAGCAGTCGTGATCGCACTATCATTTGTTTGTTACGACTGGTTTCGGCTTATGTTAAAGCCATCCTCAGATCGTGATGTCACGTGAAAAACGAGGAGCAGCCAGCACCAGGTGGCCCAAAAGTCTGAGGATGGGCTTAACGTAAGCCGAAACCGGTCATAGTAAACCAATGTTAGTGCGATCTCGATTGTTGTTTTAAACAAACGATTGGTTGCTATTTGCAACACAGTGATGGTGACGTTGACACTAGTCATTGCCATGCAACAATCTGTTACATCAGTCAGTTGATGCTGTGCTGCCAACGCGCTAAGTTAGCTGGTTAGTGATTATGTACATTAAATATATTTCTTTTAATCGGAGTGACCGGTTTCAATCCTTAAGGATCATCTTCAGACTCTGAAATGACATACGTACAGATAGAGGGGATCCATATAGTATCGTATATACACTGAAATACAATTACAAACTACATATTCCCAGAACGGCAGGTGGACTTCCATGGAGCAAGCTGCGCCGACCCACGATGCTGAATTGACTGCTAAATGGATCGGCAGGGAATGGTCTTAAATAGAACTAGACCCGCTCACCGTTCTGTGTATGGCATCAGTGGTAACCAATCAGAAGTATAGTGGGTACTATTAGCATATATTCATGGTTAGGGTGTGGGTATCTTACAGCGCTCAGGAGAACGGCAACTGCTGAGGGATATGAATAAATTCTACAGCAAAGTTTACTAGTCTGTATCAGAACGACAATGGACGATATCGTAAAGCCGCAAGAGGAGTCTGTTAGTAACAACCATAAGCCTTATTTGTTGTTGTTGTTGTTGTTGTAATATTCAGTACTGAGACTGGTTTGATACAGCTCTCCATGCTACTCTATCCTGTGCAAGCCTCTTCATCACCCAGTACCTACTGCAGCCTACATCCTTCTGAATATGCTTAGTGTATTCATCTCTTGGTCTCCCTCTACAATTTTTACCCTCCACGCTGCCCTCCAGTACTAAATTGGTAATCCCTTGATGCCTCAGAACATGTCCTACCAACCGATCCCTTCTTCTAGTCAAGTTGTGCCACAAACTCCTCTTCTCCCCAATTCTGTTCAATACCTCCTCATTAGTTATGTGATCTACCTATCTAATCTTCAGTATTCTTCTGTAGCACCACATTTCAAAAGCTTCTATTCTCTTCTTGTCTAAACTATTTATCGTCCATATTTCACTCCCCTACATGGCTACACTCCATACAATTACTTTCAGAAACGACTTCCTGACACTTAAATCTATACTCGATGTTAAATTTCTCTTCTTCAGAAACGCTTTCCTTGCCATTGCCAGTCCACATTTTATATCCTCTCTGCTTCGACCATCATCAGTTATTGTACTCCCTAAATAGCAAAACTCCTTTACTACTTTGTCTCATTTCCTAATCTAATTCTCAAAGCATCACCCGATTTAATTCGACTACATTCCATTATCCTCGTTTTGCTTTTGTTGATGTTCATCTTATATCCTCCTTTCAAGACACTGTCCATTCCGTTCAACTGCTCCTCCAAGTCCTTTGCCGTCTCTGACAGAATTACGATGTCATCGGCGAACCTCAAAGTTTTTATTTCTCCTCCATGGATTTTAGTACCTACTCCGAACTTTTCTTTCGTTTCCTTTACTGCTTGCTGAATATACAGATTGAATAACATCGGGGAGAGGCTACAACCCTGTCTCACTCCCTTCCCAACCACTGCTTCCTTTTCATGTCCCTCGACTCTTGTAACTGCCATCTTCTTTCTGTGCAAATTGTAAATAGCCTTTCGCTCCCTGTATTTTAGCCCTGCCACCTTTAGAATTTGAAAGAGAGTATTCCAGTCAACATTGTCAAAAGCTTTCTCTAAGTCTACAAATGCTAGAAACGTAGGTTTGCCATTCCTTAATCTTTCTTCTGAGATAAGTAGGGTCAGTATTGCCTCACGTGTTCCAACATTTCTACGGAATCCAAACTGATCTTATTTTGCGGAAGAAATTTCTGAGAACGTAGGTTTTGAGCACATCATTGTAGGGTAGTGAGACATGGACAGTGGGAATACCGGAACAGAAGAGAATCGAATCGTTTGAGATGTGGTGCTACAGCAAAAGTTTGAAAATTAGATGGACTGATAAGGTAAAGAATGAGGAGGTTCTGCACAGAGTCGGAGAGGAAAGGAGTATATGAAATATGGACAATAAGAAGGGACAGGATGATATGACATCTGTTAAGAAGTAAAGGACTCACTTTTATCCTAGTAGAGGGAGCTGTTGAGTGTAAAAACTGTGGAGGAAGACAGATTGGAATACATCCAGCAAATAATTCAGGACGTAGGTTACAAGTGCTGCTCTGAGAGGAAAATACTGACACAACAGAGGCAGTCGTGGCGGGCCGCTTCAAACCAGTCAGAAAAGTGATGACTCATATTAATAAATAATCAGCTTTCATTCAATCGAGTATGAACAACCCACAAGCTTCCGTTTCACCACACGCAAGAGTATATAAGCATACCTAGCCGCAGAGTAATTCGTGAATAATCAATACCGAAATAGCTTAACCACTTTACGTACGCTTCACAGCGACAAGTAACTGAAACGGTCTCACCCAATTCTTCCATCGATGTAGAACCTCCACATCAGTACGGATCGCCATCAGACTTGGACAATCTCAGCAGTCGGAACTCAGAACAGCATTCTTCGACACAGAAACACAACGGCGAATTATGTTTCAAACAATGTCATCCTCGTGGCTTCCGACCCGCGAAGGCTTCACGTAGATCGAAAAACCGACTTCCCAAAGATGCGAAATCGCCTCAACAGCCATCCGAGAGAAGTTCCTCGCAGTTCTTAAATCGATTAATAGAAGCTGAGAGGTAAGCCTAAAGAATTGCGAAGAGAAATGTTGCAGTGTACTAAAAGCCAATTACTACGGAAGAAATGGAAGTGAGGGATGAACAGGCTGCTTTAAACTCGTGCCGAGTCATTTCCTATTTTGCGTTTGCAGGACAGCTTTCCACGTACATGAAACGTAAGGAATAATGTTGGTCAGATCTGTGATAAGAACTAGAACTAGAGATGGGAGGGCACAGGTGAAAAAAACTAAACTTGGCATTTGAAAAAAATAACAACAACAAAGAAAAGGAAAGTAGTGAAATACGAGCGGCTCTGCCGTACGGAAGTTGCCTCCGGCAAATGAGGCATTGCTCTGTGGATGAAGATAGCAGCGCAGAGATTTCGTGTATCACATCCGCGCGCTGGGGTCATATTTCGTGGGATTAAGTGAAAATATCTGCCGGTACGAGAAGCGGCAATAAATCTGTCTGCTTAGCTCGAATTTATCGCTGCTGAGCCAACCGTGGCCTTTGCGACGGTGTTTATGTTGGTCGGTTATATCCTTTACAAATTGTGCAGGATTAGCGTTCTTGACTATGATCTTACAGTTAGTGCGGCAGCGTAAAGATGATGTTTCCTGCCCGACGTTCTCTGTTGTCAGTGGCCAGAAAGATGGTATAAAGATACTGAGTCTTGTAGCAAGTTTTAAAGCGTGAGAAGAATTAATTTTATCCGTAACTATCACAGTGAGGTATGGAAGTTGGAAGTGTGCAGTGAGTACAAAAAAAAATGTAATCAAGCTACAGTAACATACAGAAACTGTTAAAAAGATTTCAGGATGGGACGGTAATGGGCATCAATGGTCATAATTCAGTACGTGCGTGAGAGGTTCTCTAATCTGCTATTTGAAACACATGAGTCAGTGAAACTTCCTGGCAGATTAAAACTGTGTGCCCGACCGAGACTCGAACTCGGGACCTTTGCCTTTCGCGGGCAAGTGCTCTACCATCTGAGCTACCGAAGCACGACTCACGTCCGGTACTCACAGCTTTACTTCTGCCAGTACCTCGTCTCCTACCTTCCAAACTTTACAGAAGCTGTCCTGCGAAACATGCAGAACTAGCACTCCTGAAAGAAAGTATATTGCGGAGACATGGCTTAGCCACAGCCTGGGGGATGTTTCCAGAATGAGATTTTCACTCTGCAGCGGAGTGTGCGCTGATATGAAACTTCCTGGCAGATTAAAACTGTGTGCCCGACCGAGACTGGAACTCGGGACCTTTGCCTTTCGCGGGCAAGTGCTCTACCATCAGCGCACACTCCGCTGCAGAGTGAAAATCTCATTCTGGAAACATCCCCCAGGCTGTGGCTAAGCCATGTCTCCGCAATATCCTTTCTTTCAGGAGTGCTAGTTCTGCATGTTTCGCAGGACAGCTTCTGTAAAGTTTGGAAGGTAGGAGACGAGGTACTGGCAGAAGTAAAGCTGTGAGTACCGGACGTGAGTCGTGCTTCGGTAGCTCAGATGGTAGAGCACCTGCCCGCGAAAGGCAAAGGTCCCGAGTTCGAGTCTCGGTCGGGCACACAGTTTTAATCTGCCAGGAAGTTTCATATCAGCGCACACTCCGCTGCAGAGTGAAAATCTCATTCTGGAAACATGAGTCAGTAATTTCAAGCTGGTTGTCTGTGCCAATACAACTATTTTAAAAGGCTAAAGATACATCTGTGTTCAAGCTAAGTAAGAAGCGTGGCAAAAATCGTTGTCGAAAATAAGCGCTTACATCCAGTTTCAATAGTCTATTGCACTGAGGTGACGGAAAGATTTTTTTATATGTGATATTTTAATGTGTACACAAATAAGTGTGTTGGGTGTTTCTTCTCTGTGTCGAACCGTCGTCCCACAACACGTCACGAACTATATGAGCCGATAATTTTTATTTTGGTCAAAGCTACAATTACGGTAAATTTTTTGAACGGCGTTGCCACCATTTGAGTGTAATAATTTTTACTTTATTGCTATACGATTAGATTTTTGCCTTTGGCCATTTTCAAGTGCAAAGAAGTTATTTATATGCCTTCTGACAAGTAAATAAGTGTTTGTACTTGAAAATGGCCTAAGGCCGAAATCTGGATCGTATATCGATAAAATAAAAGTTATTACGTTCAGATTTATATAGCAGCTGTTGTTTTCTGCATGGTCGTAACTGCATCATTAACTGGACTACGCCTGACAATAGAGACTAACCGTTTTGCATCGATGCAGCCATACTTCAACACCTGACCTGCTGGCCAGGGGAAAATAAGCCTTAATGCCTTGCTCCTGCCGCATATACCTACGGGTTCTATCCAACTTAAAAACATAGGACTTTTAATAGTCACAATTATTAATCGGCAAATGAGGTAAATACTGACGTAATGTTGTTCAGTACATTGTCGCGTCACGGCACAGCTTTGTAGTGGAATAGGGACGTTGACAATAATCTCAGGGTTGCTAGGGTATCCACGTTTGTTGTCGGAGATGAGAGGGAGATAGCTTGGCTCTGAGTACTATGGGACTTATTTTCTGAGGTCATCAGTCCCCTAGAACTTAGAACTACTTAAACCTAACCTAAGGACATCACACACATCCATGAACCTGTGACCGTAGCGGTCGCGCGGTTCCAGACTGTAGCGCCTAGAACCGCTCGGCCACTCCCGCCGGCTGAGGGAAAAAGCTCTCCGAGATGGAACTGGGTGGTTATCTTTTGGGATTGAAGTCAGGATGGGTGTACTGAAGAGTTCAGTATTTATTTAAGTAATTCATTTATTATCTCTTTGAAAACTTATAAAAGAGGTGCCAGTTCCTAACTCCTTCTTTAATAAATTTCAGACTCGTTAATGCTTATCAACAGGCCGCTCGCCCAAGCTTACAAGAGACTATCACTATTACGTAAATTGTTCTTGTTAATTACGAAACTACAAATGCTGTCTACTCCTTGAGACAAAGACAGATCGTTTATGTTCAAAGCTATTCTCCAGAATAGATAATGATTACTTATCTTGCAGTTGATGTGTCACCAGATCTGATCACCTACTTCTCGCTGAGAATATTAGTTCATAGCCGGCCTGTGTGGCCGTGCGGTTCTAGGCGCTACAGTCTGGAACCGCGAGACCGCTACGGTCGCAGGTTCGAATCCTGCCTCGGGCATGGATCTGTGTGATGTCCTTAGGTTAGTTAGGTTTAAGTAGTTCTAAGTTCTAGGGGACTGATGACCTCAGCAGTTGAGTCCCATAGTGCTCAGAGCCATTTGAACCAATATTACTTCATACTTCTGCAGCTGCTGCTGCCTGTCGTAGCTACTCGGTGGCTCCTCAAAGCGGCCACTTCCGCTCTCCCTCTGAATCCTGTCTCAGAATCTCTTGCTTGTATACCGTTCTGAATCGACGCTGACCTATAAGATCCGTTCGAGATATTTCCATTACCTGGCTCCTTCTCTTTAGGCTCCTCTCTCTTATACGTTTCCAATCGATGTTACCACTTACGTATACTGGGAAGCTTCCCTTAGCGTCCAAGCTTGTGACTCTTGGCGCAACCTCAAATAGATCCATCACGTGTTCAATCCGTGTTCCGACTTGCTACTTGATGTCCCTACTTTACGTAACATTTGGTAAACTTCTGCTGACGTCTCACTGCGGTTCAAATAGTGTCTTAATGCGCGTGTATCGATCTTATGCGTCTTATCTCTCTTCCCTTCACAAATATCCTCCACTATGGTTTCCCAATTAAACTCTGGTACTTCTAATGTCATGAAGTTTCAATTATTCTCCTTTCATTTGATCTGATAAGTACTGCCTATTAAATTTTTTTCTCGCGACTGGACAACACGGTCCTCAGTCATCACACCGTGTTTCCATGCGAGTTTTACATTGTTGAAATGGCAAATCTGTACTTGTCAAAAGATGGTGGATCTCACTGGGTGAGTAGGAATTGGTTTTCTCTAAACCATTCAAAGTGTGTTGGCTGCATGCTGAATTTTGTGGTCAGAATTTTCCAGACTTGCGTAGGTGCTGGAGACTTTGCAGTGACGTGAAGTGTGGTGGAGTGAAGTTGCAGTACTGCACAGAAGCAACGTGGCTTGTGTCTGAACTGTGTGAATGGAGCCGGCCGAGGTGGCCGAGCGGTTCTAGGCGCTACAGTCTGGAACCGCGCGACCGCTACGGTCGCAGGTTCGAATCGTGCCTCGGGCATGGATGTGTGTGATGTCCTTAGGTTAGTTAAGTTTAAGTAGTTCTAAGTTCTAGGGGACTGATGACCTCAGAAGTTAAGTCACATAGTGCTCAGAGCCATCTAAACCATTTGTGTGACTCGACTCAAATGTGAGTTATTCTGATGAGCCTGTATCGAGTTACATTTACAGCCCTTTGCTTGCGTGGTCTCTAACGTCCCGCGTGGGAGCTATAGGCGCACGCGTCCACCTGTCGAGGAAACTGTTACTACCCTTCCGGAGAGGATAGAAAACTGCTAAGACCAAGCAGCCAGAAGCAATTAGGCCGCTTACAGCGGGATGTTTCTTCTTATGCGGCGCTACTGTCGCAGGCGCTGGGAAACCGCCCGGCGGCCAAAGACGTTTCAAACGCGCCGAACGGCGGCATTTTCAGGAGGCGGGCTTGGCCGTCCCCCCGGCGACCGAATTCCTTGACGCGGCCGACACCGCAGAAAACCCGCCGCGCCGCGCCGCCGGAATAAGCGATGAGTGCGTCGCACGGAGCACCCCCCGCCACACACCGCAGCCGCCCCGCTTCGCACTGGCCCCCTGCGGCCGCTGTCCAATGTATCACCATTGTTCCCTCGCGGCTGCGGCTCGTAAATAAGCGGCCGGCCCGCCGTCTGTGAATATATACGAGTTCGTTTGTCGAGCCTCCTGCCCTCTCTCTCTGCCGTATATCGATTAGGCATGCGGCGTTAGGTGTGCTCGTACACTTGCTAAGGTGCCCTGTCGCGGGCCGAGTGATTTGTGGCTCTTTGTGAGGCGTCTGCGTGCGTGTGAGTGTGAGTGTTTGTGTGTGTGTGTGTGTGTGTG
Organism: Schistocerca piceifrons; assembly: GCF_021461385.2. Lineage (NCBI taxonomy): Eukaryota > Metazoa > Arthropoda > Insecta > Orthoptera > Acrididae > Schistocerca > Schistocerca piceifrons. The sequence goes on along the minus strand of NC_060147.1, from coordinate 72,148,829 downwards.
TATGTGTGTGTGTGCCGGAGCGGAACAGTTGCCGCGGCAACGTTTTTCGAACCTCTTTCTACGCCACACCACGCCACGCTCCGGTTCTTCGCCAGTTCACACAGACCGGTCGCGCTAACTTCTTTTATTTTATCACAAACGCAGCTCGGCTACCTTTTTTATTTTTATGAATTCGACGGAGTAGGAGCAAATCTCACTGCTGTGTTATTGGCCAGCACAGTCTCTAAAGGTGGATCCTATGTCTCTCTCCCCCCACCCTCCTGTTCCGCCCCATAACCCTTCATTCGTAGTGAGCCTGTTAACGGAAGAGATTTGAATATTGTATTAGGAGCAGTCAAATGAAAAACAAACACCCGCAACAATCGGACCATGGATTGGTCCAATCAAAAGTAATCACCAAACACGTTAAGACATTAATCCTACTGAGAGACGAGGAGATCAATACCTGAAACTTCCTGACAGATTAAAACTGCGTGCCGGACCGAGACTCGATCTCGGGACCTTTGCCTTTCCCGGGCAAGTGCTCTACCATCTGATCTACCCAAGCACGAGTCATGCCCCGTCCTTACAGCTTTACTCCTGCCAGTACCTCGTCTCCTACTTTCCAAACTTCACAGAACCTCTCAGATGGTAGAGCACTTGCCCGCGAAAGGCAAAGGTCCCGAGTTCGAGTATCGGTCTGGCACACAGTTTTAATCTGCCAGGATGTTTCATATCAGCGCACACTCCGCTGCAGAGTGAAAATCTCATTCTGAGATCAATACTTGTTTCGTAGAAGCGGTCGACCGTTGACGGGGATCCACAACCGCAGCCACTCCTCGTCTGACTGAAATCTACATCCAGGCATGTCTTTCTTCAGATCGGCAAAGATGTGAAAATCACACAGTGAAGGATGCGGACTGCATCAAGAATGTTTCAGTGTTTACCAACCAAATCACTGAGGTGTGGCCTTCGACTGAGCGGCAGTGTGGGGGCGATCGTTACTGTGCAACAGGAAGGTTCCATCCGACAGCATGCCAACAGCCCGAGCGAAGTTGGAACTGTTGTGTACGATTTTGTACACAACAGTAAGGAGACGTGGGCTATAGAGTGGAGGAGCAACTCATTTATGTCGAAAAGCGGGTTGGTTGGTTCATTCGGGGAAGGGGACAGAACAGCGAGGTGATCGGTCCCATTGGGTTATGGAAGTATAGGAGAGAAAGCGGCCTTGTCCTTTCAGAGCAGCTATCATGGCATTTGCCTGAAGTGGTTTACGGAAATCACGGAAAACCTGAATCAGGACGACTGGACACAGGTTTGAATCGTCGTCCTCCAGAATGCCAGTCCAGTGCAGTGTGCTAATCACTGTGCCACCTCGCTTGGTGGGAAAGCAGGACACGAGCAGTAATGCATAGCAAACAAGTTACCACAACAAACAGAACATTTACTTACTTCCTGGCAGATTAAAACTGTGTGCCGGACCGAGACTTGAACTCGGGACCTGTGCCTTTCGCGGGCAAGTGCTCTACCAACTGAGATGCCCAAGCACGACTCACGACCCGTCCTCACAGGAGTGCTAGTTCTGCAAGGTTTGCAGAAGAACTTCTGTGAAATTTGGAAAGTAAGAGACGAGGTACTGGCAGCACTGAAGGTGTGAGGACGGGTCGTGAGTCGTGCTTGGGTAGCTGTTAGTAGAGCACTTGCCCGCGAAAGGCAAAGGTCCCGAGTTCGAGTCTAGGTTCGGCACACAGTTTTAATCTGTCAGGAAGTTTCATTCTGCCCCTTCTCGTTGCCCACCGATTCTGCGTAGAACCACCACATGCCTCACCATGTCAGTTCATCTAATTTTCAGCATTCGTCTGTAGCACCACATCTCAGATGCTTCGGTTCTTTTCCCGACGTCGATGTTTCTCTACCATACAATGCTGTGCTCCAAACGTACATTCTCAGAAATTTCTTTGTCAAGTTAAGGCTTATGTCTGATACTAGTAGACTTCTCTTGGCCAGAAATGCCCTTTTTGCCAATGATAGTCTGCTTCTGATGTCCTTGCTCCGTCCGTCATTGGACGGAACGTAACTAGTAGAATTCATTAACTTCATCTACTTCGCCACCATCAATCCTGATGCTAATTTTCTCGCTGTTCTGATTTCTACTACTTCCCATTTCTTCCGTCTTTCTTTGATTTATTCTCAGTCCATAATCTGTACTCCTTAGACTGTTGTTTCCGTTCAGCAGATCACGTAATTCTTCTTCACTTTCACTCAGGATAGCAATGTCATCAGCGAATCGTATCATTGATATCCTTTCACCTTGAATTTTAATTCCACTCCTAAACATTTCTTTTATTTCCCTCACTGCTACTTCGATGTACAGATTGAACAGTATGGGCGAAAGACTACATCCCTGTCTTACACCCCTTTTAATCCGCGCACTTCGTTCTTGGCTATCAACTGTACTTATTCACAAATGCACCTATGGTGCGCACGTATGCGAAGTTACAGTGATATGCATTACGTCTCTTTGGTGCTTCACATTTTTTGTCACGCAGTGAATGCCTGACAACAGAAGATTCTGAGCACTTTTAAAATACTAGTCTCACCTGGATATTCATTCGTATATTGTTCCAAACTTCTATGCACTTTTCGGAAAAGCTGTTCGATTCGAGCCAGGTTTTCCCGGCAGAGTTCCAATAAGTATGTTAATGTTTTTTGCATAGAATCAAGAAAGGCGCCACGCCATCGTAGAAAAACCAGAGAAAGTGGAGTCTACCGTACCACTCACCGCGTTCTTAAATCACGAGCAGTGGCGAAGCGTCAATTTAAGGCTCTAAGGCTGAGACTACAAAAATATTCTACAATAATTTGTCAAAACTGATTTCAAGCTGATCTCAACAAGTAAAATCGAAAATGTTTTCAAATATTTTACGTCTGAACTTCGAATATGCACGCACCATATTACACGTCCTCCTCCTAGCTCTGCAACCAACAGCCTCTCGGAATTCTCTGCTTGTTAGGTGCATGCACTGTAAACCTGTTTCTTTCGCTTAGCAGATTGGGTTGCTACGGGTCTGGTATCATTTTTAAAAGCCAGTATTCCATTTATTTCTACTTCTCGCCAGCAGATGGATAGAGGCGCGAGTGGAATGGTAAGTCATTCAGCAGTTCCGTAACAGATATCGCTACTTCGCACTGCCTAGCCGCCGGCCCGACAGTATAGGGACAACTAACAATTTACGTGTTTATTTCGTACACAAAGAACAAGAAGACATCCGTACTGCATATAAAGTAAATACGAATGCCTCGTTCGACGTTGTTGCAAGATGGTAGAAAGTAGCCTTTATTATTTTAGTAAATATGGTAACCAGCCACTTTGTTGCCTATTTTCATTTGAGCTTTCACCCATCTTCAGGGCAGCTGGAGCGTATACGCTAAGTGAAAATGTGTGAAAGATTGCAAGGGATATTAGCTTCAATAAAAGTACATACGAAACTGGATGATTGCTGTATTTATCAAAATAATGTAACCCATGAGCACAGAGTTCAACATCCAGAAAAATTGATAAAACAATGTTGTGAATAATTTCATTGTTCCTCAAATTAAAACTCAATACCTGTTATTATTGGTTATGCGTCTTGAGCTGACTGCAATTTAATTAAAAAGAATTACACCAGACGCGTTTCGATTTTATTTATAAAGCATCTTCCGTGGTTATTCTGCAAATTTGATACATACGTTCGTGCATTTTTGGTTCTTTCAGGTTAAAAACTATGTTTTGTATATGAAGTTGATGTGCAACTTACTTATTCTGCTTCTTCCCTCTTTGCTAGCAGCGGTTGACGTCGAAAGAATTCGATTCACATTGAGACGTGGCAGCTTTTGCCATTCTGCACTGTTTCTTGCGCTGAATATTTACACTTCACTTTTGTTAACTGTTTCTCATACCGCACAGTAACAGTGTTTACGACTACTCATTTGTTTTCGTTCACGTTGTGAGTGTTGCCAACCTGTGAAACTATCAAGTTGATCTGATCATTTGTGACTTACTTCTTTTCTGTTGTGACTACATCTAAAAGGACGCGATAGTTTTCTTGTAAGGTGATGTGGTGTTTTTTGTTGCTGTTTATCGTTATCGTTTCCATGTCTGCGTTCCTGGTTGTAATTTTATATTGATATTGGTGTGAGTTTTCAGCAAAAGTTGAATGATTTATCCTATACTTCCATGCTCTTACATGTTATTTGTATCTGGTGTCAAATATCCTCCTGGTTTGACCTATGTTATCTTCCATCACTTGTCTTGCATTTAAGTTCGTGTATTCCTGATTTCTTATATAGACCATTCCTCGCTATTGTTTTTGGGAAGCATTTCTCAATTGAGTTGTTGGTTTGTTGGACTCTCTTTATGCCTTGTTTTTTGAAAATATTTTATATTGTATGTGTATTTGTGGTTGCATATCATTGTGTACCATCTTTTGCTTCTCGTTTTTTACACTTTGCATTGTTCCTATTCTTTTATTTTGTGTATTTGTATGCGTGTGATTTTGTCCGTGTGTTGATGATAGCTGGTTGTTTGTTATTTTCTGTTTCTTGATTTTCTTGTTCAGCTTTGTTACTAAGTTCCTTTCGTACGCGTTATTTGTGGATATTTCTACTATGGTATTCACTTCTTTTTTGTAATTGTATCTAATAGTAACGTTTCTAGTCTGTGCAGCTTGTATGTGAGTGCTGCCTGCTTCTGAGAACTGGGGTGTTGTGATGTCTCACGTATAACTGTCACTGTCGGTTTTCGGTGTATGTCAAATGTGTGTTGGTTGTTTTGAATCTTAATGGTGATATCCAAGAAACTTAACTGTCTATTTTGCTCTTTCCATATTGGTAAACGTATCGTATCATGAAGAGAATTTATGTCTTTGTGTAACTGGTCAACTTTATTGCTTGGTTCATCTATCAGGCATCCATATATCTGATTCAGTATAGCATGTAGCACCTATCTGGCACTATTTTGGTAACTATAATCTGTTCTACATGGTTAATGAATGTGTTTGCAGTGGTTTCAGATACTAGGGATCCCATTGGTAATCTTTCTCTTTATAAACAGAATTAATTATCGAACTGAAAATAGTTCTGGACGTAATAAAATTTAATAGTCTCGCTTATTTGAAAAGCATTTTAATAATATTTATGATACAAAATTAGCATTTCGGCGCGCTGTATCTGAACATAGCAGCCAATCACATTGATGGACTACAATTCGGGCGATCTTTCCCACGAAAGTCTGACTGATAGTACTATCCGCTACCGGTAGATCGCACAACTTATTACGTTTCCTGCTTAATGCTGCTTTATAAACCGCTCGAAGGACAAAATCTTCGCGGTAGGTACGCGGTGCAGTCACATTTGTATGACATCCACATATGTTCCACGTGAATGTGCAAAACCATTCACCGATGGTAGGTGGCAGCACTGGCAGTATAGGGTATATAAAGCGCGCCCGTGAGACAAGGACAGCAGTGCAGTGATTGTCGTAACGTGGAAACGGAGCTACCGGCCGGTGTGGCCAAGCAGTTCTAGGCATTTCAGTCCGGAACCGCGCTGCTGCTAAAGTCGCAGGTTGCAATCCTGCCTCCAGCACAGATGTGGGTGATGTCCTTAGGTTAGTTAGGTTTAAGTAGTTCTAAGTCTAGAGGACTGATGACGTCAGATGTTAAGTCAGATACTGCTTAGAGCCATTTGAACTATTTGAAAAGGAGCTATTTGTCTGACGTACAATACGCCATGATCACTGGCCTTCGGACCAATGTTGGAAGCGTTCCAGAAGCGGCTAAGCTAGTAAACTGTTAAAACATGGCGAAATTGGGCAATCCAGAACTGGTGCCAGGCAACTGAGATGCACTACGGACCATAGATGACAAGGTGTACGATGGCTTCGGAGATGTGTACTGGAGAATAGACATGTAACTGTTCAGTAACTGACCACAGACGAAGCAAGGGGCTGCCTACCTACAGTGATTTCTCAACGACCGTTCAGCGAACGTTGATGCGTATTGGCCTGTACTGCTCCAGGTGCCTTGTTATCTACCCAAGTTGACTTTTTTCATCGGCGACGAGGACAGGAATTTGCACCACAATCCGAAATTTGACGCCCCCTGAGTAGCGATAGGTTTTATTTTCAGATGTATCACTTTTTATGCTCCATCGGCCATTGGTGTGTACATGGTGAAAACATCCTCCGCCCTTCAAAAACCATCAGAAGGGCCCAAGCTGGAGAGCATTCCCTGGGTGGTCTGGCCATTTTGGAAGGCACATTGGATCTTCACATGCTAGTTATTCCATTGCAAAATATTATCTGCAGATGGGGTTTATTTGCTATCCAGTAGATTCACGGGAATCACCTGCCATGCTGGGCAGACTATACTCGTTCTTCGTCCACCCTCTTAGGTGGTGGTTGCAACACTCGCGCTGAGTCACATTTTTGCAGACAGACATTTCTGCACATCCTGTATTCCTCACCGGAATAAGCGGCTTTTTGCACGTAGCTCATAGCCACACAGGGAATTTGTTTTTTATCTTGCAAAAAAAAAAAAAAAAAAAAAAAGGAAATAGGCTCTGAGCACCATGGGACTTAATATCTGAGGTCATCAGTCCCCTAGTACTTAGAGGTACTTGAACCTAACTAACCTAAGGACATTATACACATCCATGCCGCCGGCCGGAGTGGCCGAGCGGTTCTAGGCGCTACAGTCTGGAACCGCGAGACCACTACGGTCGCAGGTTCGAATCCTGCCTCGGGCATGGATGTGTGTGACGTCCTTAGGTTAGTTAGGTTTGAGTAAATATGAACCCATCTTTGGGGACCATGTTCACCCAGACACGCATTTTGTTTTTTCTAGGCACGACGGCATCTACCATCAGGACAATGCAGCGTATTACGCAGCTCGCAGTGTGCGTGCGTGGTTTGAAGAGCATCACGATTGCTGTACAGTACTCCCCTGGCCACACGACTCCCCGGATTTAAACCCAATCGAGAGTCTGTGGGTCCACCTCGATCGGGCTGTTCCCAGCCTGCACCCGTAACAGAGAAACCTGTCGCAGCTGGCTACAGCGCTGGCTCCACACCCCTGTCGGTACCTACCAGAACCTAAGCGACACTCTTCCTACACGTCTCGCGCTGAAAAAGGTACTAATTCAGGCTTTGGTCGCGTGGATTAATGTGACTGGACAGCGTGTGAAGGCTGCTAAAGCCAGAACTTTTACACACGGTTCAATCAGCAACTTGGCACCACAGTCTACACTCATGCCCTTAAATTAAGGATAATGCTGATACATGGTGAAACAACGCTCTGGTCGGCGGTTTGCGGATTTAAATCACCTCGAGGTATGACCGTGAGGTGCGTTTGACCTGCGGTCGTGGCACAGTGGGGTTGGCAGCGGTCTACATACGCAGAGGTGTGTTGTTGCATGTCAGCCACTAAGTGTGCAGGCGTTTTCAGACGTGCTAATGGTGACCGTGTGTTGAAAATGGCTCAAAGAACACATATTGATGACGTTATGAGGGGTAGAATGCTAGGGTGACTGGAGGCTGGTCAAACACAGCAGGTCGTAGCACGGGCCCTCCGTGTGCCACAAAGTGTGATCTCAAGATTGTGGCAACGATTCCAGCATACAGGAAACGTGTCCAGGCACTACAGTACGGTACGTCCACAGTGTACAACACCACAAGAAGGCCGATATCTCACCATCAGTGCCCGCAGACGGCCAAAGAGTACTGCAGGTAGCCTTACTCGGGACCTTACTGCAGTCACTGGAAAAGTTGTCTTCAGACACACAGTCAACAGACGAGTGAACAGACATGATTTATTCGCCCGAAGACCTGCAAGGTGCATTCCACTGACCCCTGGTCACAGGAGAGCCCGTAAAGCCTGGTGTCAAGAACACAGTAGATGGTCATTGGAACAGTGGTCCCAGATTATGTTCACGGACGAGTCCAGGTATAGTCTGTACAGTGATTCGCGCCGGGTTTGCATCTGGCGCAAACCGGGAACCAGATACCAACCCCTTAATGTCCTTGAAAGGGACTTGTATGGACGTCGTGGTTTGATGATGTGGAGTGGGATTATGATTGGTGCACGTACACCCCTGCATATCTTTGACAGAGGAACTGTAACAGGTCAGGTGTATCGGGACGTCATTTTGCACCAGTATGTCCGCCTTTTCAGGGGTGCTGTGGGTCTCACCTTCCTCCTGGTGGATGATAACACACGGCCCCTCCGAGCTGCCATCGTGGAGGAGTACCTTGAAACAGAAGATATCAGGCGAATGGAGTGACCTGCCTGTTCTCCACTCCTAAACTCCTTCGAGCACGTCTGCGATGCTCTCGGTCGACCTATCGCTGCACGTCTTAAACCCCTACGACACTTCAGGAGCTCCGATAGGCACTGGTGCAAGAATGCGAGTCTATACCCCAGCAGCTGCTCGACCACCTGATCCAGAGTATGCCAACCCGTTGTGTGGCCTATGTACGTGTGCATGGTGATCAAAACCCATAGTGATGTCGGGGTACATGCGCAGGAAACAGTGATGTTTTGTAGCACATGTGTTTCGGAATGGTTTTCCCAACTTGTCACCAATACCGTGGACTGACAGATCTGTGTCGTGTGTGTTATTAGCGCCAGTATTGTGTAGAGCCACGTTGTGTGGCACCACATTCTGCAGTTATCCATAAATTATGAGCACAAGTGTACTTTCGGGTATGCGCCGACTGAGAGTGTACATACTCGTTAAAAACAAGTTGCAGAGAAAATCAGGAAGTGCCTAAGCATACTTCCACGCCAGAGCACTACAACACACATCCGAATCTTTCGTAGACTTTCCATAGAGGAAAGTTAATCCTGGTCACCACACCCGACTCCGGCCCGCATCGACCGACTCTTAGACTTCGTGAGCTGTAAACCACCCTCATGAAATTACTTAAGTTTAGACATATCAGCCAGTTACACTCTGTAAGCTCACGTAGGTAATTTCAGTGGTCATTTTCTTCACATGCTAGTTATTCCATTGCAAAATATTATCTGCAGATGGGGTTTATTTGCTATCCAGTAGATTCACGGGAATCACCTGCCATGCTGGGCAGACTATACTCGTTCTTCGTCCACCCTCTTAGGTGGTGGTTGCAACACTCGCGCTGAGTCACATTTTTGCAGACAGACATTTCTGCACATCCTGTATTCCTCACCGGAATAAGCGGCTTTTTGCACGTAGCTCATAGCCACACAGGGAATTTGTTTTTTATCTTGCAAAAAAAAAAAAAAAAAAAAAAAGGAAATAGGCTCTGAGCACCATGGGACTTAATATCTGAGGTCATCAGTCCCCTAGTACTTAGAGGTACTTGAACCTAACTAACCTAAGGACATTATACACATCCATGCCGCCGGCCGGAGTGGCCGAGCGGTTCTAGGCGCTACAGTCTGGAACCGCGAGACCACTACGGTCGCAGGTTCGAATCCTGCCTCGGGCATGGATGTGTGTGACGTCCTTAGGTTAGTTAGGTTTGAGTAGTTCTAAGTTCGAGGGGACTTATGACCTCAGCAGTTGAGTCCCATAGTTCTCAGAGCCATTTGAACCATTTGAACATCCATGCCCGAGGTAGGATTCGAACCTGCGACCATAGCAGTTGCGCGGTTCCGGACTGAAGCGCCTAGAACCGCTCGGGCACAGCTGCCGGCTTTATGTTGCAGTGCGACACATGTTACTAGGTATTATTTTGAGTATACAGGATGTTTATAAAGTAGCTACATTCGAAAGTAACCTGTAACTGTCAAAAGGGTAAATATCTTGGACATATGTTTGATACACCACTGAATGCAATTTGTCTTCAAGTTCTATTTCCGTTAGGTCACGACGTTCTCGCTAGGTGGAATGCGAGAATGAGATACTCCGACAGCCGTGAAGGAGTTGTATATCGGTGCAGAGCACGCTCCGCGTTGTTTATGGTTTCATGAATTCAAATCCGCTGCTACAGTTCGCAGTCAAGTCAGGACTAAATCCCGAAAGCCACCACCTCAAAGACATACTGCTATTAATTGGTACAATCGTTCCAACGAAACCGGCTGTGTGTCACACAGGACGCCGAGTCAGGGTCGATCTGCAGTCTCGGACGCAGGAACTGAACAAGTTCGGCAGTCTTAGATTCGTAGTGCGGGTGAACCAACGATACGTGCCAGCTTAGAGGTGATCATGACTACTTTTACACTGTGGAAGGTACAGTATTGGCCATTAAAATTGCTACACTACGAGGATGACGTGCTACAGACACGAAATTTAACCGACAGGAAGAAAATTTTGTGATATGCAAATGATTAGCTTTTCAGAGCATTCACACAAAGTTGGCGCCGGTGGCGACACCTACAACGTGCTGACATGAGGAACGTTTCCAACCGATTTCTCATACACAAACAGCAGTTGACCGGCGTTGCCTGGTGAAACGTCTTTGTGATGCCTCGTCTAAGGAGCAGAAATGCGTACCATCATGGCTCTGAGCACTATGGGACTCAACTGCTGTGGTTATCAGTCCCCTAGAACTTAGAACTACTTAAACCTAACTAACCTAAGGACATCACACATATCCATGCCCGAGGCAGGATTCGAACCTGCGACCGTACCATCATGTTTCCGACTTTGATAAAAGTCGGATTGTAGCCTATCCCGATTGCGGTTTATCGTATCACGACATTGCTGCTCGCGTTGGTCGAGATCCAATGATTGTTAGCAGAATATGGAATCGCTGGGTTCAGGAGGGTAATACGGAACGCTCTGCTGGATCGCGACGGCCTCGTATCACTAGCAGTCGAGAAGACAGGCATCTTATCCGCGTGGCTGTAACGGATCGTGCAGCCACGTCTCGATCCCTGAGCCAACAGATGGGGACGTTTGCAAGACAACAACCATCTCCACGAACAGTTGGACGATGTTTGCAGCAGCATGGACTATCAGCTCGGAGACCGTGGCTGCGGTTACCCTTGATGCTGCATCACAGACAGGAGCGCCTGCGATGGTGTACTCAACGACGAACCTGGGAGCACGAATGGCAAAACGTCATTTTTTCGGATGAATGCAGGTTCTGTTTACAGCATCGTGATGTTCGCATCCGTGTTTGGCGACATCGCGGTGAACGCACATTGGAAGCGTGTATTCGTCATCGCCATACTGGCGTATCACCAGGCGTGATGGTACGGGATGCCATTGGTTACACGTCTGGGTCCATCTCTTGTTCGCATTGACGGCACTTTGAACAGTCGACGTTACATTTCAGATGTGTTACGACCCGTGGCTCTACCCTTCATTCGATCCCTGCGAAACCCTACATTTCAGCAGGAAATGCACTATCGCATGTTGCAGTTGATGTACAGGCCTTTCAGGATACAGAAAATGTTCGACTGCTGCCCTGGCCAGCACATTCTCCAGATCTCTCACCAACTGAAAACGTCTGATCAATGGTGGCCGAGCAACTGGTTCGTCACAATACGTCAGTCACTACTCTTGATGAACTGTGGTATCGTGTTGAAACTGCAAAGGCAGCTGTACCTGTACACGCCATCCAAGCTCTTTGTGACTCAATGCCCAGGCATATCAAGGCCGTTATTACAGCCAGAGGTGGTTGTTCTGGGTACTGATTTCTCAAGATTTATGCACCCAAATTGCGTGAAAATGAAATCACATGTCAGTTCTAGTATATTGTATTTGTCCAATGAATACCCATTTAACATCTGCATTTCTTATTGGTGTAGCAATTTTAATGGCCAGTAGTGTATTACAGAACGCATGTTATTCAGACTGGAGCTGTTGCAAGCTGTAAGAGAAAGTGACAAATAAAAACTGTCTGAGTGGTGCAGGAATGTATATTAAAATGTACACTGAAGATTTTCTTAATAAAATCGTGTTCAGTGACGAAGCCACCTTCCATTACTGTGGTAAAGAGAATGGCTTCCGGAAAACGTCGACGAACTGCCACAACGGATGGCACAAGCAGTTGCCACCGCACAGAAAAAGCTGCTTCTTAGGATTCTGCAGGTAAGTGCTTACGGATGGAACATTTGTCGTATTACCAAACGCAAGCACATAAAATATACGTAAATAAAACTTGAAGATGGATTGCAATCAGTGCTGAATCCAATATTTCTGTAAGTCATTTACCTTTTTCACAATTAAAAGCTATTTCAGTATAACTAATTTATACACAACCAGTATATGAGTGTTGAAAGTAACTGCGATCCGTCACTGTTTTAAACATTTATTTTGCCGTCCTAGGTTCAGATTGCTTTTCTCTTCTTCAGACGAAGTCTGCGTAATGCTTGGAGGTGACAGCCTGTTTGAGAGGTGATGCACCCAGCAAATAAGAAAACAAAATGTTTGATTGTGATGATAGAGTGATATGGGGGTTAGCCTGAGGTTTAGGTCAAGTTCAAAAGTTGACAGATGGGTTGTTAGCAAATGCAATGGATATAAAACCAAAAAGCTCGGTTGTGGAGATAGACCGATATGTAGCTTAGTCTAATGTCTAAGTTGGATTGGAATTAGACAGGTTGGTTGTAAGTTGGCAAAACCAATGAAGGTGGAAAGAGAAAAGCCTGGTTGTTGTGACTAAGTGTTACGTAGCTTAGCCTGAGGCCTACGTTGGGTTGGAATTCAATATTTTGGTTTTGAGTTGGCAAGCCAACAAATGTAAAAGCAGAATACTAGTCGTAGTGCCTTGGGCTCTGCAAAATATCGACAATTCAATCTCTGCACAAGTATCAGTCTACAAAACTGTCACGAATTTCTTACCTATTCTGCACAACCCATTCAGGTGGATTTGCGAGAAACCAGCCGATCAGAAATGGAGAAACTTACTTCCACAAGATACCGACACTGATAAATAGCCACAAGAAGAGCACGAAGGCGTGTCCACTAATGGTATCTGTCATCAGAAGTGGAGCCGCTACTTCCACATGAATAAACTTTTGACGTAGTGCACCACGCTGCGTGGGTCTGCTCTGTCTGATTTGTCAGACAGAACAGACCCCAATGGCTGTTCTGGTGGGGTGACTCTCATTTACCTTTAAAAACCTCTGAAGCACGTGTAGCCATTGGAGTTGAGCGTGAAGGGATGATGGAACAATGCAATAATTGCATTCCAGCAAGCTGTGAAAATTTCGAACACCTTTTGTAAATGCGATGAGTTGTAAACGTGGAAGCCATAAAATTATTGTCCTCGTTGTAAGGAAGTAAAAGCTGTTCTTAATTTGTGTTTCTACCCTTTTGTCTCTTCTTTTTTGTTTATATACATTATATGGTAATGAAAACGTAGCGTATTTACTGATAATGGCGCAGTTCAGAAGCTAATACTCGTTTATTTGTGACGCAATACGGAAGGTTTTTGTTGTACACTACTGTAATTTGAAATAAACCGCAGGAGACAGCGAGACCGGTAAATAAAATAGTAGATCTTACTTCAGTGTAAACACGTAACCGTCTAATGCAATGAAAAAATACCGCATGCCGGACGCAAGACTCGAACCCTGAGCCCCAAACGCCATAGTCAGTCATGTAGACCATAGCCACACCGACGTGAGTACTTTACTTGGGTTGAGATGATCACGTGCGACAGACCAATAGCCTCAACCGCTGCATTGGTGCAGGGTACGTAATTTCATGACGCCCCATTTCAGCACCTGACATCCACTTCTGAGGTATTTCCCGACATTTGCAACCCCATGTCTTATATCTAATTACTTGCCTCAGTATCACATATCCTTGCTTCTGAGGTTTTTAAATAATAATAATAATAATTCTGTATAGTACACTACAGGCCATTAAAATTGTTACACCAAGAAAAAAATGCAGATGAAAAACGGGTATTCATTGGACAAATATATTACACTATAACTGATATGTGATTACATTTTCACGCAATTTGGGTGCATAGATCCTGAGAAATCAGTACCCAGAACAACCACCTCTGGCCGTAATAACGGCCTTGATACGCCTGCACATTGAGTCAAACAGAGCTTGGATGGCGTGTACAGGTACAATCGCCCATGCAGCTTCAACACGATACCACAGCTCATCAAGAGTAGTGACTGGAGTATTGTGACAAGCCAGTTGCTCGGCCACCATTGACCAGACGTTTTCAATCGGTGACAGATCTGGAGAACGTGCTGCCCAGGGCAGAAGTCGAACATTTTCTGTATCCAGAAAGCCCCGTACAGGACCTGCAACATGCGGCCGTACATTATCCTGCTGAAATGTAGGGTTTCGCAGGGATCGAATGAAGGGCAGAGACACGGGTCGTAGCACATCTGAAATGTAACGTCCACTGTTCAAAGTGCCTCAATGCGAACAAGAGGTGACCGCGACGTGTAACCTGTGGTAACCCATATCATCACGCGGGGTGATACGCCAGTACGGCGGTGACGAATACACGCTTCCAATGTGAGTTCACTTCGATGTTGCCAAACACGGATGCGACGATCATGATGCCGTAAACAGAAGCTGGATTCATCCGAGAAAATTACGTTTTGGCATTGGTGCACCCATGTCCGTCGTTGAGTGCACCACCGCAGGCGCTCCTGTCTGTGATGCAGCGTCAAGGGTAACCGCAGACATGGTCTCCGAGCTGATAGTCCACGCTGCTGCAAACGTCGTCGAACTGTTCGTGCAGATGGTTGTGTCTTGCAAACGTCCCCATCTGTTGACTCAGGGATCGAGACGTGGCTGCACGATCCGTTACAGCCACGCGGATAAGATGCCTGTCTTCTCGACTGCTAGTGATACGAGGCCGTTGCGATCCAGCACGGCGTTCCGTGTTACCCTCCTCAACCCACAGATTCCATATTCTGCTAACAGTCATTGGATCTCGACCAATGCGAGCAGCAATGTCGCGACACGATAAACAGAACTCGCGATAGGCTACAATCCGACGTGTATCAAAGTCGGAAACGTGATGGTAGGCATCTCTCCTCCTTACACCAGGCATCACAACAACGTTTCACCAGGCAACGCCGGTCAACTGCTGTTTGTGTACGAGAAATCGGTTGGAAACGTTCCTCATGTCAGCACGTTGTAGGTGTCGCCACCGGCGCCAACCTTGTGTGAATGATCTGAAAAACTACTCATTTGCATATCACAGCATCTTCTTCCTGTCGGTTAAATTTCGCGTCTGTAGCACGTCATCTTCGTGGTGTAGCAATTGTATAACGGCCAGTAGTGTAAATATGTAAGTGTGGTGGCCTTGGTAACTTCAGTGCGGTTATTCAACAGCGTCCGAGGCTGTTGTGGGAGTGCGGGACTCTTTGCGAACAAGTATGTGATTGGACAGTAGACACTACTCACGAGTGACAAGTTGAGAATTTCGGTCGTTCGCGAAGCGTGTCCGGATGGCCGAGGCGGTTGAGACAACTGCTCGCGTGAAACCGGAGATTCGGGTGGGAGTCACGGTCGGGCACAAATTTTCAGGTTTGACCCCTGAATTATTTCGATGATCGATTACATATGGCGTCGGTCTTTCCTACGAAATTTAGGGGGCTAGGTTCCAATCGTCTAAAAAAAAAAAACTCGTCGACTGTGCAGGGATGGAAGTTTGGAGCCTCCAAATGTGGTCTTCCAGAGTTGCCGATCACTGGAGATACATATTATACGAATTTTTTTTTCCCTGCCTCTGACCTGAAACGCCACACTTGTTGCTCTTGAGTGGCCGATAGTATTTAACGAGCCATAAAACGCGTAACGCGGGCAGCCAATTACCAGCCCAGTGTATCGGCGATCCCTCCTCTGCCCCCCACAATGCCTTGGAGCGGCCATTCAGGCGGACGGACGCGCTCCTTCGTCGCCCGCTGCCTATAAACAAGACCGCTCACTCTTATACGGCCCGTAAACCTCGGCGGCGACTCCATTTAAAAAGCCATAAAAGATCACAGCCGGCCGCGCGGCGCGCTAGCTACCCGGCGCTCGTAAACTTGATGCTAACTACCTTGTTTATATATCTTTGACTCCCGCCAAAGACCTTACCCCTCTCGCTGCACCCCGCCCTTTCTCCTGACACCTCCGCCGCGCTGCCACAACCTCTAAACTGTGCCACGAGGGCGAGGCCACTAAGATTTTACTGCCGCTCGTTTAATGTTGTACTCCTCCCTTCCTCTCCTAACTGCCCCCATTCATTCACCAATCCGCTTATTCATTCACTCGTCCACTGGCCATTCAGTGCGCTGCGGGTAGTACTTTTACAACCTGGCCTATCGTTACGTCTCATTTACGACTGCTCTCTCTCTCTTCCACTCTCTCACTCACTCACCCTATTTCTTTCTCTTTTTTCCGAACCCTCCGTATCTCCCCTCAGCCATTTGCCATCGCGCACTGGATTTCGTGCGCTCGTTTTAACACGTTTCGAGAAACCCCATCCCGCTCTCCGTCCCCCCCCCCCCCCTTTTCGTTCTGCACGTCACACGTTTTACGAGCGCCTGAGTGGCGGGTTTTGTTTCGCGATAAACACCGTTCCCAGGAGCGCTTGTCGGGCTCGTAAAACAAGCGAGGCACTACAGACGTCGTTTCGCGGGCGCTTACACGATCATAAGCAACGACAGTTATGGGCGATAAAACCTGTTACTGCGGCCAGTGTTGGTAAATTCGTTTGCTTCCTTCCGCTGAAGCGACTCCCGCAGCGATGTAAACAAACTGGAGCAGTCGCCAAGAGCCACTTCCACGATCGATATAGTGCTGTTAAGAAGAAACGAGTGTTAACACGCATTAATGCCGCTTTCAACATTAGCGTTTTATCATTGTCTCAGTACGCCATTCGATGTATTTATCACATTATTGGCGTCTGAAACAGAGCTCCAGTCGCCTGTTCGTGGAAGTAAGGGAAATATAAAAAAAGGTTTGAACATACTTTGTAGATGAATGCCGACAGCTGTTATACATGAGGGCGAGCTGAAAAATGCCTTCGAATTTTATATGTGAATACTCTTGAAGCATTTTATAAACAGACTTTATGGACTTTCGTCTTTATTCTTCATGTCTACACATTTATTTCTCGATATACTCTCCAGACTAACACATTTCTCCAAGTGTGAGACGTGTTTGTTGATACCGTCACTGTAGAACCTTTGACTTTGTTGACGGAGCCACAACCTCACCTTCAAATGGTTCAAATGGCTCTCAGCACTAAAGGACTTAACTTCTGAGATCATCAGTCCCCTAGAACTTAGAACTACTTAAACCTAGCTAACCTAAGGACATTCCATACACCCATGCCCGAGGCACGATTCGAAGCTCCGACAGTAGCGGTCGCGCAGTTCCAGACTGTAACGCCTAGAACCGCTCGGCCACCCCGGCCGGAACCTCACCTTCCCTTGCACCGCTTCATCACTATCAAAATGAATCCTTCGGAGGGATTCTAGTAAGTTTTGGAAACAGATGAAAATCGGATGCCGGCCGCTGTGGCCGAGCGGTTCTAGGCGTTTCAGTCCGGAACCGCGCGACTGCTGCGGCCGCAGGTTCGAATCCTGCCTCGGACATGGATGTGTGTGATGTCCTTAGGTTAGTTAGGTTTATTTAGTTCTAAGTTCTAGGGGACTGATGACCTCAGATGTCAAGTCCCATAGTGCCGAGAGCCATTTTTTTTTGAAAATCGGATGGGGTCAAATCAGGACTGTATGGGGGGTGATCATGACAGTGACGCCAAGGCGCCGGATTGTTCCGTCGCCGAGTTCGTGTGCAGCCTGGCATTGTAATGCTGAAGAAGGCGCTCCATGTGTGGACAAACTTTTCGAATTCGTGCTTTCAGTTTTCTGTGTGTTTCCACCTTCCAACATACTTACGTTACGCTGCCGTGTTACACGCTACAATTAGGAGCCGGGGTGGTTCCTGTGAAAGGACACGGCCGACTTTTTCCCCATACTTCCCTAATCCGATGGGACCGATGACATCGCTGTTTCGTCCCCTTCCCCAAATCAACCGACCAATAATTCGGAGCCCTCTCGTGGCAGTGGGTGGCAAGTTGCGTCAGCAAAGCAGGTCAGTCGACTGAGGAATACGCGTGACATGTAATACGTTAACATATTATGAACAGAATAAAAAAATTCCGAAACATCCCTGTGATGCACTGGCCTGCGCAGAGTCGTGACCTGGATCCTATAGGACACCTTTGGGATGTTTTGGAACGCCAACTTCGTGCCATGACTTACCGACCGACATCGATACATCTACTCAGTGCAGCACTCCGTGAAGAATGGGCTGCCATTCCTCAAGAAACCTTCCAGCGCCTGATTGAACGTATGCCTGCGAGAGCGGAAGCTGTCATCAAGGCTAAGGATGGGCCAACACCATATTGAATTCCAACCTTACCGATGGACAGCGCCACGAACTTTTAAGTCATTTTCAGGGAGGTGTCCAGATACTTTTAACCACACAGTGTAAATCTTGATAAGCTGCTACTGTAGCAGCAGTAACGATCTAAGAACTGCGCCACACACCTGTTGGCTTATATAGCCGTTGCCCACCGAA
Source organism: Schistocerca piceifrons (assembly GCF_021461385.2). Lineage (NCBI taxonomy): Eukaryota > Metazoa > Arthropoda > Insecta > Orthoptera > Acrididae > Schistocerca > Schistocerca piceifrons. The sequence continues at coordinate 72,130,319 of NC_060147.1, read as the reverse complement.
GCGCCGTATTCTGCCCCTTTACATATCCCTGTATTTGAAGACGCTTGCCTGTGCCAACTTCTTTGGCCCTTCAGTGTTAGAGAATCAGTTGTAACTGTGCTTTCGCATCTAATACACTGCCATTTTCTTCCTCTTCATTATGAATTTGTTTATTGGATATCGATTGTTTATATGTGTGCTCGATTATCTGTAATAACGTATGAACTTATCATTTTGTAAGTTTAAAGAAATGTAATAATGATATTTATTACTTCAGTTTACAGCAGTCCTGATTTGATTTTATGTTAGTATTTTACATTACTACACAATTAACTTGAAAATACTCTCTGCGTTTCTATTTATTTTATGCTCTTATTTCAATCATAGAGATATCGCGACACTGGCTGCAATAATAAAATAGTGTGTGTCGTCCTTACCGTAAGTTAGTTTAAGTTAGGTTAAGTAGTGCTTAAGCTTATGGACCGATGACCTCAGCAGTTTGGTCCCATAAGCCCTTGCCACAAATTTCCTAAAACTGTAGAAGTGAACGCCCTTGATGATGCCAGCGAAGCCCTTATAGGACAGAATAAACCTGACTAGAATGGAATAATGTTGTATCTTTTCCTTCTCATTCACTCAGTGGGCAAAGGCCAAAGGAAAAGGACTGACAGGTTTTAATGTCAAAGTGATGAAATCTGGCATCTGGATAGAGAATATTTTTTCATTGGGTTTTGACATCGTTGTCTCACCCCCAATAGATACAGTACCTCTGTTTGTATCCCTAAAATTAAATGTGAATAAAAGTGTTTTTTTTTCAACGAGTCTCAGTACTTTATTGTCGTTCATCGTTGCTCCTTAGTTAAAATTTGCTACATAGTTATTCTAGGCTGAAGGCCAAATAACTGCGTATTTCAGTGGTCAATAATGTACAAGGGAGTACAGCACAAATTGCTGGTTCTTTATTCCCGCAAGTCCTGTGTGTAATATAATTATTGAACCGGTATGATATAAAGATGGTAGCCGTACTAACTTAAAAAAAAAACAATATTTACCGTAACATCGAAATAAAAACACCACAGAAAGCAGGCGTCATGTGTATGAAACGATAGCGCTTCATTTGAGGAATAACAATCTGTATTTTGTCTTAGTAGTAGGAAGGAAAAATAACCAGTGTGTTAATTATTGTTGCTGTTGTGGTGCTGATTCCGCGCACTGGTTTGATGGAACTTCTTGAGGTACTTTATTCTGTTATCTCTACGAAACTTCTGTAACCAACTTACACTCATTTTAACCTGCATGCTGTATTCGCGCCTTTCTCTCCATCTTCAGTTTTTACATCCCACCCTTCCTTTCATTACCAAGTTGCCTATTCCTTTATCCCTCGGGACGCTTCGTATCAGACGATCCCTTCTTTTAGTCAGTTTGTGACACAAATTTCTTTTTCCCCAATTAGATCCGGGGAAAACATCATTAGTTACGCGATCTACTCATCTAATCTTCAGCACTGTTCTGTTGCACGACATTTCAGAGGCTTCTGTTCCCTTCCTGCCTGGACTGTCTACTGTTCACATTTCACTCCCCTACAAGGCTACACTCGACAGAAGTGTCTACATTTAAATTTGCATTATAAATTAAGAACTGCTCCTTTTCGGGAAACACTTTTCTGCTTTTGCGAGTCTACATGTAATATCCTAACTTATTTTGCTGCTCAGATAAAAGAGTCTCGACTACTATTTTTAGTGTCTCGTTTCCAAACCTAATTCCTTCATTGCCACGTGATGTAATTCGACTGCATTTAGTTAATCTTGTTTTACTTTCGTTTATGCTCATCTTACAACCCCTTTTCAGGCTCTGTCCATTCACTCGCTTCATCTTCCAAGCCCTTTGTCGTCTCTGATAGATTTTCAATGTCAATAGCTACCTCAAATGGCTCCGAGCACTATGCGACTTAACTTCTGAGGTCATCAGTCGCCTAGAACTTAGAACTAATTAAACCTAACCAACCTAAGGACATCACACACATCCATGCCCGAGGCAGGATTCGAACCTGCGACCGCAGCGGTCGCTCGGCTCCAGACTGTAGCGCCTAGAACCGCACAATAGCTACTTCAAAATTAATTATTTGATATTAGTATAATGTCGTCTCCTGTGCTATACTAAGTGTATAAATTGAAGTGTCTCGATCTCCAGCTTCAACGGAAATATGTATGTGAAGAGAAACTAGTAACAAGTGGGGCTGTGCATTCTAAGCATAAACTAGCTGTAATTATATCGTAGGGCATAGAAGCCGTCACCCATCAAACGCACCATCTCACTGTGAGGAAAAGGTGGTTTCATTTTCTACATACAGGATATAAAGGAAAACCGCAAACCTTTACGGAACGTGCATCCCCTAAGAGCAAAGAGCACTTGTTTCGGTAGACATGTTTCCTTCTACTGAAGATTCACAAGTGGTCTTGTGTTTCAAAATACGCATTTTAGAACCAATTTTTACACGACTGTTTTTCTTTGTTTTGATGTAAGGAATATATCGTCTCTCTCACTCTTTTTATATGAAAGGTATCTGTCTGTTATGTTTGGAACCGTGGATGAGAATATTTATATCGAGGCCGTGGCGTGTACGTCACACCACGTGACACTGCAGGTCTCAACGAGTAACAGCTGCCGTCTCCGGCGGGAAGCGCACAAGTATTCCAGAGGAGTTTAATAATTCTAGACTGCGTGCTTAAACGTGCCAAGTTCTCGATAGCACAAGACAAAATTAAGACTTTTAGTGGGTACCGTTTCTATTACATATTGATTTACCGTGGGCTCTGCACGGAACCGAACGTTCGCGAGGGGTGTCGGACAAGCCTACTAGTATGACGTCACAAGTTCGTTGTAGGAGCTGTGCATTTCCTTGGCCCCGATTTATTAGTCGTGAGGTCGCGTATATTTCGCACACTCATAGTAGCGAGTAAAACATATGCAAACAACCATTTATGTTGTTAAATAGGCAAATAATTCTGAGTTGGGTTGCAACAATTTACTTCTGTTGTTAACATATACAGCTGCCTCAAAAAATACGCTTTCTTTGTGTAATACTGTAGCAATTAATGCCCGATAAATAAATATTGTTACACGGAGAGTCACGATATTATCACCTACGTTGCTGCACTATTATTCTCAATGTTACGTAAATTCATTGTTAAGTACTGACCTCTTATACTGTTAATTACCGTGTAAATACTATTTACGGCAGTGAAAACAAGATTTCTTACCAGTCAGAGATTTACTCATAAACAAGTCTCAGTGTCGTATTAGTACTTATTATCTTTGCGTACGACCTGTATACACTATATCGTTAAAAGTATCCTGACACCTGGCTGAAAATGACTTACAAGTACGTGGCGCCCTCCATCGGTAATGCTGGAATTCGGTATGGAGTTGGCCCACCCTTAGCCTTGAAGACAGCTTCCACTCTCGCAGGCATACGTTGGATCAGGTGCTGGAAGGTTTCTTGGGGAATGACAGCCCATTCTTCACGGAGTGCTACACTGAGGTGGGGTATCGATGTCGGTCGGTGGGGCCTGGCACGATGCCGACTTTCCGAAACATCCCAAAGGTGTTCTATGGGATTCACGTCAGTCCAGTCCATTACAGAGATGTTATTGTCCTGTAACCACTCCGCCACAGGCCGTGCATTATGAACAGGTGCTCGATCGTGCTGAAAGATGCAATCACCATCCCCGAATTGCTCTTCAACAATGGGAAGCAAGAAGCAAGAAAGTGCTTCAAACATCGATCTAGGCCTGTGCTGTGATAGTGCCACGCAAAACAACAAGAGGTACAAGCCACCTCCATGAAAAACACGACCACACCATAACACCACCTCCCGCGTCCGACCATCCTGATTTAGGTTTTCCGTGATTTCCCTAAACCACTCCAGGCGAGTGCCGGGATGGTTCCCTTGAAAGGGCACGGCCGACTTCCTTCCCTAATCCGATGAGACCGTTGACCTCGCTGTTTGGTCTCTTCCCCCAAACAATCCAATCCATTCCATAACACCACCGCCTCCGAATTTTACTGTTGGCACTACACGCGCTGGCAGATGACGATCCACGGACATTCGCCATACCCACACCCTGCCATCGGATCGCCATATTGTGTACCGTGCTTCGTCACTCCACACAACGTTTTTCCACTGTTCAATCATCCAATGTTAACGCCCTTACACCAAGTGAGGCGTCGTTTGCCATTCACTGGCCAGATGTTTGTCTTATGAGCAGCCGCTCGACCATGAAATCCAAGTTTTCTCACCTCTTGCCTACCTGTCGTAGTCTTTGCACTGGATGCTGATGCAGTTTGGAATTCCTGTGTCACGGTCTAGCTAGATGTCTGCCGATTACACATTACGACCCTCTTCAACTGTCGACGGTTTCTGTCAGTCCACAGACGAGGTCGACCTGTACGCTTCTAAGCTGTGTATGTCCCTTGGCGTTTTCACTTCACTACCACATCGGAAACAGTGGACATAGAGATGTTTAGGAGTGTGTAAATCTCACGTACAGACGTGTGACACAAGTGACAACAAATCACCTGACCGCGTTCGAAGTCCATGAGTTCCACGGAGAGCCCCATTCCGCTCTCTCACGATGTCTAATGACTACTGAGGTCACTGATATGGAGAGTGTGGCAGTAGGTGGCAGGACAATGCACTTAATATGAAAAACGTCTGTTTTTGTCGATGTCCGGGTACTTTTGATCACACAGTGTATATAACGAAAACTTTTCTGCAAAAAATGTTGTCTTTTCTCATAGCGGAAGTATTTAAAATATGTTTTCCTAATATCTTGTGGGTGAAGACCGAAGATAATGCGATTAATTATATGTCACGTGATGGCTGCCAGTACGCCACTACAAATAAAGAATGGCAGATTGCCAACGACAAAAGTTTAATTATAGCGTAAATTAATCATTTCAAATGAATTAGATCCACATGGAGGGAGAGGTATGAAATGAGATTAGAAGAAAAAATACTTTTTACAAATATATTCTGAAGAAATTTGCGTACAGTTAACAAAATCGTGAGTTCTGAATCTACGTCGTACAAAAGCGTGTAATACGTTGCAGGACTTACACCACAGTGATCATTTTATTCCTTTTTATCACACAATTACATAGAAATTCCATGACATAAAATGCTCATAGTCTTTGTTATTCTCAGTATTTGTTAGACAGATGAGAGTTTATTATTAGTATTTTTATATTTAAAACACGTAAAGCTGTAGAGTTATTCTCGTTCAAAAATAATATTCGATCATTGATAGCATATTTACGTTCATAAACATGTGTAGTTTTGTTCGTTATTGACACAGTTCACTTGTGATTATCCTAAAATTTTACTGCGTTGTTTAGGAGGCTTTGGCTCTGAGCACTATGGGACTTAATACCTGAGGTCATCAGTCCCCTAGAACTTAGAACTACTTAAGGCTAACCAATCTAAGGACATCACACACATCCATGCCTGAGGCAGGATTCGAACCTGCGACCGTAGCAGCAGCGCGGTTTCAGACTGAAGCGCCTAGAACCGCTCGGCCACAGCGGCCGGCCTTAGGAGGCTTTGCAAGAGACGGTACAGCAACCTATCCCTAAAGCTTGTCGGCGTTTGTTGCAGACACCTTGTTTACTGCCAAGTATATTGGTGATGTGAAGAGTAGAAAGTAGGTCAGTGTTGAAGCTGCGTTGATGCCGAGTTGACTGGAGATCGGGTACAAAGTCGGGGTGGACGAGGATGGAAAAGGGGACAGCTGCGTCTTTGCAAAGGACCCATCCCGGCGTACGTCTAATCAGACTTAGGGAAACCGCGGAAAAACCACCCCTGGACCAGGTATAAATGCTACAACTTGGTCGAGCGTTTCGTTCCCAGCTCTACACATAAGTTAACCACATTTACGTCTTAAGGCGAACCGTGACAGTTGTGTCGACACACAGGTTTTTATTTTGTCGTCTGTCATCGCAAAGTCAGTCAGATATTACCTAAACAATGACACGTTCGCTAGCCTGGCCACTGGTGGCCGAGCGGTTCTAGGCGCTTCAGTCTGGAACCGGGCGACCGCTACGGTCGCAGGTTCGAATCCTGCCTCAGGCTTGGATGCGTGTGATGTCCTTAGGTTAGTTAGGTTTAAGTATTTCTAAGTTCTAGGGGACTGATGACCTCAGATGTTAAGTCTCATAGTGCTCAGAGCCATTTTAACCATTTGAACACGTTCGCTACTTGAATGATTTTCATTCCCGCTAGGTAGTTTGTCACCATTTTAGAATTTCAGGGAAGTTTAATGGTGAAAGGAAGATGACAATAACTGCTTAAAGTTTGGAAATTGTCGAAGTTATCTGTTTCGGATTACAGACAATCCTTACTCCAAAGTGGCTCCTCTGTTCTAGCAGCCGGTCTCCACATGCCAGAGGGAGAGATCTGAAGATGGACTGTCGCTACTCCGAAACGCAATATCTGAACAGACATTGCGATCCAGACAAGAAAATATAAACATCCCTTCTGGCTCTTATTTCCTACTCCTCTGGTCCCCATATATTTTCTGCATTTTGTCACGGTCTTGAGGTCCTGAAATTGTTTTTCTGGTGGCTTCCAGCGTAATACCTCACCTTCAAATTTGTTAATGAGAAAGGTGTTGTCTGTAGCGGTATGTCCTATGAAATGAAATGATCGTATGGCACTGTTGGCCGGGAGGTACCACGCGGGGGAGTTCGGACGCCGTATTGCAAGTCCTGTTTAGTTGACGCCACATTGGCGTCAATGATGATGAAAATGATGGACACACAACACGCAGTCCCCCCGCCAGGAATCGAACCCGGGCCCCCTGCGTGGTAGGCAGTAACGCTACCGCTACGCTACGGAGGCGGACGGTATGTCCTACAATTTCTGCCCTTTCTTTGTTCCTTCTTCAAGTGTCCTACATAATGTAGTCGACTGGAGCAGTAGATGTTAGGACGTGAGTTGTTGTTGATGTTGTACAGTGGTTACCCTCCGCCCTCCATCCACACGCGGACATAGACAGCATGGTCACTGTAGTCGTCAGAGGAACGGTAAGGCGGAAGGAAATGAGGCAGGGGAGCAAGAGGCGTGGGCGAGGTAAAAGTCACTCCGCGCGGCGGTGGCCGACTGCTTAGCCGGGACAGCGGGAGGGCGGGGGCGGAGGAAACCCGACCTTACGGTCATAAAGTTTATTGGCCACTCTCCCAGCCACTAACGGCAAGCAAAACACTCTGGCGCGAGCGGCCGGCCTGTGTGTGTGTGTGTGTGTGTGTGTGTGTGTGTGTGTGTGTGTGTGTGTAGCCGCGCCGGTGCTAACAAGTGTTGAGAGGGCGGCGGCGGCGATTGGCTTATCTTGATGATGGCCCCCCATTAACACGACCGTAAAGATTGCACTTAAAAGGCCATAAAAGTCCGCCTACCGGCCGCGGCCGCTACAGTTGGTAGCACTGGCTGTGGGTGCCGCAGTGGTCCGCTCTGGCAACAGATTGCAGCCGCTGCCTCGTCTGAGGTTTACGCGACGCCAACACCAGTTGGCTGCTGCTCAGTGTCTGCAGGCGTACACAAGCAGTCCTCTCTCTCTCTCTCTCTCTCTCTCTCTCTCACACACACACACACACACACACACACACACGTTGCACTCAGAACCTTGTAACGGGACATCTTCATCTTGCGTTACTTCTCATCAGTAGTTGTCGATACCAGTATTTTATTTTTCGAATTTTGGACAGGTCAGTATTAACTCATTTACTTTCCTGAAAACTTTCATAAAATTTTATACGCAGTATGTTATATTTCAAGCTAAAATTTACGAACAGGACTTATTTTATAAAATATTTTATTTAGTTTCGATGTTATAATCGATAAGTACTGGTTCTCAATATACAGTTAAAATTTTTTGTTTTTTAGAAACATTTGAAATTACGAATTATTAGCGCACTTAAAATTTCTATTATTAATTGCCCAATCCTGAACTGTTTACTGTGTTTACTTCTGGATTCATTTATGAAATAATAATCGAAATTAATAATGTAACGAAAACTAGTAGGAATTCATTTGTTAAGAAAAATTGTAAACCCTTCAGAATATTGTTATTTCCGCGGAGTGTGGGAGTGGTAGCTTGCTTCTGATTTGGTCGGACGTATTTTTGCGTAATAGGGGCGAACAACGTAATTTCGGCTTTGTTAACGTGAAAAATCAAAATACTGCCTGGTTCAAATGGCTCTGAGTACTATTGGTCTTAACATCTGAGGTCATCACTCTCCTAGAACTTAGAACTACTTAAACCTAACTAACCTAAGGACATGACACACATCCATGCCCGAGACAGGATTCGAACCTGCGACGTAGCGGTCGCGCGGTTCCAGACTGAAGCGCCTAGAACCGCTCGGCCACACCGGTCGGCTTTGTGGTATGACACAGAATGTATAAAAAACAATCGTCCGTTTTGGCACGCCTGTATTTCTGAACATAATAAGCATATACAATGAATTTTGTTTTTTAATTAACGAGAGACTCAAAAACGTTTCTTTTTTCATACCTTTTCATAGGGGTTCAATACGCGAGCTTTGAGATGCACGGCCTATGTGACTGCGGTATTCAAATTGTTCCACAGTAGAGGGAGCAAGTCTCGAGTTACAGCTTCCACAGCTGCTGGTATGCCATGTCTCAGTTCATTCACTGTTGTTGGTAACGAAGGCACATGAAGAGTCTTTTACACACCCCCACAAGAAACAGTCACATACAGTCAGGTCCGGTGACCCTGGAGGCCAGTAATGTAAGGCTGAATCGTTATGTCCAGTGCGATCGATCCATCCTTCATTAACACTTCCAGATGCCAGTGTGGCGGTGCACCATCTTGTTGGTAAATGAAGTCGTTCGAATCAGTCTCCAACTGTGAGAAAATAAAGTTCTGAAGCATGTCGAGATATGCCCTTCCTGTACCGGTTTTCCCGTGAAACTACACTAAACACATTAAATATAGTAGAGTCCGTCTCATGCTGTACATGTGGTCGCCGGCCGCGGTGGTCTAGCGGTTCTAGGCGCTCAGTCCGGAACGGCGCGACTGCTACGGTCGCAGGTTCGAATCCTGCCTCGGGCATGGATGTGTGTGACATCCTTAGGTTAGTTAGGTTTAAGTAGTTCTAAGTTCTAGGGGAGTGATGACCACAGATGTTTAGTCCCATAGTGCTCAGAGCCATTTCTTTGTACATGTGGTCGTTCCGTACCCCACATTCTCACATTATGACGGTTCACTTTTCCGCTTAGATGGAATGTTGCCTCTTCACTGAACACTAAGCGTCAACACACGCCAGTCGGAGATCGGGGGCATGTTGAGCTGCACGGCGAACCGATTTCCGCGGACTACTCGTGAAACTATGGCGGATGCGTTCCACGTCTGTGTCACACCAACTACCAGTTGCTAGGAATTGTTCGTGCCATCGTCTAATGCTCTGTGCCACTACACCAAGTACGACAGTCGCTCTAGGCAGTTATTACTGACTAGCTCTGCGCAAAATGCTTTCTGTTGTTACGACACCATTTGACCTAGAACTGAAGTGGGCGCACATTGCTGCTACCTAGCGGGAACCAAGTACAGCTCGAAAGTTTGCTCTTTCCAAAAGTACGTTGATCACGCACGTATCTCAGATAAAATTATATTTATGATTTTTTAAAAAGCGGATTAACAGATGCGTAAGTAGTGCGTAAAATTTTTGCTTGACTACCTTCCTTAATTCAGTTTACTTTCTTTAAATTCTTTTTTGTGTCAATGACGAAAAGCAACCATTATTTGGATTTGGAGAAAATTAAAAAATAAATATGATCAAATCTGTAACAAACGTTTCTCTCTGTGATTCGGTAAAACGGTACTCATAACCGGGCAATTTTTTTTTTAACAAAGCTACAACCGTGTGTCATAAAGAAACACTAGATCAGCTCGTCGTTGATTCACAAATTTAGTAACTCTATTTTGTGTAAGACTTTAGCTTTCAATGTTGTCCTGAGCTGGGGAGTTAACTGTTAACTTTATGACAATCAATATTCCATATTCTGAATACCTCTATTTCTGTGAAATTTAAAGGATAAAGATTATGAAATTTCATACATGTGGAAATTGTGTGTAGTGATACATATTCATATAAGGTTATGTTCAAGAAACTGCTCTAATTATCACGAACTCGCCCACTTTTGCGGTAGTCTCTTTTTCGTGGCTTATTAATTATTTCATTCTTTGGTTATAAATTTTCTGATCAGCAATCTGTAAACTTTGTTCTCCTTCGTTCCATGGGCTAGCTGATAAGACTCGCACGGTCCAAGGAGACTTGATAATAATTCGATGTAGCTCAGTGGACTAGTGCACGCTCTTCAGTTCATTTATTTATCACCATCATTATTCCGTAGCGCACAGTTTGTACAGCGTGTCTGCCTCCTTAGCTGAGTGGTCGGCGCGTCTCAGTGCCATTCATCGGGCCGGGTTCGATTCCCATCCGGCTCGGAGAATTTCTCCGTTCCGAGAGCGCCCCTGTGTTGTCATCATCATTTCATCGCCATCGACACGCCAGTTGTACAATATCGCGTCACCTGAAGAGACTTGCAATTTTGCGGTCCGACTAGCCCAGGTTGCGTCTCCTGGTCATCAATGCCTATTACGATCATCTCATTTCGTTTGTACAGTGTACAGAGTACAGAGAGGGAGCCACAGTGGTGTCAGGTTTTGTTGGAAGGGGAGTTAAAACGTGTCACCAGTCACTTGTGGCCACTGTGCGGCGCAGGGAAAGGGCCGTAGCGAGACGACACGTGTTACACGGGCGGCAGCAGCAGCGGCAGCGGAAGCGGCCACTCTGCTGTGGCGAGCTGGTACTACACGGCCCTCCAAGCCCATTACACTACGCTACACTACAGCGTCCACGGCCGGCTCCCGGAGAGTGCTCTACGAGGCTGGAGTGCGTGGCCGCTGCGTGCAACAGCCAGCGTGTACACACACGCGTCACAGCCGCTGCCGGACACGGGGACTGTAGTATCAACAGGTTGGCGGCTACCGTGCTGCCAGAAAATGTTTCGCTACACACACACTGCTCTACCGCTTACATCGAAGGTACAAAAGAGAGGTTGAATAGGCGGGGAAACGTCTCTGTGAAGTCGTTTCATAGGACGCTTGTCGAATTCGGTACAACCTATTCATTTTACTACCTGATTTTAGCTCAATTCGTGAACTCTCCCAGAAAGACTGAGCACTCAAATAAGGCCTATTGATTATTATATGTGTGTTTTAATGTGGGTTTCGGTTTTGTTTTGTGGGAAACCCTGAATTGGTCATCGTCTGCTCCCAGCAGACCATGTTGCTTCTCGTTCAAAGGAGAGCACAGGATGACCAACTTAGGTTTCCAATACCTGAACAGGGAGGTTTACCATCTTAGTCGAAGGCTGCGTCGAAGGCGGTTTTTGTGTGTGAGATTGGTGACGGAGGGCTACCCCTCTGGTAGCTTCCGCTGCACGGGTAGCTAGGTAATCTCAAAAGAGAAAGCGGCACTCTTAGGTGAACGCTTGGTGAGTACGGATCGTAGCTCTTAAGGGGGGGTTTCAGGTGGTAGGAAGCTGGTTGAGTTAGGACTTCGTTATGTTTAACTGGTGAAATACTTAACGACTTAAGTTTATCTGAAGCGTGTGAAGCGAGTATGATTTTTAATGATTTTAAATCTTATATTTTGTGGAAGTTGCTTTTGTCTTCGTGTGTCGATTTTGTGCCACGTGTTTGCTAATCAATGACCCTTCTGGTTCACCACGGCACCGCAATAGGCTTTATGTTAACAGTTTGCTTTTTTAATGAGCTACAATTTCTGCAAGAATATCTGTTCTTTCGTGAGCTTTCTACAAAGTAGCACAACAGTTTGAGTCAGAGTGCACCAGGTGCTCTAGTTCGGCCGTTTGCAAGCAGCAGACGCGGCTAGTATGTTAAATAATTATCGCAAGCCTTGTGTATTGGTTAAACCTCTGTCTTGAATAGTGCATGCGTAGAATCGTAATGAAAATCTTACTGAGATATTTTTATGGTATTAACGCAAAGGAGATGATAGTGGAATTGTCTCCCAGCCCCGTCTTCTGTGTTTCTTCTTGCTGTAGTTAAATTGCGCTCTGTTTCGTTCTCACGTAATTCTTATTTAAATATTTCGAGTCAGGCACCAGTTATGTGTAGTTAGGATGTGCGACCAAATATTTAGTTACAATAAATAATTTACGTGAAAGATACATTGTTTGGTGTCTGATTTCCATTTCTGAATTAATCAAGTTGCTTTATGCACGACATGGAGTGCTATTTATCTGGCTGCTTAAATAAATTTTCGTAATTGTAATTGAATTATTAAAGTAATTAAACCAATAATTTTCCAGCTCCGTTTTTTCTAAATGGTTAGGAAGGGCTTGGGCTGGTGGCGACCCAGAATTTCTGAATTTTTATCATTATTTGTGTGAGAGAAGCAGCTAGAAATGCGAGATAACGTATATTGCTCGATGAGAAACGTCGTAAACATAGTAATACGTTACAATGGAAATATTCATCCATGGCCACATGGGGAATAACGAGATTCTGAATGAAATGACAGACTTCAAAAATTCACATTTCTTTTCCAGTTTCACTACAGTACTCTTAGAATAACAGATACACAACATGACAGTCGTTTTACTCTAGCCTCACAAATAGCTTAGAAATATGTGAAATAAATAGTTAATATCACGATATGTAACAGGTGCTCAATTTGTAATGTATTTCCTCAACCTACATCTCTAATACCATAGCAAGACGTGCAGAAGACATGTAAACATCTGACACCACATACATCGACAAATCGATAGTCATATCGAAACCAGCTGTATTTCGACCGCCATCTCGTCCACTGAAAATCAGAAGTGTTTGTGATCGTGTTTCCAAGTTCCTGCTATGTTAGTGACAATTTGTGAACAGTGACCAAGACAGCCACGGAAATGGAAACACCTCAGCGCATCACGACGAGACTGCGACGCCAGAAGAACGAAGTGAGTCACCGTTACAAAACATTTTCGTGCAAACATCGGTCCAGCTTCCAGAGTGACATCGCCTCTTACTAAGTTTTGTCTTCTTCCACAGGATGACCACAGCATTTACGAAAAGACTATGTAACATCAGTATGACCTTATTGTAAAGTAGTAGTTGTTGTAATGCCATTTAGCCTGAAGATGAGGTATTCCCTCGAAACATGTCGCTAAATAAATAAGTAATACAATAGTCGACAAAGTTTGAGACTGGTAAGTAATTTTTAAAAAAACCTTCACTCTTTGCATACATTTTTCTCTTCTTCAAAGCATTATGGCTATCTACGACATTTGATACACTGATGCTGACAACATCTGATTTGTAAGCTGGTGGCTCCACTGCGATTTGTGACACAAGCACGCTGATACACTACGCTCGCACGTCCACTACTACCAACAACTTACTCGTACGTTGTTTACAGTTGTTACTCCAAGCTGACTCCGTAAATTACCGCGCCGACGTCGGTTGCACGCCAGGAATGAAATCAGTCTCGAAACTTTTAGACCAGGTGTAGCCATAATTGTTTACTTATCGCCCAGTTTTGTATTTCTGTTAGCAGTAAAATTTTCTGACTGCCCACAGGTTACACAATAATGGCAATTTATAAAGTAGTGAAATGATTTTACTTTTATAAAAGTTATTAAGCATAGTCACAGGGAATTACAGCACTTAATGTCCGCCCTGATAGCTGAGTGGTCAGCGTTACGTGTTGCCGTCCTACGGGCCCGGGTTCGATTCCCGGCTGGGTCGGGGATTTTCTCCGCTCAGGGACTGGGTGTTGTGTTGTCTGCATCATCACTTCATCCCCATCCGGCGTGCAGGTCGCCCAGAGTGGCGTCGAATGTAATAAGACCTGCACCAAGGCGGCCGGACCTGCCCCGCAAGGGGCCTCCCGGCCAATCACGCCACACGATCATTTCCATAATACTTAATAATAATTGCTTACCAATTATTTTGTCACGCTTGAAATTAACCGCAGTTGCCAATACGAACAAGGGAATGACGACGACAAAATTTGTGCCTCACCGGGACTCGAATCTGGCTTTCCTATTTTACGCAAACTATCCCTTCAACACCTTCGGGTCTCCATCCACGACTCACGACCAGACCCAAACTTGCTTATGTCACACACCATGTATCTACATCTGGCACTCGTACAACCATTCTGCATATTCCCGTACACGGGAGACATTTCAGCTGGAAGTCGGTTGCCCGGTATCGGCAGATAAATGCAGTATTGTAGCGCCTGTGTTGTTCAGACGGACGATACAATGTCACTGCGGACATGTACGCAGGGCCGTGAAGCGTGCTGGGGTAGCATAGTGGGAAAGCAACCACTCGCCATAAGCGGGAAATCTGGGTTCGAGTCCCGGCCCGGCACGAATTTCCGCTGTCGTCATTCCCTTATACAGCTAATGGTTGTTCACACTCGCAGTTGCTAATAAATTTAATGTATTTCATAACGGCTGTAGTCGCTGCAGAGCCTGTTCATTCGGACATGCATGCATGTCAGAAGGAATCAAGGTCAGCTACCAACACGAGTAACTCAGAAGTAGATATCACCGAGTAGTGAAGCAAGTCATTTAATGGAAGGACATCTTGCAATCCTGACTCTGTATCGATTACGTACCTTTCAGAGTATGCTGATACACCTGCGCCATACTTAACACTCAAATACAACCTCCCGCTCGACAGATGGTCTGTAACCAGCGACTGGAATGTTGCACAGGTCACACCAATAATCAAGAAAGGTAGTGGAAGTAATCCACTACATTACAGGCCCATACTGTGTGGCTGGTCCCGGCGGAGGTTCGAGTTCTCTCTCTGGCATGGGTGTGTGTGTTTGTCTTTAGGATAATTTAGTTTAAGTAGTGTGTAAGCTTAGGGACTGATGACGTTAGCAGTTAAGTCCCATAAGATAAGATTACACACACACACACACACACACACACACACACACACACACACACACACACACACACACACACACACACGCCCATATCGTTAACGTCGATATGCAGCAGGCTTTTGGAACGTATATTGTGTCCGAACATTATGAATTACCTCGAAGAGAACGGTCTATTTACAGATAGTCAGTTAAGTGGTTTTGACAGGGGATTTCAAATTGATGCCGTATTTCTTGATTTTAAGAAGGCTTTTGACACTGTACCTAATAATCGACTTGCAATCAAATTGCGTGCTTATGTAATATCGTGTCAGTTATGTGACTGGATTGGTGATTTCCTGCTAGAGGCCACAGTTCGTAGTAATTGACGGAAAGTCATCGAGTAAAACAGAAGTGATTTCTTGCATTCCCCAAGGTAGCGTTACATGTCCTTTGCTGTTCCTGATGTATACAAAAGATTTAGGAGAAAATCTGAGCAATTGTTTTAGGTTGTTTACAGGTGATGCTGTTGTTGATCGTCCAGTAAAGTCATCAGAACATCAAAGCAAATTGCGAAGCGATTTAGAAAAAGATACCTGTATGGTGCGATAATTGACAATTGATCCCAAATAATGGAAAGTCTGAGGTCATCCACATGAGTGCTAAAAGGAATCCGTTAAACTTCGCTCACACGATAAATCAATCAAAAGCCGGCCGCGGTGGCCGTGCGGTTCTAGGCGCTTCAGTCCGGAATCGCTGGACTGCTACGGTCGCAGGTTCGAATCCTGCCTTGGACATGGATGTGTGTGATGTCCTTAGGTTAGTTAGGTTTAAGTAGTTATAAGTTCTTGGGGACTGACGATATAAGATGTTAAGTCCCATAGTGCTCAGAGCCATTTGAACCAAATCAATCGAATCTGAAGGGCGTCAATTCAACTAAATACCTTGGAATTAGAAATTGGAAGGAACACACAGAAAATGTTGTGGCGAAGGCAAACCAAAGACTATGTTTTACTGGCAGGACACTTAGAAAATGTAACACATCTACTAAACAGACTATGCTTGTCCGTCCTCTTATGGAGTACAGCCGCTCGTTGTGGGATCCTTACCAGATGGAGTACATCGAGAAAGTTCAGAGAAGAGCAGCACGTTTTGTATTGTCGAGAAATAGGGGAGAGAGTGTCGCGGCGGAATCTTGTCACCAAATTTCCAACACCAATTTTTTCCTCCGAATGCGAAAATATGTTGTTGACGCCAACATACATATAGAGAAACGATCATCATCATAAAATAAGGGCAATCACAGCTCGCACGTGAAGATGTAGGTGTTCGTTTCTTCTGCGCGCTGTTCGGGAGTGGAATAAGTGTAAATGTCGCATGACTAGGGCGTTCCGTCGGGTAGACCGTCCGCCGGGTGCGAGTCTTTCGAGTTGACGCCACTTCGGCGACTTGCGCGTCGATGGCTCTGAAATGATGATGATCAGGATAACACAACACCCAGTCCCTTAGCGGAGAAAATCTCCGACCCAGCCGGGAATCAAAACCGGGCCTTTAAGATTGACATTCTGTCGCGTTGACCACTCAGCTACCGGGGGAGGACGAGAGTGGAATGATAGAGAATTATTGTGAAGGTTGTTCGATGAACCCTCTGCCAGGCACTTTTGCTGAGTATCCATGTAGCTGTAGATATAGATGAACAGTGCATCATTTTTCTTAACGACACAGACGCTGGAATATCCTGTTTTTCCGAAATTTTACAACAATGTAATGAAAACGGGTTTAAAATCCACACCACCATCGACCACCACGAAAGCTGTTCCAGCTAGTTCCTCCACCTAGTCGTGGCAGGTTGACCACTACAGAAGGTGTAGGTAATACGTCAGCGTGGAAAATAAATTTCTTTTGTTAAACTAGGAAGTCATGTATTTCCTACTCTGCTATGAAATGAAATGGAGCTTGTACTGTAACACCGAAAATGCAGGATGCATGGCACCTGCTACCGATATATAATTTGTTTGTTGAATTGCATGTAAATATTTGTAATTTAAATGCTTTCTTTTAATAAGTAAGGACATTGCTTCACTGTATGCGTACATTTAGGTAGAAGTTTGTCGACGTTTTATTGTATTTATCTGTGTTTTACTGTGAAACTTACAAGCTCTGGGAAAAAGCCAAAGGAATTGTTATTTGCATCGACCTGCAACGATAATAGCAGTGCTTGTGCGTTGTACAATCTTGGAGCACATGACTGTTGGGTTTGGTACGTATTCTAGTATTTAATTCTGTTCAAGTCAGTAAAAAAGGCTCAGTTGTTTAGACAATAATATGAAATCCAATTTGAAAATTAAGTAACTGCAAAGTAAAAAGTGCTTGCCTTTCTCCGAATTTCTTTGATACCGTTATGTTGACGTTGAAAGGTCTCTGTTGAATTCCTTTCATGTTAATTTCTTAAATCTGTTGTCATTGACGGCATAAATTCCTCTTCTAAATTTACTGTGGTGTTTCTATCTGGGAGGAGACTGAGTAGTGGAACGTGTTACTTTTACACATAAACAAGAACGATCTGTCACACTACTACACTTTAAAACACAGTTTATATGTAGTTCATGTCACACAGTCTCATAAGGAACCCACATCCGCTTTCTTTTATATACTGTAAATGATATGATACTGTCATCCCCCTTCTCTTCTGTGTGAGAGGATGAATGAGCAAATGTATTTCTTGTTGCATGTTTGATAGTAGCAGACAAGCCTGTCTGCTAGAGAACAGTAGGACCAACGTCGGAACAGGTAGCTACGCTTTCTAAAAGCAAAGAGGTTTCTATTCTTAGTATGGTCCTGTCCATCCCTTGTCATGTTGGTATAGGAAGCTGCCTCTCTGGCCACTTCCGTTTGTATTTGTGAGCCACCCTCAGAAAGGGACCACGGCAGTCTGTCCGCGGCGAGCGTCTGAAGTGGTAAGATCTCCGGCTAAGCGCGTGTCTGCTAAGTCCGTAGGACAATGGATTTCTTAAGTTCAGCCTAACTGAAAATTTAATCACCTTTATTTCAGGTTTAGCTCTAAAATATCTAATGTTATCTCAAATTGCAACGCAGTGTATTTCGAGCGTGAAGTTCAGAACATCTTCCAGTAGTTGCTTTGTCACTACTTTGTGAGTAAAGTGGAACCACGTGTTGATCAGTAACTCTAACTACGATCATCAATCTTAAATGCGAATGTGCGTGAGATTATAACGTCTCGCCTTGACAATATTTTTCAATATAGCAACTTTTCTTTATGTTCAACCCACGTGGGGTGTACTTTGTGAGACCAGTACCACGTGCTTATACAATTGTTTGACCCATCAGGTTAATAGTAAGACGATAGTAACCAGTTCGAGGTTTTTCTTTTGTAAATTGCTTTTCGATCTAATTTATTTTAATTGTCAAAATTATTGTGGAGGTACACTCTTTCTGTAAACCAAGTTGACCACGTGAAGCATGTGGTGTAATCATCAAAGTAGCCCTCAGCTATTCTTCTCGCGAAGATTTCACAGAGAGTTAGTATGAATTTAGTATACCAGTGTGTGGTAATTACATGACGGACAGGATTGCGCTACGAACGTAACTTCTTTGGGTGAAAATTGAATCGGTTGGTTGTGGTTAATTTCCTCTTGCATATGTTTCAACGTTCTTTGTGTGTTATTTTATGAATGCAGTGTTGGATGCAGTCTCCCAATCTTGGCTCCGTATTTGATGTGTTCCGTAAGATTACAAACTCACATTTTCACAATCCTAAATAAGGCACCAGTTTAGTTATGAATCAAGTTTAATATGCTGAAATTTCAATGCTCAATGTTAAAATAAATTTTCAAATATAAACTGATTTATTTCTTTTTATTTAAATTCTCATATATATATATATATATATATATATATATATATATATATATATATTAAATCACCGGTTGTCGAATGACTATTAAAAGATTATAATTAACGTTAGTCTGTTTGGGAATTTGGTAAGCTAGACTGGATACCTGGTGAAACAGTTGCTCAGTAATGCAAGGTTAACTTCCCCCGACAGCTCACAGCTTTTAACCCACTTTTATGGTCTTGAATATCAGCACCACAATCAGAACAAATTAATGCAACAACATTACAACGTCTCTGAAAGTCATTGTTGACGTAACGAAGTTCAGTACTGCCATACAGTTTAAGTGGATATTTTCAAACCATTACTCGATTGCCTTTTTCCAAATTTAGTGACAAACTTAACGTAAAAGTGACTTTGCAGTTTTCTTTATCATTACATACTCAAAATTAGTGTCAAAAAGCATGAGAACCTTCACTTGCCACGTCAGTGTTTAATAATAAACGTTTTTCTTTCCCATCATCTTGTGCAGGATATTGGATGTAAATCGCCCTAGTGGGCTGGCGACCGTAATTATTTCCTTTTCGATCATTAATGTAACTTTTGGATTCATGATCAGTGGTACCCCTTTTCTCTCCAGTGTTGTTCGTGAGTGAATGCGCAAAATAACTTTCTTTTTTCCAAATTGTAGCCCTGTTCGGTTTAATTACTTTTTTTATTTTTAGTAGGCTTTTCTATCAGAAAGATCGGTTTTACACTTTCCCTCTATTTAACGGTATTACTTGTTCGGGAAACATGGCCTTATCCAATTAAAAAAATTCCATTAGGTATACACGCGATCCGCAGTCATATTTTGTGTGTGTGTGTGTGTGTGTGTGTGTGTGTGAAACCTTATGGGACTTAACTGCTAAGGTCATCAGTCTCTAAGCTTACACACTACTTAACCTAAATTACCCTAAGGAAAAAAACACACACACACACACACACACACACACACACACACACACACACACATGCCCGAGGGAGGACTCGAACCCCCGCCGGGACCAGCCGCACAGTCCATGACTGCAGCGCCTGAGACCGCTCGGCTAATTCCGCGCTGCATATTGTATATCGCAAGCAGGATAGGTCGATTAGTAAGAGGGAGGTTACAGTACCATTCTGCTTTCCGTAGGTTTGGACGCAGGTCCTGCGTGAGTTCGTTCAACTCCCCATCAGACAGCTGGGTGCCTCCGCTACGTCAGAGCGCGGATTCAGACGCTGCAATTGCCCGACAATTCCCCATCCTGTCTCCGTGAGTCGCCTCGGCTTCGCGTCTTTATTTACAACCCCCTCTCCACAGCCTCAGTAGAGAGAGATGGGGCGAAAGTGCCTGGCGTAGGTAGAGGGTGGGGGTAGGATACAAGGAGAGGGGGTGGACGTGGGGGTGGGAGAGAGAGGGGGGAGAGGGCGAGGTCGAGAGAGAGAGAGAGAGAGAGAGAGACAGACCAGCCACCATAAACCTTTCGGCCGCCAATAAATTTCCATACAGACTGCTCGGGAGCGACGCCCGGCGAGCACATAACTTACTGCGCTGTCGCTGTTTGCATTTCCATAGCGGCCACGGGCGCCCGACACCACCGTAGGAGTAGTGGGCGGGAGGGAGGGAGGAGGGGGAGGCAAGGAGAAGAAGCAGAAGAAGAAGACGTCTCCGGTCGGCCGCTGGCCGCGCTAGTTTCGGGTTTTATGGTCGGCACTAAATCAGCCTCGCGACCGCATTAATTGTCCGCAGATGGCTGTCCGGGCGGCGGGCGGGCACTAAATCCGACTTACCGGCGGGCCGTCCCCGTTGCTCCCCGGGTCCGTTTCATCTGCGCGCCACTTTGCGCGCATTACACGGCGGCGGTCGACCGCGCCGGACACCACGGCGGCCGAGGCGACGATAAGGCCCCGCCCCGCCCCGGCCGGCCCTAATACCCGAATTAGCAGCCTATAAATACCCGCGCCGGCTTCGACACTGCGCGGCGCCGACGGGACGCGCCGTCCGCCGTTTAAGAAGTGGTCGCCGTCGACGGCCGGCCGTTTCGCGCCCCGCGTAATTGAGGCGAAAGCGACGAGAGTCTCTCTCTGTCGCGAGAGGCGGCTTTATGGACCGGTCCACGCGTAGCAGAGAGCACTTACTGCCTGTAAACGGCTTTTCAATGGACGTTACTGCACAGCCAACTAACCCGCTCTTGCCACATCGAATACGTCATATCTACACCGTATTGACACTAAATCTGTATTTCACAGGACCTTAGTAGACCCTGAACCCTAAAAAGACCTATCCTCGTGAGCTGCATGTTACCTACGCCAGTAAATTGCTACGGTGATTTAGCAGAAAACCTTACAAATGAGTCTTTCCAAGTAGAGAAAGATATTTTACAAACCAATCAGGAGCCTTAGTTTTGCTAAGCCTACACCCTTCCAAACGCAGCAGATGACTGTTATAGGAAACACGCAACGCACACATACGCCGGAGGGTGTCCATGCCCTGCGCAGACGATTATGAAAGACTCCTAGCGCCGCCGGATAGTACACTAATGGCCATTAAAATTGCTACACCAGAAGAAATGCAGATGATAAACGGGTATTCAGTGGACAAATATATTATACTAGAACTGACATGTGATTACATTTTCACGAGATTTGGATGGCGTAATAACGGCCTTGTTACGCCTGGGCATTGAGTCAAACAGAGCTTGAATGGCGTGTACAGGTACAGCTGCCCATGCAGCTTCAATACGATACCACAGTTCATCAAGAGTAGTGACTGGCGTATTGTGACGAGCCAGTTGCTCGGGTACCATTGACCAGACGTTTTGAATAGGTGAGAGATCTGGAGAATGTGCTGGCCAGGGCAGCAGTCGAACATCTTCTGTATCCAGAAAGGCCCGTACAGGACCTGCACCATGCAGTCGTGCATTATCCTGCTGAAATGTAGCGTTTCGCAGGGATCGAATGAAGGGCAGAGCCACGGATCGTAACACATCTGAAATGTAACGTCCACTGTTCAAAGTGCCGTGAATGCGAACAAGAGGTGATGGAGACGAGTAACCAATGGCACCGCATACCATCACGCCGGGTGATACGCCAGTATGGCGATGACGAGTACACGCTTCCAATGTGCGTTCACCGCGATGTGGCCAAAGACGGATGCGACCATCGCGATCCTGTGAACAGATCCCGCATTCAACCGAAAAATTGACGTTTTGCCATTCGTGCACCCAGGTTCGTCGTTGAGTACACCATCGCAGGCGCTGCTGTCTGTGATGCAGCGTCAAAGGTAACCGCAGACATGGTCTCCGAGCTGATAGTCCATGCTGCTGCAAACGTCGAACTGTTCGTGCAGATGGTTGTTATCTTGCAAACGTCCCCATCTGTTGACTCAGGGATTGAGACGTGGCTGCACGATCCGTTACAGCCATCCGGATAAGATGCCTGTCATCTGGACTGCTAGTGATACGAGGCCGTTGGGATCCAGCACGGCGTTCCGTATTACCCTCCTGAACCCATCGATTCCATATTCTACTAACAGTCATTGGATCTCGGCTTAACATCTGAGGTCATCAGTGCCCTAGACTTAGAACTACTTAAACCTAACTAACGTAAGGACATCACACACATCCATGTCCGAGGCAGGGTTCGAACCTGCGACCGTAGCAGCAGCGCGGTTCCAGACTGAAGCGCCTAGAACCGCTCGGTCACAATGGCCGGCGAAGAGTTGGAGGCGCCCAACCGTTTGGCGCCTAGTGGTAGTTTCGCTCACGACAGTAGTACGCGAACTTTCGACCAACTTCACCGTTTTCGAGATACACCTTCACAGCCTCTGCATAATAATAATGTCCTCTGTCAGAGTCGCCTGTCTCAATGGATTTCCCCGTTTCCAGCCCATACCTTCTCTATTGTGATCCCCCGTCCGTGTCTGCACCACGTACGTACTTTTGTTGCCGCGTCACGTGCCCTGAACGCCACCAGGCGGCATCCAACGTTGCAGTGGGGGATGGCCATCATGTTCTGGCTTATCAGTGTGTATGACAGACTTCTGTTCATTTATAGGAAACCTCCAATACTTTTAGGATACTGGGAAAACGCAGCGGGTGTGGAAAGGAGTTTTCGTAGAGAGAAACTCGTGCTACCTATCTTCGGTTATCGCTCGAATATATGAGACCAATACCAAACAGGAAGATACACAAAGAATGGCGGCACGAATGTTCACTCGCGGGAGAGTGTCACGGGTATGGTGAAATGTCTGAACTTGCAAACTTTTGAAGATAGACATCAACGATTCTTCGAAAGCGAACTCACAGGTTTTAGAGAAGCAGTATCAAATGATGAATCTGCGAATGTACTATATCCCCCTACGAATCGCTTCTGTATGGATCTCGAAAATTATATTAGGACAATTACAGGGCGTACAGAGGCATTTAACAAGCCATTCTCCCTACTCTCAATATCCAGATACTATTGGAAGAAACACTAATGTGCGGTACAGTGGTAAGTAGCCTCCCCCATGCACTTCAAAGTGGTTTGCAGAGCGTGGCTGTAGATGTAGAAGCAAGTGTGCCAGTGTGATATAGTAGTGTAATAGAGGAAGAAAGAGAAAGAGAAAGAGAGAGAGAGAGAGAGAGAGAGAGAGAGAGAGAGAGAGAGTGACCGACCTTCCCTCACACTCTTCTTCCCTCGTTTATTCGCCCTCTGTTGCTGAAGTGCCCTTTGAAGCAAAGTAACTGTACACGATTACGTTGGTACTCATATTTCCTGGTAAGTTAAAGCACTTTGTAGATTCTGAGCGTGTTTCGCACAACGGGTGCCTTTGCCTGTGGAGGCTTCTGCGCTTTATCTCGAAACTTTTTTGGTCGTGTTATGACTTGTGTGACACTTCCCACCACTGTGATCCAATGGGTTGATACTTTTTGCGCGGTTGTCCTTTCCTAACTACGAAAATAAATAAGGGATACGTGCTAATGGAAAGCTCTTGCGCCAATATGTATACATATATTTTAATTTGCAGGTGACAGACAAGGCTGGTGTATGTCATTAGCACAGAGCGAGCTACAACAGCGAAGGGAGGAACTTAATGCAGCAAGCTGAAAGTGGAGCGGAAAATTGGCTGCACTAAAATACACCCAACATACCGGAAAGAAAATAGTATGGTTCAAATGGCTCTGAGCACTATGGGACTTAACATCTGAGGCTATCAGTCCTGTAGACTTAGACCTACTTAAACCTAACTAATCTAAGGACAGAACACACATCCATGCCCGAGGCAGGATTTGAAGCTGCGACCATAGAGGCTCGCGCGGTTCCAGACTGAAGCTTCTCGAACCGATCGGCTATACCGGCCGGCAAAGAAAATAGTAGCGAGGAGTGTTGTACCCTGGTACACGGTAGGCCTGTAATGTATTATTACAGATCTTATTCCACTTTTACCTGATGATCTTCGCTTTTTATTGACTGCTGTCTTTTTCTAAAATTAGAAAAAATTCTCTTGGAAAGTCGGGTTTTTCAAATGCCGAAGGATGTTCCAAGGTACAACATGGTGGTCATGTATCTAGGTACAAATTTTACATTCAAATTAAATGACGTTTCATTGGAGAAAATCATGATGTGTTTAATCATCTGTTACATTGTTACTTTACTGCACACCAATAATCGGTAATTGAAATCAAAATAATTAGAAGTATTGTCAAAAACTGAAACAAACCAACAAACACCGCGCGAAGGGACACTGAATACCCAACGGCACCGACCGACCGCAGTGTCATCCTCACCATTAGGTGTCACCGGATGCGGGTGTAGAGGGATATGTGATCAGTACACCACTCCCTGCCCGTTGACAGTTCTGGAGACCGGAGCCGCTATCTCTCAATCAAATAGCTCCTGTACTGGCCTCACAAGGGCTTAGTGCGTCCCGCTTGTCAACAGCACTTGGTCACCCATCCAAGTGTTAGCCAAGCCCGACAGCGCTGGACTTCGGTGATCTGACGGGATCCGGTGTTGCCACTGCCACAAGGCCGTTGGCCATTCTTAAATACCAGTTAAGTTAAATACTTTTAGAAATAGATCATACAGGAAACTAAAGCCAATTTCCGTTTTTAAGTCACAGAAGAAACTCAGTTCATTTGAAGGCCGGCCATGGTGGCCGAGCGGTTCTAGGCGCTACAGTCTGGAATCGCGCGACCGCTACGGTCGCAGGCTCGAATCCTGCCTCGGGCATGGATGTGTGTGATGTCCTTAGGTTAGTTAGGTTTAAGTAGTTCTAAGTTCTAGGGGCTGATGGCCTCAGCAGTTAAGTCCCATAGTGCTCAGAGCCATTTTTCATTTGAAGGAACAACTCTCCGTATCAAGGTACAAGGTGGTTCACGACCGACAAAGTACGGCTCAAATGTCCACCTGTTAAATAGTTCTAAAAACTGTATTCATCCCAAAATTCGGTACCTGAAGAACTAACTACATATTCCAAAATAGCTGTAATGTATTATACACCATTAAAATGTGCAGGATGCGAAATATAAATATTTACAAGTACTGCAAAAAACACTATTTTATGTCTAAAGTCACCAAATACTGTAAAAATGGGGGAAGCTGTTTGCAGTGGTCTTTAGTATGCATTCCTTTATATGATTCTAAAATAAGACAGTAGATTGGAACACCGACCGAAAGAATCGTGTGTTCTTAGGTAAACTATTACCCAGGTACAACATTCTCCCCCTACAGATTAACGACGAAGTCCTGGAAGCAATAGACGAATTATTCCCTTTAGCAGAGTGACTGAAGAAAATGAATAACTCGACAGCGAAAGAAGACTCAAAACAACTTTGTGTGTGTGTGTGTGTGTGTGTGTGTGTGTGAGAGAGAGAGAGAGAGAGAGAGAGAGAGAGAGAGAGAGAGAGAGACTCAAAGTCTACCACGTTTGTAGGATGGAGCGGAATTACCGTGCGTAAAGCGTTAAAAACTAAGGACTGATAAAGAGCAATAACATTTGTTACAAATTTTAATAGATCATTGTGTCCGCCCCCGGTAGCTGAGTGGTCAGCGCTACAGAATGTCAATCCTAGGGGCCCGGGTTCGATTGCCGGCTGGGTCGGAGATTTTCTCCGCTCAGGGACTGGCTGTTGTGTTGTCCTGATCATCATCATTTCATCCCCACCGTCGCGCAGGTCGCCGAAGTGGCGTCAAATCGAAAGACTTGCACACGGCGAACGGTCTACCCGACGTGAGGCCCTAATCACACGACATTCCGATAGATCTTTGCACCATACTTGGTTATTTGGTTTATTTGCCAGTAAAAGCCTGGAGAAATTGTCTTCCCCGTCGGGAAGCTGGACTCAGCTGATAATTTTCGTGAATTGTCGTATTCATACGCCTTAAATTTTTTTTTATTTTCTTTCAAGGAACTGGCTGTGTTTCTACTGCTATGTTTCTCTGTGGAGAGTGGAATCTGCGAGGGCCGTTCAATTTGTAATGCAGCACTTTTGTATCTCCAATTTCGGTTGAAAAATGCGGAATTTATTGGCGGATATGGTGGAATATTCCCGCTTCAGCCCCTTTAGTTCCATGTAGTTCCGACAGGTGGCGGTGCTATACATAGCTTTCAAAAAGACGTCTGTGACCCAGGTGCGTTCCAAGCAAAGAGCTGTCATTGAGTTTCCTTTAGCGGAAAACTGAAGCATCGCAGATATTCGTAGCTGCGCGCTGAATGTCTAGGGAGACGTGGCAGTGAACGAAAGCACGGTGAGTCGTTGGGCGAGGCGTTTGCCATCGTCGCAACAAGATCGCGCAAACCTGTCCATCTCATGCTTGCCGGCCGGCCCCACACAGTTGTGTCCTGCGACGTTGGTACGTGCGGACACACTCATTCGAGATGATGGACGGATCAGAGTCAGACACACGTCGCAGCTCAACCGGGCGTCGTCTTGGCAGTGCTGACACACTCGTCCAGCAGTCGGGGTGCCCACTGGGTTCCTCATCGCCTAACAGAAGATCATAAAAGAAACGATGATGATGATGATGATGATGATGATTGTAATATTTCTGGCTTAGTCATCCACCATATTAGGCTCCAAGAAGCTGTTCCCAGAGCAGTGGAGATGCAATTAGTATATAGATGACGAAATGTGGTGTGAGGTACCTGTGACAGGTGCTAGATTCGGTACCATTCCCGTGAGAAAGACCGCCTGCATAATGCTACTGCTCTGTGATTGGCTGCTGTGTTCGGAGCAAGGGCGCCAAAACGTTAAAGTATAATTATTATTAGTTAAATTACTGAATGGAATGACTTCACTTTTTAATATAAATATCTGTCAACAGCTAACTATCAATAAATCATTTTAGAATTATTAAAAACAATTTAAATCAAAAACGAAAGACTGTCGAAATTGCAGACGAAGCACTACGGAAGCGTTCGGGTCACGCCTTTTCTGGTATGGCGCGCGAAGTGTTTCGGGCTGTTCGTCACTCTGGATTAGGCAGTCGAGAAGAACAGACATTTCGTCTGTCGTAGGATGTGTTTCCAATTTTTATTTAAGTTCCTGTTCGTCACTCTGGATTAGGCAGTCGAGATGTACAGTCATGTTGTCTGTGGCAGGATGTGTGATTCACTCCGGTAGTCATGAGGCACATACACGTGCCACAAATAGTGTAAAGATACATTTTCGTAAACATTGCGTTTGATCATGTACTTTGCTGTATCAGAAGGTGTTGTATTAAGATCATGGGGTCTTCTCGTGTGGCTATATTAAAATACGCGAGTGGCATCCCAAAGAAGTGATATAACAGAACCTCGCTACAAGTCAGTTTCAGCCTCACGATACAGAACCTACGACCTGTGTGCTGTTTTCCACGCTGGGGACGTCAACTTGAAGACAGCAGGTTAGTGAACTATAACAGAACCTTCGTATTCCACACAGTGCAGTGGAAACAACTAGGCGCCTCACGTGTACTGCATGCACAGAACAAATGTGCTCAGTGACACGTCATCTGCAGTAATGCAGAGGAGGTAAAGGGGGATGATCGTTATTAACACCAACAATCAATTCATTCTTCTTTTCTTGCCGTACGATGATGATGATGATGATGATGATGATGATTGGTTTGTGGGACGTTCAACTGCCCGGTTATCAGCACCCGTAAAATTTCCCAGCCTTTGCTCAGTCCAATATCACCACTTTCATGAATGATGAGGACAACACAAACAGCCAGTCATCTCGAAGCAGGTGAAAATCCCTGACCCCGCCGGGAATAGAACCCGGGACCCCGTGAAAAGGCAACGAAGGACCATCTGTGAGGAAGCCCGCGCGTTACGAAACTGATCGTGGCAATTTTTGTCGGAATATCGTCACAGGAGATGAAACATGGGTTCCCTGGAGCGGCGGCTCACCACATCTCCTCCGAGGAGAAAATTTAAAGTCACAGCCTCAGCTT
Source organism: Schistocerca piceifrons (assembly GCF_021461385.2). NCBI lineage: Eukaryota > Metazoa > Arthropoda > Insecta > Orthoptera > Acrididae > Schistocerca > Schistocerca piceifrons. The sequence goes on along the minus strand of NC_060147.1, from coordinate 72,102,061 downwards.
GTAAAGTCATGGCGACTGTCATTTGGGACTCTCAAGGGGTGATTCTGTTTGATGAAGCCCATCATGGTGCAACGATCAACTCGGAAGTGTATTGTGCTACCCTGAGGAAACTGAAGAAACAACTTTAGCGTGTTCGTCGGCGTAAAAAATCCAAACGAACTGCTCCTTCTCGATGACAACGTAAGGTATCACTCAAGTCTGCGCGCCCGAACGGAGCTCACGAAACTTCATTTTACTCATCTTCCTCGTCCACCCTACAGCCCTGATCTCGCGCCTTCCGACTTCCATCTGTTCGGCGCAATGAAGGACTCACTACCCGGGAAACAATACGTGTATGATGCGGAGGTTATTCATTCAGCAAGACGCTGGAACCAGCTTTCAGAAAAAATTGTGTTGCATTACTTACTGAGCGCCACTCATAAATAACAGTAAATAAAAAAGGAAACTTCAGCTGTCCAATCTTAAAGCTATCGACTCTCTAAGTAATATCGTGAGATTTAGTTGTAACTTTATACTTTTTTTCCTGGTACTCGAATGTAACTACAGCAGGAAACGTACTATTGTGAGGGTTACTCTGGTTCATGTAGGACGGCACTAAATGGCAGCTTCGTCCACTTTGCGATGTTCTTAGAATTGTTTGTCTTCCAGCGTAGTTGCCCGAGGTATAGTAGCTTCGTCTTATCTGTAACAGTTGTGTTAATGTCTAATTCTGAAAAATGCTCCGATTGAATTTGTATCTGGACACCCCGAAGTAATTGTTTATTACCGAAATATCTAATTTGCGTGGTTATTACGTCTGTGGTGCCTGGTGTCTTCACCATCACATTCTTTAGGGTCAGGCACCGCTGCATTCTGCATCTACTGAGATTAGTTTTGCTGAGCTATCTTTTTTTCGAATCCTTGCGTCCTGATTAACGCCATATTATAATGTTGTATGGAATTATTTGAAAGTACTTCCAAATGGAGTTAGTTAAAGATCACTGTCCCGGAATTGTACATTATGTAATGTATCGGAACATTTTTAGATAATGAATGGACTTGCCGAGGAAGAAATACTGAAATTGCTTGATGGATCAGATTTACAGGTTTGGGTTGTTTGGGGGAAGGGATCAAACAGCGAGGTCATCGGTCTCATCGCATTAGGGAAGGACGGGGAAGAAGTCGGCCGTGCCCTTTCAAAGGAACCATCCCGGCATTTGCCTGGAGCGATTTAGGGAAATCACGGAAAACCTAAATCAGGATGGCCAGACGCGGGATTGAACCGTCGTCCTCCCGAATGCGAGTCCAGTGTGCTAACCACTGGGCCACCTCGATCGGTCAGATTTAGAAGCAGGTGATGAAGACAATTCTGAAGATCTGTGTATGCCAGAGAAAATCGATGCATCGAGTTCCGATTCTGATCCAGATGAAATACGAGTTGAAACTGTATCAGGATCCTCAACGAATGACAATCAGCCAAAAGCAGAAGCACTCATACAAGTTAATTCACCACAACTAAGAAAGAAAGAAAGAAAACCCATCCGGCGAAAAATACGAGGGCTATCCACAAAGTACATTACGTTTTGGAATTAAAAATAAATAAAGTATTGCAAATTTTTTTTATTATATACAGATGAAAGCCACACTTATATACTACTTTTCTACATAGTTGCCATTTAAATTAAGGCACTTACCGTAGCGATGGACGAGCTTGGAAATTCCTTCGTCGTATAATTCGGCCGCCTGCGCCTTCAACCACGTGGTTACCTCTTCTTGAAGCTATGTGTCGTCATCAAAACGCTGCATAGCCAACCACGTCTTCATTGCTGGGAATAAGTGGAAGTCTCTCGGTGCCAGGTCGGGACTGTACGGCGGATGAGGAAACAACTCCCACTTAAAAGATTCGAGAACTTCACGAGTGGCATTTGCCGTGTGGGCCCGGGCGTTGTCGTGAATCAGCAAGATGTTTGAGCCCAACTTTCCCCTGCGCTTGTTTTGTATTGCTCTTCTGAGGTTGTGCAGAGTTTGGCAATACCTTTGAGAGTTTATTGTAGTGCCTCTTTCCAGGAAATCCACAAAAATCACACCTTTTCTGTCCCAAATGACAGTCGTCACGTGGTTGAAGGCGCAGGTGGCCGAATTTTACGAATTTCCAAGCTCGTCCACCGCAACGATAAGTGCCTTAATTTAAATGGCAACTGTAGGAAAGTAGTATTTAAGAGTGGCTTTCATCTGTATACAATAAAAATTTTTTACAATACTTTATTTATTTTTAATTCCAAAACGTAATGTACTTTGTGGATAGCCCTCGTACAATATAAATTTATTCAAACCTAAGCATCACCCAGGCTGGTCGGATTTTTGTAGAATGCAGGTACAATATTTCCCTTGTCTGTGGGTTACTGTAATACAATTTGTTCTGTTTTGAAATCAAATTTCAGATTCCAGATTCATTGTCCACCCCACTCCAGTATTTTACTGCATGTTTTACAGATGAATTCTCTGATTGCTGAAGAACCTGTTAATCAGTATAGTGTGTAGAAGCATGGAAAAAGCATCAAAGTACATGCAAATGAACTTAGGTAATTTATAGTTGCCAACCTCATTGTGGGTTGCATCAGATTTCCTCGACTGAGATTATACTATAGCTCTGAGTATGGCTATACACCAGTTTCAACAATCATGTCAAGAGGTAGATTTATGCCACTCTTCCTCTTCCGCAGACAATCGTAAGTTGTGGAAAGTATCCTAAATTATTGATGCCGTGAGAAATGTGTGCCCGAGTCTTCCACGGGATCATGTAACATATTCAGCTGATGAACAAAGGATGGAGATCGAAATATGTAAGTTTCACAAGCAGTGACATTGTCGCGAGTAAAACGATGACCCGCATATCCAACTATAGACGTAAATTAAAGGAAACCTATTAAATATAAAAGTGATTTAACTTCTCTACGGGCTAAGGAGCTTGGATTAGGCCCTTTGTGGTATTAAAGATGGTTCAAACTGTAACATCACAATTGGTGTCGTTACATGATTAAAAATTAGTGCCAAAACTAACCTTCATACTATCTGATATACAAGAATCTAAATTAAGTCGATCTTTTATGCAACTAATTATTTTCAGCCCCAACAACCGTATGGCTGTAGAAACAATATGTGTCGACATTCTTCTGTTTTTCATTCTTATGTGCACGTGCTGTATCCTTATTTGCGTTTTTCACCCTGTGAAGGCATTGCTAATTACGCATGTAATTTTTTTTCGCGATTTTCTTTAGATTTCTATTCTTTTTCTTTTGTTCATATGGGCATTTCTAATTGTGATTATGTAACATTAGGTTTAAGTAGTTCTATGTTCTAGGGGACTTATGACCACAGCAGTTGAGTCCCATAGTGCTCAGAGCCATTTGAACCATTTTTTACTGTGGTTTTTAAATGTAAAGATGTAATTGTGATTATTTCGTTTGCCAATGGATAAACATGTTTCTTGCTTTGTACCTGTGGTAAAGTGTGTAACGTTCTCTTTTGGAATATTATTAATTGTGAAAAATGCAGTCAATAACATTTATAAAGATTTATGTAATTTACGATAACGATACAACATCTATATACAGGAGACAGCGATAGTGATATCGATGGTCGAAAGTTTGTTGTGTAGTAGAGGGGATGGTGGATGGTGTGTCTGTGAAGCGTGCGCGGAAAAATAGTACTGTGTTTTATGAAGAGCATACGTAATTGTATGGACAGTGATACCGAACTATCAGATTGTTCAAATGGCTCTGAGCACTATGGGACTTAACTGCTGAGGTCATCAGCCCCTAGAACTTAGAACTACTTAAACGTAACTAACCTAAGGACATCACACACACCCATGCCCGAGGCAGGATTCGAACCTGTGACCGTAGCGGTCACGCGGCTCCAGACTGCAGCGCCTACAACCGCTCGGCCACTCCGGCTGGCTATCAGACTGTTAATTCTCTTTACCACTGCGGTACGTAATGCAATCCCCAGCGAACTTTAAGAGCAAATAAACCGGACTGTGAAAGTGCCGCTAACAATACTTTGTTGTGGCCGACACGAACAGTGCCTTTATTCGAATGAACTTTGCTGGTATTGGTTTTGGGTAGTGGAACTGTTGTCTATCACATTCTATCAAGCCGTGAAAGTGAAGACTTTGGCTGGCTCTGAGCACTATGGGACTCAACTGCTGAGGTCATTAGTCCCCTAGAACTTAGAACTAGTTAAAGCTAACTAACCTAAGGACAAGACAAACATCCATGCCCGAGGCAGGATTCGAACCTGCAACCGTAGCGAGTGAAGACTTTAATCAACTGTGCAATATAAATGAGTTTTAGTGAAATTGTCGAAGTTTGAAATGCGAGAACAGAGTGGACATTGATTACGGTGTGCTTCACACACAAGAACAATTCTATGAACTGTGTATGTGTGGCTAAGACTATATGAATGTGACGAGCTGTGTAATTATGGACGATAGCGTCACGGGCAGTGCACAAAGTGTAAAAACAAGCTATGTCTACGTCATGTACTTTGAAAGAGAGGACACGTCAACAACGGTCGTATACTGGCGTCTTGTGGTTTGTTAATCACCACGGGGTTAATGATACAGCGGCGACGGAACTTTATTTGCGTTTCGCCGGAGAAGATTAACCAGCGGAACTGCCTGTATCCTGCTCTCGTCATCGTAACCCGCCGACATCGTGCTGCCCAACGCAACGCTTCGTATGCAACAAAAAGTTAAAGAGATTTCGCCGAACGCTGTCCCCTGACTTAGGAACTTTCTTTCTCTATTAAAAGTATACGAATCACAGACTCTATTCAAATAAATTCTTTGTTTAGTTTATGTTTGCTTTCTGCTAACGAAAATAAAATTAGAACCAGTGAGTTAAAAGTTGCCTGGTAGTCATTGTTGAAACACCAGTAAATATGAACTACTTCTACTCATTAGTACTAATTCTCCTTGCATGTCAAAATTATTGTAGTTATTTTATGTAGTTTTATGTATTGTTATGAGACCAGATGTATGACAGTGACTAATAAGAGTATTTTGTCGCGAAATATGGCGTCGCGCGAAAATTACGGCGACCGCCATAATTGCTTGCGTTCTGACCAATAACGTAAAAGCTGCTATTCACATACTGGTGCATTTCCTGACGTGAGCGTGAATTATAAATGTCAGCTGTAAAATCACGTAGGGACTGTTTACCCAGTAATAAAAGTTTTTGATATTGTATTGCTACGAGTCGTAGTATTAAGAGACACTGGTTATACTCAAAAGTGGGTAGATGTATGGTGAACCCCCCCCCCCCCAGTGTTCATGCAATTATTAACAGTATTGTGTATGATTAACGAAATTTTGTCACTTTTCCTAATTCCATTCAGTTATTGTCTTAGATGTCTTTGAAGTTTCAGAGAATATATACACAATTTTGTCGGTCGTCCAGGTTAATTTCAGAGCAGTTTCTCGTGACTATCAGAGTTTTCAGTTCATAAACAAAGTGGGATCGTGACCAATTGAGAAGTATAACAAAGAGTGTTGTTTTTCAACTAGAATATTGGATGACTTCACAGTTCAGATTTTGATAATTATTTTTCCTGTGGGTTGAGGTCATCACAACCCTTCCTGAAAGTGTGTGGTTAAGTGTGAGTGATTTGAATGTAATAAGAGACGAACCAGAGAATTTGTGAGTTTCTTAAACTTCCACCAAACTAACGGTGTCGGTGGAAGGGAGAGAGCAGGAACAGGAGGGTTTGGCCAGAGATGTGTAAAGCAGTCGAGGAAATCTGATGCAACCCACAATAATGTCGGCACTTCGGGCGGTTCGGAGAGAGCTCCGCGCGATCGTTACAGGTTGAGTTGTTCTGAAGACAGGTAAGCGACCAGACGTTCCCTCAGAACGGCTGTGTCGAACAAGGGACAAAAGGTATTTGAATATGTTATTAATGTGTTATACTCAACAATTTCTTCTCGTAGCTGTTCTTGCAATGACCATTAGGTACTGGTTTTAATTTCTGGTTCAGTTAATCGGTTGCAGAAAAATGTGATATCTAGGGGCGACCACGCGGTCTACAAATTCAAATCTCCACCCATACCTTGAGAGTTACAGCTTGCCTTCCTATTTTTTGTAGTGGTGAACATTTTAAATCATAGAAAAACTGTATCGAGCGTGCGTTTGGCAAGATGAGTCGATTTGTTTCAAAGCACTTCGTGCTAAAGATATGCAGCCACCAAATCCTGCTCGATGCCAGCCACGAGGTGCATAAAATCCTTCTATGTAAAAATGCTGTCGACAACTTGCTTGCGCGTGGATTTAGTGCATATGAATGTCTGTATTTCACAGGACTCTGCAGATTAAGGCCAAGTGGCTTTTAATTCTCGAGTGAAAAAGACATAGGATCGTTTATATAAATGTATCATGAATGTTTTGTCCATCTGTTAAATACAAAAAGATTACTGCGAAAGATTAGTCAAAATAAAGATTTTTTTCATTTGAAGCTAACTTCCGTTATCGTTATCGTTAATTTATTTCTCGACATATCAAAAAAGAGTATCCTATTACCAGCATTTGCTGGATACGCTCCCCAAATCTAGAACTTAGAACTACTTAAACCTAACTAACCTAAGGACATCACACACATCCATTCCCGAGGCAGGACTCGAACCCGCGACCGTAGCGGTCGTGCGGCTCCAGACTGAAACGCCTAGAACCGCTCGGCCACCAATGGCCGGCTCTTGGCACAAGATTAGTTCACAGCACGTAGTTTTCTCTGACTGCCCGAGGGAATATCATTGCGTTATCGGTTGCAACCTTAATAAATTCAATCAGTAATGGGATTGTTCTGAAAATTTAGATGGGCCTAAACCTTAATCAAATAACACACAAAATAATCAGAGAAGGTTCCGTCGCAAAAATAAATAAATAAATAAATAAAAAATAGAATGTGCACAAGATACTCTATCACAGCAGGCTGGAACAAAAAGAAATAGTAAAAAAGAAGTTCCTGCTAGCGAAAGTAAGCAACCTTTCATAACCTGCTACGAGCATAAGTACGTAACATGCAAAAGAATTTAATTACAAAATGTTACCTCAAGAAAGCTTTCTACTTAGATGTTTCAGATCGTTGCCTTTACTGGAGAAATTCACTGAAATGCTCTGTGGATACGGAGCATTTATGATCAACAGAGTAAAAGGCTTGCATCTCTCTTAGGCAAGCAAGATGGCTCGTGGACAAAGTCTAGATCACGTTGCTCAGAATCACGATTTATTAGCTGTAGAGTGGAAAGAAAGCAACAAAGTAGTCATGGCTACAAACTACTGTGGCTCCAAACCGACTGAGCCTGTGAAACGTTGGTCCAAAATTGAAAATAAACTTCCCGGGTTCGATTCCCGGCGGGGTCAGGGATTTTCTCTGCCTCGTGATGACTGGGTGTTGTGTGCTGTCCTTAGTTAGGTTTAAGTAGTTCTAAGTTCTAAGGGACTGATGACCATAGATTCTAAGTCCCATAGTGCTCAGAGCCATTTTTTGAAAATAAACCCTCGGAAGTCGATTGCCACTTTTGTGGTGAGCAAAGACAACCGAAACAAGGGGTGGAGTTGATGTCTGTCACGAGCAGATGGAATGCTACAGACCCTGGTTCAAAAGTAAAAAATGGACATGGAAAGCGTTTTTGCGCTTTTTGGACCTCGCTGCGTGGTAAGTTCATGGAAGCAGTGCACGACAAGCATCAAAGGAAATAATAATCAAAGACAAGGGCAGGACGATTTACTGCACTTCAAGTTAGATGTAGGGGGGCAATTTGCAACACCAAATTATTTTATGTTTACACATATGTAATCTGATATTATTATAGTCGCATATATCTCTGTGGCGAAAGGGCTGCTTTAAGTTCCGGCTATGGATAGAACAGTGTTAAGTGAACGTGAGATTGAACAAAATTAAGATGAATTTCCTGCGGCCAAAAGGTGTAAACACTTTAATCTACATCCTAAACTTCCATGCGGTGATGAGCGTTATGATGGATATGAACATTTTCCAAGTGCTGATGATATTCCAGCACCATATACTTGCTGATACGAGCCACGAAAAAGTCGCAGCAAAATGCGGTGCGAAAAGTGTGATGTACACTTGTGACTGTCTAAGGGCAAGACATGTTTTAAGGATTTTCATGCTTCTCCTAATTGAAGACCAAGAAGATAAATTTGCATTTCGAACAGCTACAACAAAAGTTGGACTTCAAAATTAAATAATGTAAATTTTTGCAAGCACAATAAATTTTGTATTAGTATTTTATATTAGTATTTACCTGACTCTCACGATCGTGACTGTGCACCCCTCTATTGCCCCCCCCCCCCCGCGCCCCCCCAAAAAAGAAAAAAAAAAAACAAATTTGACTCAACAATTTTTTCTTGTTTTACTAGTAACATTTGAAGCTAAACAAATAAGAAGAACCATTGGGTAATGGGATCACTTTTTAAAATTCCTCAGGTCGTAAAGGGCTAACTGACCACGAGATTCACCCACAGATCTGGCCATGCTTCCAGAGACATCAATCACTCCTCCTCCTTTTCATACCTTCTAGCCACATCTGTCCCACCCTATTCAACAGCTTGGTCCGAATTTTCCTTCCCTGTCATTTTTAGCCCACACACTTTCCTAAACACACTCCCCTCCTAACCTACGGCTCACTTCATCCTCAGATCGACAGATCCCTTCTTCTTTGCTTCTCAGTCCAAAACTGCACTGCACCTCATGTTTTGCCGATAGACCACACCAACGGTCGAGACAGGTGGGCCGCGGGCGCTGAGTCGTAACCGTAGTGAAGTGACGCAATCTTACGACGATGTACTCAAGCACCAGCATTTTAGTTTGACAAGGCCAATATTTGGCATCTTTAATTTTATATTGTGACATTCTGAAGAAAGCTACATTATTATAGCCGAAAGCTAGGTAAAGTTTATTTGCTTATGCTACTGGAGGCTGAAATTTAATATAATTATATTTTACAGTTGCTTACTCTGCTGAACTATGCTAAAAATATTCAGATATTTAATTATTTTTCCGGCACTTCGGATGAGACTTTATTATTTAAATTTTATAAACTTGTTGCCCTTAAGTTCTGCTAATGAAACTTACATGTTCGGTCAATTTCATGAACGTCCGCTCTTAAACGTTTGCTATGTAGCAACTAAATATTTTAGGTAGACATCATAAACATATTTCATTAATATGCCAAGTACTTATGTCTATATTTTGACGATACATACACATACCACCGATCTCATTCTACCTCCATATATGTCATATTGCATCCGATTAAATCCCGGGTATTCAGTCACTTATTGAAAAGCTGTATTTTTAATCTTGTGTCAACATTGATTGGCGGCCTTTGAAAATTACAATCTTGAGTTATATAAAACAAATCAGAACGACTGAGAAAATCTTGTTAAATAACAACAAAATAATCAGGAAAAAACGAGGGACTAGTACTTCTGAAAGTTTAGAAACAGAAATAAACTTTAAAACCAGAATGTTTCCAATCGCGATTGATAATGCTATAGCTGTATAATAGTACACTACTGGCCATTATAATTGCTACACCAAGAAGAAATGGAGATGATAAACGGGTATTCATTGGACAAATATATTATACTAGAACTGCCATGTGATTACATTTTCACGCAATTCGGGTGCATAGTACCCAAAACAACCACCTCTGGCCATAATAACAGCCTTGATACGCCAGGGCATTGAGTCAAACAAAGCTTGGATGACGTGTACAGGTACAGCTGCCCAAGCAGCTTCAACACGATACCACAGTTCATTGTGACGAGCCAGTTGCTCGGCCACCATTGACCAGACGTTTTCTGTTGGCGAGATATCTGGAGAATGTGCTGTCCAGAGCAGCAGTCGAACATCTTCTGAATCCAGAAAGGCCCTTACAGGACCTGCAACATGCGGCGTGCGTTATCCTGCTGAAATGTAGGGTTTCGCAGGGATCGAATGAAGGGTAGAGCCACGGGTCGTAACACATCTGAAATGTTAAGTCCACTGTTCAAATTGCCGTCAATGCGAACAAAAGGTGACCGAGACGTGTAACCAAATGGCACCCCATACCATCACGCCGGGTGATACGCCTGTATGGCGATGACGAATACACGCTTCCAATGTACGCTCACTGCGATGTCGCCAAGCACGGATGCGACCGTCATGATGCTGTAAACAGAACCTGGAATCATCCGAAAAAATGACGTTTTGCCATTCGTGCACGCAGGTGCGTCGTTGAGTACACCATGACAAGCGCTTCTGTCTGTGACGCAGCGTCTAGGGTAACTGCAGCCATGGTCTCCGAGCTGATAGTCCATGCTGCTGCAAACGTCGTCGAAATCTGTTGACTCAGGGATCGAGACGTGGCTACACGATCCGTTACAGCCGTGCGGATAAGATGCCTGTCATCTCGACTGCTAGTGATACGAGGCGGTTGGGATCCAGCACGGCGTTCCGTATTACCCTCCTGAACCCACCGATTCCATATTCTGCTAACAGTCATTGGATCTCGACCAACGCGACCAGCAATGTCGCGATACGATAAACCGCAATCGCTATAGCCTACAATCCGACGTGTATCAAAGTCGGAAACGTGATGGTACGCATTTCTCCTCCTTACACGAGGCATCACAACAACGTTTCACCAGGCAACGCCGGTCAACTGCTGTTTGTGTATGAGAAATCGGTTGGACACTTTCCTCATGTCAGCACGTTGTAGGTATCGCCACCGGCGCCAACCTTGTGTGAATGCTCTGAAAAGCTAATCATTTGCATATCACAGCTTCTTCTTCCAGTCGGTTAAATGTCGCGTCTGTAGCACGTCATCTTCGTGGTGTAGCAATTTTAATGGCCAGCAGTGTAGGATCACAGAAAACTACTGCCATGAACGCTGACAATTTTTTAATAAATTTTAAGTGTGTATTCCCACATTTGACACGGGGGTGAATGCCTCATCTGGCATCCGACTGCGAACGCCCACGTCCCCACCAACCCCAAGCAGGTGTGCAACGGGTGTCGTCCGGCAACAGTATTTGCTATTATACGCAGTAACCCACATCGGCACTCAATGAGGCTGAAATTTCTCGAGCGAGGTCGGAATTCTTCCGGCAGTTTCTGAACTATGCTTGCAAATCACCGCTATCTGACCTCCACAAGCAGTGATGTCGTAACACCACGTTAGTTGCCTCATAGTATTAAGCATTTTTGTGTACCAAGTTAAGCTGAAATTGTCCACCACTTACAGAACCATCCCGGAGAAACACACACACACACACACACACACACACACACACACAATGTTTTTATTCATATGTACACTACTGGCCATTAAAATTGCTACACCACGAAGATGACGTGTTACAGACGCGAAATTGAACCGACAGGAAGAAGATGGTGTGATATGCAAATGATTAGCTTTTCAGAGCATTCACACAAGGTTGGCGCCGGTGGCGACACCAACAACGTGCTGACATGAGGAAAGTCTCCAACCGATTTCTCATACACGATGCCTGGTGAAACGATGTCATGCAGAATATGGAATCGGTGGGTTCAGGAGGGTAATACGGAACGCCGTGCTGGATCCCAACAGCCTGGTATTACTAGCAGTCGAGATGACAGGCATCTTATCAGAATGGCTGTAACGGATCGAGCAGCCACGTCTCGATCCCTGAGTCAACAGACGGGGACGTTTGCAAGACAACAAGCATCTGCACGAACAATTCGACGACGCTTGCAGAAGCACGGACTATCTGCTCGGAGACCATGGCTGCAGTTACCCTTGACGCTGCATCACAGACAGGAGCGCCTGCGATGGTGTACTCAACGACGAACTTGGGTGCACGAATGGCAAAACGTCATTTTTTCGGATGAATCCAGTTTCTATTTACAGCATCATGGAGGTCGCATCCGTGTTTGGCGACAGCGCGGTGAACGCACACTGGAAGCGTGTATTCGTCATCGCCATACTGGCGTATCACCCAGAGTGATGGGAATGAGGTTCCATTGGTTCACGTCTCGGTCACCTCTTGCTCGCATTGACGGCACTTTGAACAGTGGACGTTACATTTTTGCTGTGTTACGACCCGTGGCTCTACACTTCATTCGATCCCTGCGAAAACCTACATTTCAGCAGGATAATGCACGACCGCATGTTGCAGTTTCTGTACGGGCCTTTCTGGATACAGAAAATGTTGGACTGCTGCCCTGGCCAGCACGTTCTCCAGATCTCTCAGCAAATGAAAAGGTCTGTGGCCGAGCAACTGGCTCGTCACAATACGCCAGTCACTACCCTTGATGAACTGTGGTATCGTGTTGAAGCTGCATGGGCAGCTGTACCTGTACACGCCATCCAAGCTCTGTTTGACTCAATGCCCAGGCGTATCAAGGCCGTTAGTACGGCTTGAGGTGGTTGTTCTGGGTACTGATTTCTCAGGATCTGTGCACCCGAATTGCGTGAAAATGTAATCACATGGCAGTTCTAGTATAATATATTTGTCCAATGAATACCTATTTATCATCTGCATTTCTTCTTGGTGTAGCAATTTTAATGGCCAGTAGTGTGTAACTGAAGTAGTGATATTACGCTGTGTCTTTCCTATTATACGAGGTACTATCAAAAGGCAACGGAACCTTTTTCCTCGAAGATTCATTATTTATGCATTCAACGCCTCTTCAAAGTAATCCCGCTCAGAAACAATACACTTGTGACAGCGCTTTTTCCAACGGTGGAAGCACTTCTGGAACTCATTTTTCGTTATGGTGCACAGCTCCATCACCGACCCTGTTTTCGTCTCATCGTTGGTGGTAAACGACGTCCTTTCCTGGTTCTCTTCAACCTCGGGAATAGTAAGAAGTAACAGAGGGCCATGTCCGGCAAATACGTTGGCTGAGGTAACACAACGGCTTTTTTTTTTTTTTTTTTTTTTTGCCAAAAGTGTCACCAACATGCACTGAATGGTGGAAACTGCATGGGGATAACGCCACCACTCACGAGTGGTTTTGCTACAATTGTGTTCGTTCTCTTCGGATTGCTTCACGCAAACGGCGCGTAACTTCCAGGTAGCATTCCTTATTGACTGTATGACGTAAGGCAGGAACTCGTGATGCATTATCCATTGCAATCGACGTAAACAGCTAGTAGGACCTTTACATGTGATGGAACATGTCGACTTTTGTTTGGTCTTGACCCTTCAAGCAGTTTCCATAGTGACGCCTGGGTCTCTGTTTCGATGTCAATGCCTGTAGAGCCCCGTTCCGTCACCTTTTATATCCTTCTTTGGAAGTTCTGGATCGTTGTTGACTTCATTCAGCACTTCTTCGGCGGTGTCTACGCGGCGTCCTTTTTGGTCGAAATTCAACAATTCTGGAACAAACTATGCTAACGTTTCGTGCCCAAAACATCCGAAGAAACTGCTTGGCAAGAGGCAAACGCTGTGCCGACGTCATCAGCAACCTTACTAATGGTGATCTTCCGGAACCATTTTCTTCACTTCTTCCACACTGCCTCCAGTAATTGTAGCGCCAGGGCGGTAGTCATCGTGTTCGACGTATTATCGGCCCTCTTTGAAACGTTTTACCACTCGTAAACTCTTGTCTTATTCACAGTAGATTCGCCGAAACGCAGTGCCGACATTTCTAATGCCGTACTGCACTTCACTCCATTTTTCAAGCAAAATGTAATACGAATTATTTGATTCATCTTCTTCGAAAGTAGAAATTCACTGAGCATTCCTAAACACGTATTACCTTTCGCCTGACGACAATAAACTGTATATTCAAAACAGCTGAAAATGCAGACATATATCAGGAACATGTGTATCAACAATGGCGAAAAAAAGTTAAAATCTGATGTATAAATCCCACGAGTTTAAGAAGTTCCCGTTACTTTTTAATCACCTCTCGTACACTAGGAGTTATGTGCGGATGGTGTCCCTAAAATTCTTATCGCTGTTGAGTTTCCAATCTGAAACACGTTTGTCATTGCTGCTACTGTCGATCACTAGTTCAGACTGTTCCCAAAATGCTTATTAAAGTACCCCTAACTGCAGTAGAAGTCACAATTCCATAGTGCACTGTCGGAAATATGGCATAAAAGCATTATATGGGAGTGTGCTATTGTACTACACACTTTAACGCGGATGAATGAACAATAATACATTAAATTATCATATTTAGGCTTAAGTCACTGAAGTAATTGTCAGATCAATATCAAAAACACATAGTATCGACGTCCTATCAGAGTGACCAGGTGTAACTTACATTTTACAAAATAAAGATAGTGATCAAGAAGGGAAATTACTGTCATATGTATTGTATTTCTCCTTTCCTCCTAAAAAGTCATGATGATGTGCAGAGAAGTTTGGAAGAGGAGAACGTAAATACGAAGAACAAATACTGTTTCAGATTTGTTACGTTGAAAGATCCATATTAACTTGCATAATTTTTGACTCTAATATTTTATCAACCTGTAGTAACCTGAGCGGAATTTTCTACGAGTGGGACGTTCAGGCACTAAAGAAACCCACGCTTACGCATGTAGTGGAAGATGAGCTGGTTTTGAAACCATTATTTTGTATCGCCCGTAGTCGGCATCAAAATCCGAAAGCCATACCTTAGTACGTTAATATAATGTAGGACTTGAAAGAGAAGTGCTACTGAACACCATCAATGCTGGAAAAGCTGATTATCCGTGTAGATCCTGCATTAAAAATACACAATGATTCACTGAAATGATACGTCGATTCTTTTTTTTTATGTGTAAACGAGTCAGCTGTTGGGTTCTCGTCTGCCCTGGTGGCCCAGTGATCTCCTAACGGAAACCAGCTCTCTGCACTTAACAGGGCCATCAAAACAAACCATTAAACTGCTCCCCCTACATGTCGCTAGAGCGAGCAGGCCGTCTCGCCATTATGAAAATAGTGCCGTCCTGCGCATGACTCCGCCTCCTTTCTCTGTTCTATCAATACCGCCGGCTGCAGCCCAGGAAAAGGACGGAGCCTGAGAAAAATAGCGGGCGAGAAAGAGGCAGAGGCAGAGAAAAAAAATAAAAAAAAAGAAACCCAGGCGGAGGGTAAAAGACCTTTAACACTGCGAGCATGGAGTTCACTTATCTGGCGGTAGTTGTCTCTACGAGCAGTAAGTGGCGCCGCGGCAGTTAAATAATTCGCCACGAGATGGGACGGCAGCGGCGGTGTTGGCGTTTGTTTTACTGCGCCGTCAGCCCGCCAGAGAGCACAACAGCTTAGCCGACGACAGCGCCGCCACCTACTCGGCAAACGGCTGAACTATGTCGTCCCCCCCACCTTCCCGACGCCGTGACGCACCGTCTGCGCATGCGCAGCGGCTTGCGCGCATTGATACATAACATTCGGTAGCGTATCGACTCTTGAACGGCGGAATGGCTTCCTACGGCGTTCCCTCTGCGATCACTTGGGAGAGGCGAAAGTAAAAGCATCACCACTTGTGCTCGGCTATTCCTTGCTTATGCTCGGCGCGGGCTGTGCGAGAGAAGGTTTTTACTGCCTATCCGGGAGCCGTTCCACGGCCGTAAAGCGGGACAGGTATTGGGGTTTACGGCCATTGATATGGACCTGGTGCGGGTGGGGGGAGGAGGGCAGAAAGCGCCGACGACTCCATTCCCCCCCCTGTTTCTCCCGGCTGGCGACGGAAGGAGCGCCGCGAGCACGCCCCAGCGCAGGGCCGCCGTGGTGGGGGGGCGCCCGAGTGCCGGCCGCCACTAGTTGTAAATTGCGCCGCTAGATGGCAGGGCCCGCTTCGGTGCGCCGAGCGCCGGCTAAATTGGTTTATGGGCGCCAGCCCATTGCCGCTGATTAGTTGTGCTGATCAGGTGCGCTGTCAGCAGGAAATTAACTTTGGGCTATCGCAGGACAATGGAAACAGAAGGGGAGCTTTTAATTCACGCCCGTTTGCTGGCAAACGGGCGCGCTCTCTGTTTTGACGCTAATCTGTTATTTGTTAGCTCCGCTCGGCAATTAATCTCTATTTCCCTCAACGTCCTTTCGTTTTACACTAAAAATTTGTCTGTGTCAAAACGTTGGACCATTGCAGAGTTGATCATTATTAAGTGCTTCGAAAAAATTTCAGTGGTATCCATAATCTCTCCGTGCTGTTGGCAAGTATACTGTTATTTTGCAAGTTTCCGTTGTCTATCGAAGTTCTATCACTAATCATTATCATGCATATAATCAATCTAGAGGTCTTCACACTTGTTTAGGATACTGGGTGGACGACAGTTGTAAACATCGTCCCAAAATTTCGGTTTTATCTACTTTTCCGAAAGTACTAAATGACCTCTCCAGTGACAGGATATTGAACGCAGCAGAACAATATCTTCTTTGAATTAAACTATATGGTTCCAGAAACCTTTTCAAGTCTCCAGCATCTTTGATTTATATAACCTGACTCACGCCATAAATGAAAATTTGTACCACGGCCAGGATTCGAACCTGGGTCTCCCACTGACCAGACAGATGCGCTAATCACTACGCCATCCTGACACAGTCGCTTTCCGCTACTGCAAAGATTACTCTAGCACGCCTCCCATCTGCTGGAGACTTCAAAAGGTCTCTGGAACTGTATGGTTTCGTTTGATTACAGCTTCCCTGCCTGGGTTTCGGGCAGGATTCCCATTTCGTTTGATACTGAAGTGCTATTCTGGTACATTTGGAGAGCCTCTGAAAGGCTGTTCGGGTTTAGAGGGAATACCAAGTGGGCAGAGGCATGAATGGGAATTTGTACTGAGGAGGGACGCATGCTATGGTATGTGGTGCAGCTGTGCAAAGCCACTCTCCCAGGGTGGTGTAGTTGTTAGAACTTTGTCTTGTGAGTAGGAGACCGGGATTCGAATCCTGGGCTTGGTACATAGTTTCATTTGTCGCTTTAGTCCTCATATACACAGTTCCTTTTTTCGTTTCTCTGAAAAATTAGACGCAGTGAGATTTTGTAACATGTTCTGGTGAACATAATTGACAGTAAATATTTACAATGAACATACAACATTTTGTGACTAACTGGAATTAACGAGACTGTACAAAGAACACGATAGGACCCAATAAATAAGCATGGGAGTCATTCCACACGCCACACGACAGGTAATCACCACCCAATTAAACATTCTAATTCCGCAGAATGTCCAGTTTTTCAGAGAGGGATACAGAAACTCCTGTTTCAGTTACAGGCACATAACCATATTGAACATGGGTTCCAAAGCACATGCTCAAATATATTAAATAAGATGTTAGTGCCAGTTACAGAAATATTTGTAACGGAATGCCAAAACCGATATCGAATTTAAAAGAATATTTGCAGATTTCCACAGTTAACTATATCACCATAAGAATTAAGGAATTTGAATTTACAGTTGTACTGACTATACTGGAAGACTGGGGAGACTTCTGAACAGCGAGAAAAAACCAAAGGGTACCGCTTTAAATCCAACAGATTTGTATGTATGGAAATAATCTCACTGACACGGGATCAGATAAAATGGAAGAGTTAAAACCATGGTCTACCAACACACAGGGCAACGGGGCCCACTGTCAAAAATATTCTCAATACATACGATGTTAGTGCCAGTTACAGAAACATTTTTAACAGAATGCCAAAACCAATACCGATTTTTTTTTCTTTTTTGTATGTGAAAAGTGAAAAAATACAGAAAAGAGTAAAAGAGCAACTTTAGCTACATGATGTGACGGCAATAAAAATACTGCTGTACGGAAACGATAATTGAACTCTAGCGTCAGCTCAAAGTGAAACTCACAGGCACACACTTCTGACGCTTTGTTTCGTTTCAGAAGGAATTAATATAGACGAATGTGCTACTATATTGCACATATGGCAAGAGAATACGTAGTCTATTATATTCAGCACTTGTGGTTTGCCGAATCTGAGGCAGAATGTCTGAACTTTTGTTTTGTTGAATATTTGAACACGAAACATACTATTGGCCTTCTCGAATTGATAAGTTCAGCTCTTCACGTTCTGGTACTTGTAGAAACTAATAACGTCTTAAAACATTTTGCGTATTTCCATATACAGATACCTCATAGTATAATTGTGTGGAGTAACACGGAACACAGAAAGGGTGTAGTGATTGTACAAAAATACGTGAATATTCGCTTGAAATAAGGTCGTAGTTTCCTCTTCCGAGGAACTGAACATCCTAGCTGCTCTTCCCTGTACATATATTCACCACTTGCCACGTTTTATCGGCAAATAAGGATTTTAGATGCTAAGCTTGATGGAAACTGATTAATTAGAAAATGAGAAACACTGATTCTGAGAATTTTTTGCGTATAAGGAGGGGTAACGACTCAAATTATGCAGCAAGTTGGACAGAATAGATAATGAGGCTAATACATCAACAGATGAGAGGGACAGTTAGATAAAAAGTATTCTAATGGAAACAGCAAATTACTGTGAAAGGACGAAAGAATCGAAAGAGAAGAATATCTGAAGTTCAACTAGGTAGCTATTAAACAGAAGGCTTTACTTTCAGGTAGGCAGCAATTAGAAAACTAGTGAACTTTACTGAAAGAAACCCAATTGTTCGGAAATGTCTTGAGAGAGTGAGAAAAATAGAACACAATCTGTCCCGAGTCAGTGTTTCATAGCTTCAATACATGTAAGAAACGGCACTCTGGGCTAACCGAAATATCTTGTTACAAATATCTATTTCTGGACTATTGTTTCCCAGTCAAGTACCTATCTTCATGTCACGGATAAATATTACACTGAGATTAAGTAAAATCTCACAGCCTCATATGCACAATTACTTGATGTTTCACAGCCTATGTCAGCTTCGTGTCTCGCAAATGGCATCATTACCCGTTTAGACTGATTACCAGATCCTCATCAGATAATTTGAATACCTTACATATTGACTCATAAGTGAATGGGCAAGTTCAGTTGACGAGCTACTACGGAACGCATTCAAATGATCTGATGTCTTGCTAACAAGTTGAAACAGAGAATGATACCATTTTAGTGACATGGGTCTGATATCTTCTATATACAGGCGTGTTCTTTGATATCTATTTCTTTAACATGCGCATATTTTGAAGGGAAAACGTTCTTATCAAAAATTTTAAAATGTACCTTTCAGAGTGACTTCAAATTTTTAGACGTTACTGTAATAAATTTGAGGCACTTGTAGACTATTAGGAAACATTGTTAGGAAACAGAAAATTGTACTACGACTTATTAGTTTCTGATTGAAATGCAACAGCCATTGAATTTACAGTAACAATAAAGAAGGCTTCAGGTCAGAGAGTGGGGGGAGGGGGTAGAGGAGATGGACAGACGAGAGAGAGAGAGAGAGAGAGAGAGAGAGAGAAGATGGACAAAGGAAGGGGGATGAGGAGGAGATGGACAGACACATGGGAGAGAAGACGATTAAAACGTACACCCAGTCCCATACATATTAAAAACGTGTGCCTTCTCTTTCCTTTCTTCCCGTTTAAGCAGTCTGAGCCACATCAAAGCGTGGCCGGGTAAAGCTAGTACGCAATAAAACGCCGAATAGATTAATTATGTTTCACCAACTGCGACATAATCGCGTACACAAACAGTGATCCAATACTGTCAAATGTTTTTTTATTCCAGTCTCAGATCACAATATCAACACTTTAGACGATGACCGTTTTCAGTCCGTAATGAGTATCCTCAGATCTTTTTTGCACCATGTCTTAAAGTGATACGGCCATAATGGCATCGTCAAAACATATAAATATGATCAGCACAGCACCGTCACATGGATCTAAAATAAGGTGTAGAATAGGCCACATCGTTATTTTAGATCCATGCTGTGCTGTGCTGATCATATTTATATGTTTTGACGATGCCATTATGGCCTTATCACTTTAGGACATGGTGCAAGGAAGATCAGAGGATGGTCATTACGGACTGAAACCGGTCATCCTCTATAGAATTCATACTGTGATCAGAGACTGGAATAAAAAAACAGTTGATTAATTATGTGTTTGACGCCATGGAATCTTCCTTAATCTTGATGTAGTGTTAATCCGTGAGTTGGCGACTCTCACATGACTGAAAATAACTGTCGAGAAATAAATATTCATTACAACTGATTCTAGCGGATAAGGTGCCGTTCTCTGAGACTACACAGAAATATCAGAAAACAGATAAGACAACGGAGAAAACAAAAGAGACCTTTACGTAGACACGACAATTCATAAATTGAGACTGAACGGCACAGTAATTGACGTCAGAGAGAAATGTGTATAAGTTGTTAAAAGATTCAGACTTTCCGTAATACAAGAGATGAAACAGACACACAGATAGGTGATTCCGCAAATAAGATAAGGTGTGTAAGAAGTAGCCGAGGACAGAAAAAATTGCGAAGAAATCTGGAATTAGGAATCACAAAAAACGGAGGGAAAAGTAATACGGAAGTAAGTCGTTAAAATGGCTACAGAACTGATGAAATCTTCTGGCGTTATCAGTCGAGTCGTGGCGCCGTCTTCTCGCAACATTTCTACTCGTTACCTTCAGGCGAAGATGAAGGAAACTCGTCGGAACGTTGCGACAACATGGTACCACAACCCTCCCGGTGACCTGCGAAGATTTCATCAACGACATTCGCCGAGAAGGCCTGCGTTCCCACATGGAAGCGGAAGACAGTTTTCCAAAATCTAACCAATACATAAACAGGAAAGATAAAATAAGAAACTACAGCAATACCAGCCTCCGTTTCGTAATGTAATAGGCATTCACTGAAATGAGAAAACGACAAAGTTTTTAAATTTTAATCAGGTAAAAGAACAAGTGTATCTTCAGTGTGTAGAATGCGGTGAACAACTTACCGGTCGTGAACAAAACTACAGAACCGAGCAACGATAATAGACCGGCCGGGGTGGCCGAGCGGTTCTAGGCACTACAGTCTGGAACCTCGCGACCGCTACGGTCGCAGGTTCAAATCCTGCCTCGGGCATGGATGTGTTTGATGTCCTTAGGTTAGTTAGGTTTAAGCAGTTCTAAGTTCTAGGGGACTGATGACCATAGATGTTAAGTCCCATAATGCTCAGAGCCATTTGAACCATTTTTGAACGATAATAGAGCAACACTTGGTTTGGGAATCACAAATTCTAAAAATGTTAACTCGGTTTTATCAAAATAATATTAACCCTGGCAAGAAATGTACGAACTCAACCTCTGCTGGTAGACTGAATGTTATAATCGTCAATGCCACGAGCCTTAATCACATAAGTGGGAAACTTAGAATCGAAAACAGGACTCACAGAAGCTGTTTCCATGCCACCAAACCGCTTCGCAGTATTCACACAGGGCAGTCTATCAACGCTGAACCGAGAAAACTAGAATCAGTGCTGCATAATGGAATACATATGAACGATCTTCACTATTCTGTTTATATTGTATTGTTTCCACTTGTTATTTATTATGATTGCACCCACAATTCACTCGTGTGTTGGTACACTTCATTGTGTATCATTCTATAGCAATCGAGATCTATTGCGCCTTTTAACTTTTTTGTTTCTGTTATAATAGCTACACCAATTTCCCTTAAATCAAGATCTGTCTTCAGCTAGATATCCTATACATCCTATTGACGCTGTCTAAAGGTTATACACAGACACAAAAATGATAAAAGGTGGTAATAATAGAACTGAAGCAGCCACTACCAACAGGGAACTTAAACTAGGTTGTAGCGGGTCACCAACCTTACTTGTTGTGTATTTTACGGACTATAGGATGCACCTTTTTCTTCCAAAAATTGACTCCAAAATTCAGGTGCGCCTTATATTCGACATTAACATAAAAATGTTCATTCTTTGATTTAAAATTCCCGTCAGTCTTAAAAATGTTCGTATATTCGATGCAACGGGAGACCTCTCTCTGGCGACATTGGATTCAACTGGCAGAGCAGTGCGACGAACGTGAGTTGGGGATTCACAAGCGTGCCAACACTGCCTCTCTCCCGCCCCGCCATCTCAAACTCAGAGCAACTGTCTAGCCTACGATGCGTCATTGTAGTTACGGTGCTAGTAAACTTGAATTGAAAATGGTTTGTGTTATCGGTTACAGTTCAATATTTTTGATATCTGCTAGATTCGTAATGGAAAAAAATAAAAGGTATTCGTATGATGCGGGCTGTAAATTGAAAGTAATATCATATGGAGGAGAACATGGAAACATAGCACCTGAGCTGCATTTCGGCCCCCCACCAACAGAAAAAGCCATTCGCGAATGGCGGGCTAGAAGGAAGACCTGAAAAAAAGAAATAAATAAATAATGAAAAAGTAAAAAAAACGAGCAAGACTAAATTTGCAAAATGACCGAAATTAGAAGATGATGTATCGAAATGGATTCAGGAACACTGTCAAAATGGCACTAGAATTAATACAAAAATAACACACGCTCGTAGGCTAGCGCTGCAGTCGATCTTGACAGACTTAAAGGGCGGATTTGGTTGGTGCTACAAATTTATGAAATGGCATGGGCGTAGCATGTGAAGCAAAACCAAAATATCTCAGAAAATGCCACAAGAGCGTGGAGAAAAAAATGTTATCTTTTCATTGCATTATCATTGCACATCGAAAGAAAGCAAGTGCGGAACTAAGCTGAATAGTGAATGTGGACGAAACTACTCTGATATTTGACGTGCCGAGTTGCAGAACTGTTCAAACGAAAGGTGCTAAAACTGTAACTATAAAAAGAAGTGGACATGTAAAAATGCACTTCATGTTGTGCGGATGGTACTAAATTTAGTCCAATGGTAATTTTCAAGCGCAAAACAATGCCAGAACCTTCTGAAATGTCGCCAGGAGCAGTTGTTGACATACATGAGAAGAACTGGGTGAACGAGGATGGTATGGAATTATGGGTCAGGAGAGTGTGGGAGAGAAGGGAAGGTGCTTTAATGAAGAAGAGGTCTCTTCTTCTGCTAGATCAGTTTCATAGCCAGTTGAAAGATTCCGTGAAAGGGGAACTGAGACGGGTAAATATAGAGCTTGTTGTTATTCGCAATTGCAACAACGTCTTGATGTCTCGATAAATGAACGATTTAATGTGTGTATGAGAGAGGAACGGAACAAATCGATGCTGGATGAAATCCAGCGCGAATTCACGCCCAATTGAGCTCTTGAAACGATCCAAAATCAGACAAGTGGATAAAACAGCCGTGGTCTAGAGTAACAGGAGACATTACTGTTAAATATTTGAAATAGAGCGGCAAATGTAACGCTCTCGATGGCAATGAGGACGATCTCATATATGAAGAGGACAATGATGATGATGATGATGATGATGATGATGATGATGATGATGATGACGACGACGGCGACGAAGAAGAAGAAGAAAAAAGTTCAGATGACGATATTCAGGGATTTTAAATGTGAGTTCGGTTTTATAACTAAGAATTTCTTTCAGTCTGACTTTGAAGTCTAATAATGAAAATCATAAGAATTTTTTTTTAACTACTTAAAATTTCAGGTGTGTATTATTGTCCGCAGCGTCTTATAGTCCGCAAAATACGGTATAACTTGGGGCAGTTGAGGACAACATATGGAGAGTCAGGGGAAGAAACGGAGGCTATAAATCGTCTGGAGTGCTTTTGGTGAACTAAGTAGGGTTTTTATGACTAGGCTTCTGGTGTGTTTACAGTGAGTATGTATTACCAGTTGGGACATGTGGTCTTTTAATGCGAAAATAATTCAGAAAACAGAGCTTAATCAGCGAACGGTGGAGAGCTGAATGTCGACAATTACAAGAAAGCTAATTTATTGAATAGCAAACAGGCTGGAGTGGAAGGCATGGTTATAATTCAACGCCCATTGCTACTTTCAGCTGCTGAGCCCCGTTGAGCTTTTAGGTGTGTCGCGTTGCACTTTTGATTTTCGCGGTAGCTGTTTTCATTAAGATGGAATCTACTTTAGGAGCCATAATGAATTTAAGAACATTGTTGAACAGCCTTGTCTCATATCTTGCCACGACAATGTTAATCAGGTTCAAAATCATGTGCGCAAAACAGTGTGCTTTACTTTACATAACTAGTGAACGTTTTCCAAACTGTCTCTGCGATTGAAACGTTTGCTACTCATGCCTCTTTCAAATTACTTCCTGTTCGTATTCTAACGCTGTTCAACGAAATTAAAAGAAAAGGGCAGGCGCCACTAGGACTCATATTCTGATGGTTAAGTATGAATTAAATTGTGTGTGTATACACAGTTCGGCCATTCCTGGAGTCTTGAATCTCTACGAGTTTTGCCTGTTATCGACATTGACACTGGCACGATATCGGTTCCAGGGATTCCGAGACTTTCGAGAATGTTTTAACTTAAAATGTCATATCGGATAAGAAATGACAAAAGGAAAACATTTTCATCTACATCTACATCCATACTCCGTAAGCCACCTGACGGTGTGTGGCGGAGGGTACTTTGAGTATCTCTATCGGTTCTCCCTTCTATTCCAGTCTCGCATTGTTCGTGGAAAGAGGGATTGTCGGTATGCCTGTGTCTGGGCTCTAATCTCTCTGATTTTATCCTCATGGTCGAGATGTACGTAGGAGGGAGCAATATACTTACTGCTTGACTCTTCGGTGAAGGTATGTTCTCGAAACTTCAACAAAAGCCCGTACCGAGCTACTGACCGTCTCTCCTGCAGAGTCTTCCACTGGAGTTTATCTACCATCTCCGTAACGCTTTCGCGATTACTAAATGATCCTCTTACGAAGCGCGCTGCTCTCCTTTGGATCTTCTCTGTCTCTTCTATCAACCCTATCTGGCACGGATCCCACACTGCTGAGCAGTATTCAAGCAGTTGGCGATCAAGCGTACTGTAACCTACTTCTTTTGTGAAATTTCCTGGCAGATTAAAACTGTGTGCCCGACCGAGACCCGAACTCGGGACCTTTGCCTGGCAGAAGTACAGCTGTGAGTACCGGGCGTGAGTCGTGCTTCGGTAGCTCAGTTGGTAGAGCACTTGCCCGCGAAAGGCTAAGGTCCCGAGTTCGAGTCTCGGTCGGGCACACAGTTTTAATCTGCCAGGAAGATCAGCGCACACTCCGCAGCAGAGTGAAAATCTCATTCTACTTCTTTTGTTTTCGGATTGCATTTCCTTAGGATTCTTCCAATGAATCTCAGTCTGGAATATGCTTTACCGACGATTAATTTTATATGCACATTCCATTTTAAATCACTCCTAATGCCTACTCCCAGATAATTGATGGAATTAACTGCTTCCAATTGTTGACCTGCTATCTTGTAGCTAAATGATAAAGGATCTTTCTTTCTATTTATTCGCAGCACATTACACTTGTCTACATTGAGATTCAGTTGCCATTCCCTGCACCATGCGTCAATTCGCTGCAGATCCTGCTGCATTTCAGTACAACTTGGTACGGCTACCAGTTGCTGAGAAAAGGGGCTCTGAACAGACGGACGGACAGTCAGTAAGTTAACGAAAGACAAGAACTATTCATTCGTGTGATGTAGGTACAAACTGAGCATTTTAGAGGTTTTTCCTTTTTGTTGCACTGTGAAATGTCGCTTTTTATGAAATTCCATCATTCTAGACCAACGGGACGTACCCTATAGGTTTTGATGAGTGAGTTTCCGAGTATCAAAATATGTGACAAGTGTTTGTATCTTTTGACGGGGTTGATGCAGAAGCTTTTATTTCTTTACACGGCCAAGGGATCGTAGCTCTTAGTATGGGATCTAACGTTCAACGTGATGTGTCTACCTGTTTCAAATAAAAAGGGATTTCAATAGCTGTACAGGAAGACAGACCAATAAGTGATCCAGTAATGGAGGTGTTTTCACCGACTGAGATCCGGAATCTTAATAATGTATGAAAATTTCAACTGCGTCCTCACGGGTTCCTGAAGAGAGACGTGGCCCAAGTTCCTCGTAATTACCTACAGGTTTCAAGTTGTACGCTTTCCTTACTTCAGTCTCAACCCATGTATCGCTTCACTGTTCTGGTGGCCGCAAAATCGTTCTGAGTTGTTATTACGGCGCAATTGCGGACCACTTATTGTTTGAGACAACACTTATAAAATCTAACTTTAATTACACTTCTCGTGGCGTTCCTATTCACGTTAAAAAAGCGCTGGACCTCTTTTTAGCCTGACGAGGCGTAACTGACAAGAGAACTGTAAGGAACGTTGATACTGGTAACCTCATATATCGATATTCGAGAAGTATCGTTATTGGCTCTCTACACCACGAAGAGTGGTATCGATATTACGACGGAGTTAACATCAACATACCTGCTTATAAAATTATCGGCTGCACGTTGCAAATATACTGCCGGTTTTATAGCTATATATGTATGTAGTGATTTGTTGTTAGATACTGTACACATCAACAAGCTAGCAGCCTGCTTATCCTTCCCTAGAGCAAGAACTGAAACGGAAACTATTCACGTGCAGTTGGACGATAACCACTTTGTTAACAATGGTAACCGGAAAGTAAGTGTCACAATGAAACGTGTCCGACGGGTTCGTTGTTCTGTTTCGTCACATATCGGATTTGTCTGGAACACTTCATGTCGACTTACCTATTTTTTCCATTTCTGTAAACGCCAGCGACCTAGCAGTTTCAGTGTCGAAATTGCGTGGTGGAGCTAAACGTTGCAGTTTCTGTGGGTAGCGCGGAGTGGCGATTACGTCACCATTTGCCGTCTCCCTCTACCGCAAAGATCAATCTTGTCATTTAGATTTTTGTTAATAACTTTCACCAGCTGCTTTTGAAGAATGCCGATGTGAAGAAACACACACTGGCTGCTCTAAAAAGAATTTTTTTTAAAGCAACTGGTGTCCGATCACATCGGAAATCTTGTTATTCCATTCACTCTCCCCCTCCCCCCCACTTCCAGTGCAATTGCACTACTACTTTTGTGCCACACATACTCGCTTCAAACAGTGAAAGAGAAATACTGGACACGATGAAAGCTCAAAAAGTAGTAAGACTCCTTCATACAGTGAACGTGAAAATATGTTCTACTAAAATTTACAAAAAAACAACTTCATATATTTACAAATAATTGTGAAAAAAATATAATATGAAATAAAAATATAAGCACTCGATATTGCAATTTTAATATCGATATACCGATGTGCAGTGGATCCTGATGCAGTCTGGAATTCCTGTGTCATGGTCTGAATAGATGTCTGCCTTTACACATTACGACCCTCTTCAAATGTCGGCTGTCTCTGTCAGTCAACAGACGGGGTCGGCCTGTACGCTTTTGTGCTGTACGTGTGCCCCTTCACGTTTCCACTTCACTATCATATCGGAAACAGTGAACCTAGGGATGTTTGGAGTGAGGAAATTATAAAATGACTTTTAATAATATGAATATTTATATATGTGTTTAGAGAGAGAGAGAGAGAGAGAGAGAGAGAGATTTTTGATAGATATTTTTACTTTAAGTCGTTAACTGGTACCTGAATTTTGGTTGCTGCCTCCTTGAATGATCAGCCTCTACACCAGTTGGTGACGTATTACAATTTGGAGGAAGGTATTGTTCT
The DNA here is from genome assembly GCF_021461385.2 of Schistocerca piceifrons. NCBI lineage: Eukaryota > Metazoa > Arthropoda > Insecta > Orthoptera > Acrididae > Schistocerca > Schistocerca piceifrons. Next base: position 72,074,481 of record NC_060147.1, on the reverse strand, counting down.
TTAAGGTTTAAAAATACGACTCTGTTAGTTACTTGGCCGTATTGCGGATAGCTTTGAGCCCAAGTTTTCGTAACTTTTCGTACCTAAGGGATCACTGTTGTAAGTAAATAAGATCAAACAGCAATCTGCTTTTCGTGAGAAAAGGAGATTGCTTAGCACACAAACTTCCTTCAAACTATACGTCATGCTGCATCAAAATTGGTCAGTGGAGTTTGTAATGGTACTTGAATTACGTAACCATTACGGCACCTCAACTCAACCTCTCGGTACCAGCAATATTCTACTGTGTTTCTGTAAAGTAGTTGACATATTCCTGAGACAACATTCAGATTTGATTTCATTAATGTAGAGGTACTTTGATACATCGATATGTTTATATTGCAATAATATTATTCTTATGTGTATTCTTTCTTTTGTCACTATGATCTTTGACGTACTTGTAACTCTGATTTTTGGGCGCGTAAGCAGTTAGTTGTTAGAGAGTCGGACCTCGAGAAAGTCAAGTCTTGGACGTCATGTGGGAAAGAGGCATATTGTAGTCAGCTTATAAAATGTGAACTTTAACAGTGAGGAAGATGTTTTCAAGTACTTTTTTGTATTGTGATGTTTTGTGTGTTACGTGATATTGCAACAAAAGCAATACAAAGGAAGTGTAACTTAAATTTGGAGTGCTGATTGCTTTTTTACATCACCATTGTGCTAACTGTCAAAGGTTTAATCTTCAAGAACGGTTTGTGTAACACGTCTATCAAACTTTTGAATATCGCATATTAAAACTTAGGCCTCTTTGCATCCGAGCAAAGATTTTCGACTATTGAGCCATGATTTTACAACGAGACCAGCGTGGGAAACTCGAAAAGATGAGTGCCTAGTTTGTTCATTATTACACGAAATGACTTTATTAACTGTGCTCTAATGACACCTGCCACATAATATATTTTGTTGTTGCCCGAAAATGCAGTATTTATCAGCGTGAGCAACACTACAATCGTTATTAATATTTGGTCTTTGTTGTGGTAGGGTTGTTAGAAGTTCAGCACCATAGTATTGTACAAGAACATAATCCAATTACTGCAATTAAGAAATTATGAGAGGTTGTTACGTATTGAATGAAAACTATAGAGAATGCATTTCCTTTCCTGTATTTTAGTGAACTTTGTACACTTACAGTTCTGTCGATTGATAGCCGGCGACGACAATGAAGTTCACCTTTTCCAAAAGCAATGTATTTCTATTCTTCACTTCCAGAAAATTTGTATAAATACATGTTTGGCAACTATTACACATACTTTACTCGGCCTTATCACTAAAATATCAATTTTCATTCAATGTAACAATACGTTCTGAGCGACGCCCTATCAACACGACCTCTTTCCAGAAGATAGATTAACCGTCCTCTTTTCTTTAATAAATCCATTTTTATTGAGTCCATACTCAAAGATTCACAACTAAGATCGTTGTGGGAATTGAGCGCCAAAGAGTTTGTTGCTGTCCAGCTGTGCCTCACTTCACTTCAAGTACTTCTCGAATCACATTTAGATTTACGGTATTTACATACATTACTGACCTTCTCAGAATAAAATAAGGCACAAACTAGTTAAAAAAAGGGGGCAGTGAGGATCACATATAATAACAAAATGTCGCTTACAAACGTATGACGCAAGTGACACCCAATCATCTGACCACGTTCGAAGTCCGTTAGTTCCACCGAGCGCCCCCATTCTGCTCTCTCACCATTTTTAATGACTACTGAGATCGCTGATACGGAGTACCTGGCAGTAGGTGGCAGCAGAATGCACATAATATGAGAAACGTATGTTTTTGGGGTGTCCGCATACTTTTGATCACACAGTGCAGGTCTGCTAAGGCGTCGGACACACTGGAAAGTGAAGATGTTAAACGCGTCGGATGCTCTGTGCACTTCCAGAACCTAAACCGTATAGAGCGTGCCTGGGATGTTCTTGCCAGACGTGTCACTCAACGAATACCACGTTCCCCAACCGCGCAAGAACTGGGGAATCATGTTGAGAGAGGAGTCGAACAATATTCTCCAAAGCCTCCTCAACAGTTCTTTAGCCACACGAAGAACAGCTGCAAAATGTGCATTATTGCCCAAGGAGTGCGTATCACTTACTGACAGTCCGGTATCGACGTTTATGTTAGGAGTCTGACCTCTGTCACACATGAACGTTATTTACGTCTGTTGTCTTGCTTTCCCATGTGATGAGATCTGTACCATTTTTCGTTGTAAATCTACCATTATGCCACTATTACGTACCTACTGCGTTTCATGTCGCCTGTCATTGCATGTGATTATTCTTGTCGAACAATGTCTCTGTTTCTTAACAAGCGTCAGCTGTTTTAGTAACATCTAAGAGACCAGCATGTAGCAGTGCATTAGTGTTACCACATTTTTTTAGCCCTGTAAGGACCAAATGTTCAGTTGGGGAAAAGAAACGGTAGAAATAAAAAAAACATTATTTGTTACTTACTGATCTGTATTACATTTTAATGAAGATATGTAAGTTTTGACATGTTTTTTCCTTTGATCTTACATAACTGAATACAAATCAATGGTCGGTAACTCACTTTTTAACAAATTCGGGTAAATTTATTTTATACATGATTTCATTTTAGTGCCATCTGTGAAAAAAACCATTCCTACGAAACTAAAGACGGACGAAAAGATGTGAAAAATATTAGGGATTTTCTTGGAAAACCCAGGATTTCCTTCCATTTCTCAATCACACCCTTATTTGTGTCATAAAATGACTGTCCAGGATTCTTTCAATTACTTGAAGTTCTCCTTATAAGGAGTCCATGTTCGGTTGATCGACCCTTAAAAGCTCCAAAATATTTTGAAAATGGTCGTAATTAACTGGCAGTTTTAAGTTTGGAAAGGGTGATGTTTTCTGAGAAATCACATCGTGGTAACAAATAGCCTACACAATCGGTATTGAACTGTATAAAATCATTCCGAATAGATTCTCCTGCGTCAGTGCTTAATTCACCTTAAATTTCTCTCGTCTTACTTCAGAAAAAGTTGTCTATTATCCTCTGCTCCATCTTTCCGCGAATCCCGTGCGTTTCAGCATGGATCTCAACAACTGACAGAATGTGAATGAATCTTGTTCATTGTTGTTCCTACCGAAAACATTAGGTCAGAAAGAACCGACAAATACGCAAAAGATTTCTCTCTCCTTCTATACGTGTGATTATCTTTCGTGATAGACGAGGACATCCATTGCGTGAATCCAGAAATAGAGATTCTAGAGCAGGTCATGTTTTTAATACTCTTACGACAGCAGGCCAAAGAGATTAAAATCTCGCAGAAATCATGTAGTATTATGTCTTTTCATTGCACCTCGTTCGCTTCAAATAGGAGTTGGAAGTCCTCTCTTTGTTTCTCAGCTCTACTGAAGTGACAGGGTATTTTCAGTAGCGTATTTTCTACATCCACTTGCAGTTTGTTTGTACTGCACTATGCAGCATTGTGGATGAAATGGACGGGGCCACCAGCTTTTTATCATTTTGAGCTAAAAGTAGTTTATAAATGGAATGGTTTCTGCCCAAGTTTACATTAGTGCTGTCAGCGGCGAACGCCGGAACTTTTTTTACAGACAGTCCACTCTTGTCCAATGCGTGTATTAAGAACTTCGAAACTTCATATGGATATTTATCGTTGCATTCAACAAATTGCAGTAGACGGTTTACAACCCCAGTATCATGAAGAATCGTAAGCAAATTGGGAACATCCTGTTTTATTACTACTTGCATCTGTCGCTACAGAAAGCATAGATTTTTTTCTTGGATGGTCTTTAGAGTATTTTTAAGAGATCTTTGACCAATAATTCGCATACAGTAGCTTGCGCTTTTGTTCTTCCGCAGCAAAACTCTTGAGCGTTTTTTTTTTTTTTGAACCACTGCAGATATATGGCAATAATTCGTCTGAACAGTCCATACTATTGTAACTAAGAAATTATTTACCGTGCCATAAACAGGAATCTTGCCCGTCTCCGAGGCAGATGGTTCAGGCTTCGAGAAGTATGTAGGTGAGATACTTGATACTGTGTTGCTCGCAACAGTCACTTGAGATTCAGTAGATGCATCTTGTTTTACACCAGCATCGTCTCCATGAGCATACAAGGAATGTTTATTGCACAGACATCGGTACGCCTTGCACGTGTTTTCTTTTAGTCACCTTAACCAGGAACAGCTATTTTCCCAATTCGGATCATACTTAGTAAGCATTTTGGGCTTTCTTAAAATGCATCCCACCACTTCTAGACTAATTATCTATGTCACTGCCACTGAAATCACTCTTTTTGTCTATAGTTTTAGAAACAATTCAGAAGCGTAACACGTTCAACATTTAGCAGCTCTCGCAAAACAGTGAATGAAGTTTTGAACTAGAATGACACCCAAGAATTAAATTAAAAATCCTTCCAGTATTGTTGAAGCGCGTTGACATGGCATTTATACGAGTTATCAAACTAAAGAAAATGTTAAAATTTTAGGAAGAAAGTGAGACGGATAATAGGCAAATAGAAGAATGTAATACAGGCAGGGGCAAACAGACACGCTTCGCCGCTAGAGAGGGTGGGAATCGGTTAACATCGGTCCCGCCACGCTCTCTCGTAGACCGATAGCCTAGCTAGTCTTGTCTTCATGCCGTACGTGCCTAGATAATAGGCACTTGCCAGCTGTTGTGCTAATGATTTCGCAATAATAATCGAGCAAGTTTAAAAAACGGGACGTTTAAAATGGTATGACGGAGATAACGGGGCGTCCCGGGAAATACGAGCCGTCTGGCAACCTTGCTATACAAACAGGTCATGTATACATAACTTGCAAACTGTCTCGTTAACAATTATTTCGAACAAAATCGCGAAAATTACGTGCAGAACATGGAACTGACTAACTAGGATACCCAATGCAGCATGGCTCAATTCATGAGGTGGCATGTGAATGCGGCCTATACGTTGTCATTAAAATTCATCCATTAACGAATGAAACAGAAGAGGCATCTCAATGGACATTATGTGGGAAGAAGCACTCACCTGTTATTGTCACAGCCGGCCGGAGTGGCCGAGCGGTTCTAGGCGCTACAGTCTGGAACCACGCTACCGCTACGGTCGCAGGTTCGAATCCTGCCTCGGGCATGGATGTGTGTGGTGTCCTTAGTTTAGTTAGGTTGAACTAGTTCTAGGGGACTGATGACCTCAGATGTTAAGTCCCATAGCGCTCAGAGCCATTTTTTGTTATTGTCACCATCTTGATGCAATGCCTTTAGGCTTTTTCGCACTCCTTAATGTGCTCTTCGAACATCTGTCTCCCCCGCCTTCATGTTTCTTACTGCCGTGGTCGTCTTTAACGGCCCAGACGAAGAGTGATGTTGAGCATAATGGTAAGGAAGAGTAGAAGTACACTCACTTTCCACACTCCATCCTAATGAGCTTTTTATTGTACATACAGTACTAACGTACATTTTCAAAAGCAAATTTATTTATTGCGCATCATATAACTTCTCAAATTCATTTCAAAATCATAAATCACCGTGGGATGCCCGGAAGAGACAAGAAGGGATTTGAGAAAATTTAATGTCTCAGAAAAGACAATGCAGGACGGAGAAAATTTCAGGCTACTGGTCGATACTGGAAAATTTTCTGTCCAACAGCCTAGAAGCGTGATGTGAAATGAACAGAGGCAAACTACTAGTCAACGCAAGAAGAGGTTCTGGGAAAGATAAAAAGAAAAAGATTATACCGTAATATTAGGTTTGACCAAATTTTGTAATAAATAAATTACTTTTTTATTCATGGGAGCTGCGCAGACGACCTGAAGAGCACGTCTGTCACCTGAAGATGGATAAAAACGTGAGGATGGTCCTGCATATGGTCGTGAATGATTGAGCAATGATCTCATTGTCCTATAAAAAATGAATATTGTTTACATAGCGTCTAAGTTCACATATATTTCTTCAAACTGATGAGGTGAGAAAAATCTTTAGGACATGAGCAAGGAAATTGGGAAAAAAAGACGAAAACCGATTGCAATATGAAAGTGAAAAGGCGAGAACGCTTCATTCTCCCGTTTTCTATTTTCACTGACAGCATTCTAATCAATTACACTAAAAAGTTCCGCTTAAAACCGGTTCGTTTTTCTTTTCTCAAAATAATTCTTTTGTCGCGAAAACTAAAAAGAATTAAAAACCATAACAGTTGCCTCAGTGTTGGTAATCTTTTATTTTCTTTACATACAAACAGGCAAACATTGATATTCCGCGGTATGAAAACCATCTAATGGTTAATTGTAATGGAATATAGGCTTCAAGCGGTTCTCAGTTTGAGTAAAACTTGAAACGCCGCAACTGAGCGCCCTATACGTAACGAAACTCTTGCGAAACTTCAAGACCGCGTTTCCGCAAAATGTAGATGACGTTCTTAGAAACAAAATAAAATTAAAACATTATGTATGTGAACAGTGCGATGACGTGCTACAGCATTATCTGCGAAGCAGTGACAGCGTTGCTCTTGCGTTCTTCAGTCCGCACACTGGTTTGGTGAATTTCTAGGCTGTACTGTGCACTTCAACTCGTTTACAGCAACAAAACCTCCATTTCCCCCCTGGAATTTTTATGCGAAAACTTCGCTCTGTTAACATGGAAACTGTTCGTTAGTCGCTTGCCACGTGTCGTATGAAGAGAAACCTTTTTCGAATCAAGAGGAGGGAATCCAAACTGATTTCAGAAATACAGAAAACACCGCTAAGTAGTGAAGATGTTGGATATTGTCAATGAATCTTATAAACAAACCTTTGTACCGCCTTCACGAGCGAAAAGGATGTACCAACAACAAAAAAATCTGGTGTTTATGTAGCCTATGTATTGTCAGTGGCTGTGTATCTGACGGAGCTGTTTGTCTTGAAACTGGCTGTACTACCATCTACTAAGATATTTATTTTTCTCCTGAAAATTTTTTCATACATAGGGGCTATGATGGTTAAGAGATTTCTGGTGTAACTTCAGAGTGTTTTCTTTTTCGAAAACAATATGACTCCCGTTTTGGCGCCCATATCTGCTTTTCCCTATCTAACTTTTTATGAGATTTTGTACAAATTTATTTTTCCAGTGATTTGGTAGTTTGTCGACGGGAAATGCAGCACAAACGTAATTAGATTAAACCTTGATTTATCTTTGTCTTGTTGGTAGTGATACTTCTGCTCGAAAATACTTTTCTATAGAGGGAAACATCACCTATACTGACCCTCATTTACAAGTGTATTGTATTTTCCTCGATTACTCTCAACTTGGTGACATAAAATTTCGTTAAAAGCTGTCATGTGTGACGAATGCTTATATACCGTAGACTATTTATTTATTCCTGAGTTCCGTGGGCAAATGTGGGCAGTATTATTGTTTGGTTGTGGAATGAGTAACCACTCACCGAATACGCCCCGAGCATAATTTAAGAAATACAAAACTAGAAGACTGACTACTGCAAGGAACTTAGGTAAAAAAATAACTTCTACTTCGAAATTAAAATTTGTACTTTAACGGCCCACCATTTCTCAAAAAAATGGCTCTGAGCACTATGCGACTTAACTTCTGAGGTCAGCAGTCGCCTAGAACTTAGAACTAATTAAACCTAACTAACCTAAGGACACCACACACATCCAGGCCCGAGGCAGGATTCGCTCGGTTCCAGACTGTAGCGCCTTCAGTTGTGTAATTAAAGAACATTTTTACACATCTACTATCGACAATTCCTTCGACATGATTTAGACATTTTATATGATGCTTCAGTCTCTCTCAGCATATCTTTTATAATAATCTCACCCTTTTATCTTCATTCTGGATACAATCTGCTCTCGAATATCAAAGTCGAACGTAGAATTAGCGTTATAGTCACTGTTTAATGATTCTCTTATGACTAATTGTCTAATTGAAGAGGGATTACCAAAAACATTGAGTTGCCAAGAGACGGTGGAAGTGAAATAGTAAATTGGGACATCCGACATCCAGATATAGAATGGATTTGAACGCAACCGACAATGTTTTCTACGCAGTTTGAAAGATTATGTAAGAAGCCTGTTTGTGTGTTTGTATGTTGGCAGCGCTTTAGACTGACAGCGCCGTGCGCGCTCTGTAAGAGAGACTGAGGTTGGTCGGACTCGCAGGTAGAAGTTAATAGTCGGAAGTTATTAGTTAGGAGTGTTGGCGCGAGCGGACAGTCTGGATGTGTGTCGGTCATAGAGATTTAGTTTTGGTTGCAAATGGATTGAAAAATGAAGATAGGTGTATTTACTATGGTGTGGGTAAGGGACTTATTGCCTATTATATAATTTTTTGAACTGGTTGTCACATGATTAAGGTGGAATCTGCTAAGTAGGACGTTGTTTGCTCTGCAACAAAATCTTTCCTTTGCTAACCACATGCCTATCAGTAGCTAGAGCCTACAGTAGTTACAATTTTATATTTAGCTGGCTGCGTACTTGCTGTATTTGCTGTAGTTCGTGCCACGAAGATTTTCCGTGAGGTAAGTGACTTATGAAATGTACGGGGCAATTGTTTAATTTCTTCTAATTCAGGGCCATTCTTTTGTGTTAATTAATAGTCATATTGCGTTATCCTTGAATATTGTGGGTAATAAATGAATAGGATAAGTTTGAGTTATATTTGGCAGGAAAAATTCTGTAGGTCAGTTGTTGAAATGAAATGATAAAAAAAAGTAGCAAAGTGACAGTACTTCAGTTTCACTCAGCAGTTTCAGAATTAAAGAAGTTTCAGTGTTTAGTCATAGGTTTGATACAGGAAACACGAGGCCGCGAGGTTTAAAACAACTTCCATATTCAGTCTGGGAGAAAAATAAAGCAGGAACTATAAAAACTGGTGATGCTTTGGGAAGTCATTGCACTGGTCGGAAAATGTTTTGGAGTATTGCGTAGGTCGGTCTGGTTTTGAAACTAAAGACAACACGTATGAAGCCGAAATATTACATTGTGTAAGTAAGTACGTCCTCTCGTATGAAAATTATATCCAGTAACAGCGTGTTAACACCGTACAGACACGCGAACTGGTGGATCCCGGTGCTGGAATACAACTAAAGATAGTGAGAGAGAGTAAGGTGCTAGGTATGCGCTGAAGTCCTACTATATTTTACATTGAATACGGCGCCGAAATAGCCCCCCTTGAAAGTCACAGTTGCCAAGAGATTCCTCGTGCAGCGATTAGTTTCGTGTGAATGGGAAAGAGCTATCGTCACTTCTTTTTGTAAAAAGCGTAAAAGAACGGATGCACAAAATTAGAGTATAATATCGCTCATGTACACTTGTTGAAGTATACTACGGAATATGTAAGCTCTAACGTTAAGACGTTCTTGGAAGGAGGAAAAAAATGTAATTTCTCTCAATCAATCACCGCTGTTTCAGGAGAAAACCACTCTTCTGAAACACAGCTCGTTTTCTTACACACACGATGTCTTGTAAATGGTTGGCGGAAGTATTCCGCAAGATTCCATCTTCGTAGATCTCCGAAGGGCATTCTACAATGTAGTCTAACTTAGAGTACGGTATCTGCAGTACCTTAAGAGATCTGAGTTGTTCGAATTATTTTAGAATAAACAGAATCCGGTAGGTTAAACTGGGCGTCGAAAGTAATATCGATCTGCCGCAAATAAACGTAACACGACATTTGTTTTCTCATTATAAATAAACATGGGGCATGGTGGTCATGGCTATATTACATAAATACAGTTACATAAGGGCCAGATAACCATAACAGCAGCGGGTGTGTATGAAGAGATGGTCCGCAAATCGGAAGTGAATCTAATGTTAAAATTTCTATTCGTCTGTCCAATATAAAGTTTACCACAAACATCTACACATGTAATCTGTGCTAATTGCAAGAGTTACAGGTCCACGTGTAGGAGCCATAGAATTGTAACCATAGGATAGGAGAAGAGCGGAGGAAAGTCTCTCTGTGCTAACGAGGCAAAGGTGAGTCGATGCAAACTGTAAAAGGCGTGTGGGAAACGCACCAACTCATGACAAAGCACCAATCAGCAGTCAGCCATCACACATCTTTGATCGAAGACGAAGCTAAAACGTACACAACTCAGAGGGAGTATTGCCTCAGATGGTCCGTTTACTCTGTGGTAAAAATGTACTCCCTGGCAAATGTTAAGAGTAAGAGCCTTGTGTGAGCCTTGAGGCTGCTAACAAGGCTGCGGCTGAAACAAAACAGTATTCGATTACGCTGAAGTGGTGCTTCGTTGCGTCACCTCCAGGAAATGCACTGTTTTCTATACCATTGTGAAATATTTACTGAGAGTTTTTTCAGCAACATATTTTAATCAACGCGTGCATACAGACTGTTACTGATCCAAGTCATCAAACCTATGATACTTCACTGGCGCAAATCCTAAAAATTACCTCAGCGATGTAGTCAAGAGGATATGGCTATTCTTTTAATAAAAGACATTCAAAAATTTGTTGTCCTGAAAAATAATAAAATTTAACGATTTAGTCTCTTCAAGAACGGCTCCAAATTTGGCTCTAAAATTATACTGTAATTAGATTATTGTGGTAAGTCAACAATCAACCTTAAAGTACGAGGGCTATCCAGAAAGTAAAAGTTCCGATCCTCCGCGAAATGGGCACTACTGTAAAAATGAAAATTATTATTTGCGACGGACAGCCACAACTCCCAGATAATTATCTAAATAATCGCCGCTCCGACTTAGACATTTGTCGTGGAGTTGTACCAATTTCCAATACCCTTGTCATAGAAGGCAGCCGCCAGTGGGTTTCCGCTAATTCTCTACGCAGGTCTACAGCTCGTTGTCTCTGCCAAAAAGCTGTCTTCATAGTCAGCGGTTCGTGCGAGCAAAGATGAAACTCAGAGGGTCAATTGCGCTCTGTATTGTGGGTGATCAAACACTTCCCCCTGAAAACGCTGTAGCAGGATCTTCATTGCCCCTACAGTGTGCAGCTGAGAATTGTCATGAAGAAGGCACGGGCGTGACAGTTGTGTTATGCGGGCTGCATAGCTTCAGGCGATTTTTCTCACCAGGCCCTCGTACTTGCCGGGAGACACTATTTTCTAGGAACATTTACGTGCTGACTGTGCGCCCAGAACTGAAAAGAGCGATGTGACGCGGTCGACGGACGTACTAGAGACACTGCCCAACACATCTGTGCAAAGATTTACCGAATTTTCCCAGTGGTTTCCATTTCGCGACCGATCGGAATTTACTTTCTGGACAACCCTCGTAATTTTGACAGTATTATTCAACAAGCATTCAAGACAAAGGATTCATTTTCGTGTAACATTTCGTTGTTAGCTAAGTGTGGCAAATGTTTGTTAATTTAGCTGTACTCGTGTTTATGGGACATGTGAGTAAAGGTTGTAAGACTTCTGATAAATTTCCTTGTTTACTTTAAATTATTTTCGTAACCGTTAAAGTAAGGCAGTGATTTCCCGGTTAATTGGTGTCCAGCAATAAAGTGTATGATCAAAGCTACACGTAATAGGTGGTTCAATAGCTTTGTCATGAAATAGTTAATGCAGACAGTTAACTTCAGTTATTTCAGTTTACTTACTTATTAGAAGTATGTCTGTATAGGACACACGACCACAATTTTACCTTGGTACCACTCATAATTACAATCTGGTGGGACCTGACAAAGGCTTTACAACCTGCATTGTTTCGTGCAGTGGTTACGTTATCTTTCGTAGTAGTATAATTAATTTTGTTATTGCCTCAACTAAGCATTTCTTACACAACACGGTCAGAATTTAGTAAAATAACTTCACAGGACTTGTATAGTGTTGTGTAAGAAGAGGTACTAGAAACTCTAAATTGTTTGTCGAGCAACCCTCAATCTTTTTGTTTTTTTTTTGCATTAAAAACTCATGCCCCACTGCCATCAGGCAAAACTCCTGATTTACACTGTAAACTTCCCGATACATACAGATCGAAAGCTTAATCCTGAAAATCCTACATAGTTCGCGAAACGCACATCAGGCTAGATTTACTCTTCTATTTGTTTACTTTTCTACTTGTGCAATAGTTGCCTGTAACCTCGATGCGGCCCACCACGAATCTCTCTCCTGTGCCAACTTCATCACAGAGCAGCAGTTGTATCCTAAAAGTCTTCAATTATTTGCCGGATGTGTTCCAATGTCAGTCTGTCTGTATAGTTTTTACTTTGAACAACTCTCTCTCTAGTACCATGTAAGTAATACTCTGATGATGCCGTAATACACATGCTATGATCCTACACGGTTCGCGGAGTACCTCCACTCCATATCAGTCTAGCTAATTTTTAAAATTCTTGTTTAGCACATACCAAGTTCTTCGATTCCCTTCTGTACCGGCTTTGTCTTTAACTTCTCTAAAACGAAGATCTCTTGTACTGGTCCAGTGACTTCGTTGATAATCTGTAATACTTTATTTTCTTTACTTCGTTTATTCGGTTTTACTTTCAATGCAGTTAATTTTGAAGTCCGTAATCAAATTTGCTCTACGGAGTTCTCCCATTCGTTCGTTATTTTTGTCTACTCTATGGGTAATGAGCAAATTGCTCTTACCAGACCGGAACTAGCTGAGATTTTCTTCTGTTACTGTTGTTTTTGTGGTCTTCAGTCCACAGACTAGTTTGATGCAGCTCTCCATGCTACTTTATCCTGTGCAAGCTTCTTCATCTCGCAGTACCTACTGCAGCCTAGATCCTTCTGAATCTGCTTGGTGTATTCATCTCTTGGTCTCCCTCTACGATTTTTACCCTCCACGCTGCCCTCCAGTACTAAATTGGTGACCCTTTGAAGCCTCAGAACATGTCCTACCAATCGATCCCTTCTTCTAGTCAAGTTGTGCCACAAATTTTCCTTCTCGCCAATTCTATTCAACACCTCATTAGTTATATGATCTACCCATCTAATCTTCAACATTCTTCTGTAGCACCACATTTCGAATGCTTCTACTCTCTTCTTGTCCAAACTATTTATCGTCCATGTTTCACTTCCATACGTGGCTACATTCCATACAAGTACTTTTAGAAACGACTTCCTGACAAATCTATACTCGATGTTAACAAATTTCTCTTCTTCAGAAACGCTTTCCTTGCCATTGCCAGTCTACATTTTATATCCTCTCTACTTCGACCATCAGCAGTTACTTTGTTCCCCAAATAGCAAAACTCCTTTACTACTTTAAGTGTCTCATTTCCTAATCTAATTCCCAGAGCATCACCCAAGTTATTGTTTGTTTAGGTACAACCCATGTTTCGATCTTTTATGCCATTTTCAAGCATGTGATTTTATGTTTTTAACATATATTGCAGGACACAAGATGTTGTCAGGCTCAGAGCTGGCCATAAATTAAGAAAAAAATTGGCTCCCCACGAAATGCCAGACGTAAAATCATCATCTTGTAACAGACCAGTAAATAATCGTGGGAGCACGTGATATTTAGTACAAGCAGGCCTACTTTGGTAAATAAAAGATGAGCACATGTCCTTAAAACGTAGTGATAGTGAAATCAAAGAGTATTGGTAATAGAACAATTGAATATTAAATACTAAGTTTTAGTATTCACTAACAACCGTACTTCTACAGATCTCGCTCCGCCTGGTGCCACCAGCCTGGTGGTGAAAAGCTTGAAGATGGTCTGAGGAGAGGGCCGAAACCGGTTGCTAACAAAAAATCTGAAAACGCGTTCGAGACTGACTGTATTTGATTTTTAGATTGGAAGCTGTTTCAAGGCAAGAAACTAGACAACGACCGGGAGAATGGTGTGCTGACGACGAGCTCTCCAGACAGCAGCTATTGGCGGAGGGTGACATGGGGGTCGGATTGGCTCGATCGCCCCCTCTAGGGCCGACGCTGAACTCTATTTCTACTTCACTTTTAATGTATCTTCTTTCAGTACGACGTTCAGCGAGTTCAGACTAGGTGGTTAAAAAAATGGCTTTGAGCACTATGGGACTTAACATCTATGGTCATCAGTCCCCTAGAACTTAGAACTTAAACCCAACTAACCTAAGGACAGCACACAACACCCAGTCATCACGAGGCAGAGAAAATCCCTGACCCCGCCAGGAATCGAACCCGGGAACCCGGGCGCGGGAAGCGAGAACGAGACTAGGTGGTGGTGGTGGTGGTGGTGGTGGTGGTAGTAGCAGAGGTGGTAGTGGTGGTGGTAGTAGAGGTGGTAGTTGATTATGGCAGAGAGTGCTGAACATCAAGGTCATCAGTGGCTCTGCAATAATGATGTACCGATCAACATGTTGAAAATCTATTGGAAAGGTCAATAAAACGGAAAACCAAGTTGCATCCCGCCAAAAGAATAGCAAGGCAACCCTAAGACGATGAGCTTCAGAAAAGCCCGTAATAAAATCCCAACGAGACACAGTGGAATAACTAGATAAAATCATAGATAAAATATTTCTAAAGGCACGTTCAAAAAAGGATTAGATGACTGCAGCTGGATGAGTATTTATTCGGAATTGTCCCAGCCACCCTGTGACACAATGTCTCACACCCAGTACTTTGGGAAGGATTCCGGACACCTCACAAAATCTTAGAACACGAGCAACGGTCGCCCGTTATCAGTAAAGATAGAGGGCACATCCTGTGAGAGAGCCGATTCAACCCTTATAAAACACACTCAGTTAAAATGTGTCGTATTATCAGTTGTGTCCCGCATCTCTGACATACTGGGGGCTCCTCCCGATGTAAGGGGAAGCCATGTGTCAATGGGGAATGTCCGTCTCTAAGCCGTGTAAGCGCTACTTCTTCACACCGTCGTGGGCGGAAGGAGGTAGATCATGGTCGCAGTGATGTTTTCATGGAACGTAGTTTATTATTTCTCACTTGCAGCCGCACTGAGCCTCTTACCAAAGCATGGTCTTCCTGGTCAGGATAGAAGCGACAGCCTCCAGGTGGTCTGAACGGCTACCAGGAGGGAGCAAGCCCCTTCAGCGAGGTCGTTTCCCTAAATGCCTGTGTGTCCTGGAATCCAGCAGATAATATTTCCTTGTCTTGTCTTGTCTTTGCAAGGGAAGGAGAACTTCCTGCACTTGTTGCACCATCCGATCTTCTGCGTACAGCTGGCCAGTAGCGGGGTGACCACTTTGACAGTCGGAGCAAACGAGGATTTATTTAAGTCTGCAGGCTTTCGTGGCCGTTGTCACTGAAGTTAAAATATTATGGGTTATTAGGCCGCGTCATGTTTCTTCTAAAATGATCGACGTTTCGAGCCCTCTGCTGGGATCTTCCTCAGGATCTTCTGGTGTCGACTACTGTTCTACCAGTAGTGGACACCAGAAGCTCCTGAGGAAGATCCCAGCAAAGGGGTCGAAACGCCGATCATTTTAGAAGAAACATGACGTGGCCTAATAACCCAGAAGATTTTAACTTCAGATGAGGAATTTGTCATGACGCCGTCTCATCTGGTCCTTTGCCCTCGTGATAGCAAACAGCTCCGCGAAATAAACTGAAAACACTTGTGGGAGCCCTATCTTGAGGATAATGTCAGTGAACACAACAGAAAAACCGGGAAAATATCCAAGGTTTGAACCATCAGTGTACACAGTAATAATATCTGGGTAACTACGTAAAATGTCGTTAAATGTAATTTTAAAAATACAGTGTGATGTACAATGCTTCCTGTAAGACAAGCAGAGATTGCAAGATTTTGAAATATGGCGCTATAGGTGAATGAGTAATTAGGTAAGTATATCGGATCGGGTAACTGATGAGGTTGTGCTAAATCAAAATGGGTGCAAAAGAAGTTTGTGGCAGGAATTGACTAAAAGTAAAGGGGATCATGCAATGTCAGAATGGACATCGCATTGTACTTATGAACGAGACAAACACTACAATATCTTCTACTCGCCGTTACAAAGCGTACGTAAGCGCGTGTCGTGTGATCTTCAGAGACTGTCATTAAGGAAGACGACAGCTTGTAACGTCCTTCGGATCTTCTGTCTTGGCTAACACTCAGCGGTAGAGCCATGAGATTGTTAGTATGTATCGGTATTGACGTTACAAAAAAACATTGATGAACTGAACTCGCGACTTGTGCACATTTAATTCACCAAATGTAATTAAATCGTTTATAAATCGATGGTTTACCAGTAGCTATTTAAATATTAATGATAAGTTCAAATTAGTTCCAGCGACGCCAAATTCCCTATAGACTGGTTGTAATCTCAAATCTATAATCAGACGTAACAGTATTATTAATTCCTAACTTCAAGGAATTTCTATATAAGCGCCGAGTGCTTCAGTCAAATAATATCGCAGCACTTTATCTTTATAAATAATATTGTAAAACTTGAATGACAAATGCGTGAACTGACACGATATGCTGGTTTATTACACAATATAAGTCACTTCCTAATAGAGCCATGAGGAAGAAGCTTTCCCAGGTGTTGGGGGGGAATTGAATTATAAATTATATGCTTCGTAACTATCGCTAAGTTCCATAGTCCATTCGTTATTACGAATGAAATTGTCCATCTGTGTTAACTTCCTAAATAGTGTTAACTTCAGGTTATCTGCCCGCATCTCGTGGTCGTGCGGTAGCGTTCTCGCTTCCCACGCCCGGGTTCCCGGGTTCGATTCCCGGCGGGGTCAGGGATTTTCTCTGCCTCGTGATGGCTGGGTGTTGTGTGCTGTCCTTAGGTTAGTTAGGTTTAAGTAGTTCTAAGTTCTAGGGGACTCATGACCATAGATGTTAAGTCCCAAAGTGCTCAGAGCCTTCAGGTTATCTAATTAAAGGTCACTTCTGTCTAATATATGCAAGTCCTCTATCTGAATTCTAAGTAACGTAACATTTGAAGTCGAAGTATAGTCTCACTGCGTCATAGTAGATTGCAATTATCAGTTCTGAAAAAGCAGTCTAATTGCGCCTACATATACGAGCATTCAAAACTATGACCTGCTTCGGCTAACTCTCGTAACGTAGTGACAATGGATTGAATTATCCTTAGCCATTACCCACGAATCTCAAAGAGTACTCACACGGAGTATTCTTTGGGAACGTTGGTTCTACTTTGCGAATTTTAATTATGATTTTGCGATTTACTATGCTTTTGATTTTTGAGTTTGATTTTACTGGACTCGTATCTTTCTTTTGTATGTTAATAAATTACTAAGTATTAGATTCCTGATTCAATTACTGGTTAATATCCAAATAATAGTGTTAACTGGAAATTTGTTTACTTGTTCATGTTTCATGGAATTTGGAACTTGTTTTGGGGAAATCTTTGAGAATTTTGGAGCTAATTTTTGATTTTCATTTCTCGCCCGAGGAAGTGGCATTACAAGCTGAAAATGTCACTGTGGAACTGAATGTCGTACTCGCGAACTCTGTCAGCATCCGAACAACAGGAAAGCAGCTCCATAAGCACGGAATTACAGGTCGAACTGGAATCCGAAAATCAGTCATCGGTGATGCAAACGTCCGTAACAGGAAAACTTGGTGCCAAAGCCATGAAGCCTCGACTATGGACTCATGGAAAAATGTTTAGTCGCGTGAGTCTTGTTTCCAACTTACGGCCAACTTACGGCCAACTTACGGCCAACTTACGGCCAACTTACGGCCAACTTACGGCCAACTTACGGCCAACTTACGGCCAACTTACGGCCAACTTACGGCCAACTTACGGCCAACTTACGGCCAACTTACGGCCAACTTACGGCCAACTTACGGCCAACTTACGGCCAACTTACGGCCAACTTACGGCCAACTTACGGCCAACTCAACTTCTCAAGAGCGAAACATGGCAAGGATTCGCAGATGAATTCGGCAGCCACATCGTGGTATTCCATGTACTCCGAGGCTACTCTGCAAGGTCACATTACCGCCACGCGTTATGTGATCATTTTGTCCACTCATGTCCATCACATGGTACAATATTTGTTTCCTAATGGTGACTGTCTTACAGTACAACAGCACTCATGTTCACCAAGCTCCCTTCATCCAGAACTGGTCTTGTTAGCACGAGGTTGAATTGTCTCATCTCCACTTTCATCCGCAGTCACTAGATTTCAATATTTTGAGCCTTTTGTCGTCTACATCGGAGAGAAGGGTGCGTGATCCCAATCCACCTCCATCATCGTTACCTGAACTTGCCACTACCCTGCAGGAAAAATCGTATGAGATCCCCCTGAAAACCACACAAGACCTGTATTTATCCATCCCAAGACGACTGGAAGCTGTTTTGAATGCCAATCATATTCCTACATTGCACCACGCGTGGAAATGTGTAGTGTTTACTGCGTTTCCATATTTTTGTCCAACTTCTCCAAGTGTTACTACAGCTGCACCGTCC
This sequence comes from Schistocerca piceifrons, assembly GCF_021461385.2. NCBI lineage: Eukaryota > Metazoa > Arthropoda > Insecta > Orthoptera > Acrididae > Schistocerca > Schistocerca piceifrons. The sequence continues at coordinate 72,056,139 of NC_060147.1, read as the reverse complement.
AGATGCCTTATTTATTTGTGATAATCTAGTAAGACTGAAGTTCGTTTTACAGACAACCAGCTATTGCATACATACGATGTAGAGTTCGAAATGGTCGCAGATTTCCGCATCTGCAACGTGTAATGCTGTTTGAAACGTCCCCTTTGAACAATTATACCCGTGACTGGGCTTAAACTGACTCAAAATGTTTTTAGCGCAACGCAATCTGACTTTCAAAAAATCCCTACGAAAGAATGGCCCTGACTAACATTAACCTATACCTTTCACAAATCACTTACCTCACAAAAATCTTCGTTACTGGAACTACTGCAATACAGCGAGCGCCACTACTGCCAGCTAAATAAAAGATTCAAACTACGGAAGGCACTAACTACTGATAGGCATAGTTAGCAAATGAAAGATTTTAATAGAGAACAAACAATGTATTTACCTTAATAGTCATAATATATATAGCAGTTCATGACAAATTTCAAAACTCTGCCATCTCTCTCCCCACATCCACCACTGCTGGCGACTCACCTCCAACTGCGCAACGCTACGCGCTGTTCACATCCAGCTGCCGCTGCCCAACACTACAATGGCAGACAACAATGCAAACTAGCCACAGACTTCACACAGCACAGCCAGTGATTTTTATACAGAGGTGGCGTTACCAATAAAAAACCTAAACAGCCTACTAAACAGCCTACTTACATGTTTTGAGTTAATTCAACAAGCTAGAACTGTGTATCAATATTTAAAATGAAAGCACTGTCTCAAAGATGCACTCATAAATGACATTCAGAAGAGATAAATGTAATTATTATGGCGTAGACTCACGCTTTGTATCAAAATACTATTCAAAAAAACTGTCTTAAGAACTAAGCTTATGTTTGGTTTCAGATGTGTAATACGAAGCCATGAATGGATGCATATACTGTTTTTTCAGGTATATTCGGAGGCCAAATAACGCTTTCTGCTTGTTTACAAAATATGGCCTGTTATTTGGACAATTTGCCTTTTTCAACACCAACACGTCAATTTTGGTACCAATATCCAGGTGTTACTTTTCTAACCTGACAGATAAGAGAACAGTTTCAGAAAACTGCGCACGAATAACAGCTGTTGTTAAGCGGCCGATATTTGCGGAAGTGGTCGAGATACCCATCCGTTCAGACCAGGTACCCCGACAACCAGTTGTGTTCACAAACCTCTGAACAGGTGCGCAACAAGTGCAGGGCAAACGGGCTGTAAGGCCATATTTTTACATGTGGTAACTTAATATATACACACATCAGTGAACAGGTTATTTTTTTCTCTGTTTCAAACATTCTCCACACAAAAACGTCACAAACTTTACGAACTGATGTTTTCTACATGGCTTTGACTTCACCGCTAAGTAGACTACGCCTGTCAATGTAGACTTACCGTGTTGCATCCACGTGGTCACTTGCACGTACTAACCAACGTAAAAACATGTTACTCCAAATTGCCACAATTACTCGTCTGCAAGTGAAGTAAATAGTGTTGTTCAGTACATCATTCTCAGTCAGTATCTACATTGACACTTGTTACACCCTGTACATCTGTGTCCAACACGACACACGGGGAAGTAAATCGCTATAATTATGGAAGCTTTAGTGTGTATTATCACAAGCGGAAATACCCCGCTAGCAATTAAGCGTTTTAAGCAGTCTTCCTCTTATCTGCCAGATAAGTGTCGGTTTGCGTCAATGAAAATTGGCGGTGGTAGCTTGTTGGTGAACAGTGGAGCACAGTATGCTAATGGAATCCTTCCGTGACAAGATAAATTTGTGACAGAGAAAATTGAAGGCCACCATTGTAACAGCTCTTGTAAACAACCATATTAGTACTCCTTTGTACGTTTTACTGAAATTCGTTGAAGTTCAGCCCGAGACGGCACATTACACACGCAGGGTTATCATTAGGCCCTGAGCTCATTGTTACAATGCAGTAACGTGCAACATAGTTAGAATCTCTGATACTGACGTGGTTGTGTTGTTCGACTAATTCGTAAGCCAATATTGGGAGAGCTGAATACAGGTTATAAGGCGATGCCTGAAAAGGGGAACATTTCTTAGCTGTAAATGTGGCTGAACCATGTAGGTTTCATTCCTATTTTGGTTCTATTGCTTTTCAGTAGGAAGTAGAGATTGGAAATGGATGAAGAGTTACTGGACTTCTAAGATATTTTTTTGTGTGATTCTATTATTATAAAAATTGTCCTAATACAAAGGCAAACTGAACATAATTCAAGTTAAAGCGGTGCTCTGATCACCTTTACTAAGAGATTACAGTGGTGCTGACATGGTTTAGATGGTTTTGGTTAATACGAGAACGCATTGCACTCTGGGTATCTCACTATGAAGTAAAAATAAAAACACACGAATAATTTATGCTAATAACATGAAGCGATTACCACTTGATGACTTTAACTTTTGTAACCAGTTTGGACAATATTAGTCTCCTGGGCGTGTCAGATACCAGCTTGTAGCGAATACTGGGCAAAATATTGCCAAGGCTAGCGCGACAAGGTTAATACGAGGTGTCACTGTCACGTCACGTAGCCGGTGTAATAGCGACAAACAAAAGTTACCTGATATGACCGCTAGAATATTAACTTTAATCACAGGATCCATCTCTGGCTAAATACGACATTGCATCATCGTCATCCGTTCCTCCCTCCGTATGTCACATTTTTATGTATTGCTAGATGACGTCCAAGTAATTCAGCAAACTAAACACACTGGAAAAATTTCAGATGTCGACCAGGGGTATTTTCTGAGTATTTTGGCATATGGCTGGTCTCCTATGACAGAGTAATTGATGGGCGTATTTCAACAACCGGGCATACAAAATTTTCAGTTTTCAGAAATAAAAAACAAAAAACGCTTTCCACCATTTAAGTGAAGGCATATAAAGCGTCCAAACGATATTCACAGCTTCTTAAATACTGTTTCACTGATGCTCGCTTTTAAGCTTATAGACTATAGTAAATCTAGAGTTAATTCTGAAGAAACATTTTATTGTTTGGCTTGTCCAGTATTTGTTGAAAAGAAAAACTAAGTAATACTTTTTTTACTGGTCTAATCTACTGTTTTCAAAATGTTGCCTGGACGTATGTAGCAATGAGCACAAGACAGTTATTTTCTTTATAGCAAATAGATTATTAGTTTTTCATCCTCTTAACTGAGCACTATGGGACTTAACATCTATGGTCATGAGTCCCTCTTAACTATCATTGTTATCATCATCAATTTCCATCTCCTCTTCATAAAATTTTCGTCTGGAGTATCGTAAAGGAAGTCGTCGTAGAAAGTTTTCTCCTTCTTCCGGGAATCGCATGAAATTACAAAGTTGTCTGGCTCTAACTAGCTGAATACCTGGTTTCTTGTCATACAACTGATGTAGATTCTAAGCAGTATATTCTATGGTAGGACTTCTGGACCAAAGAAAGAGTTTCGCAATGAGACTCATCTTTGTGAATCTGAAGTACCTACTGCAGTTTGAATGGAGGTTTAGGCGTTTTCAGAAACAATACCTTATTAGCACGTTTAATATATACGAAATTGGAAGGTTTCATTACTTTCAGCTGGAATGGATGAGAAAGTACGGGCTTCAATAATTTTTCCGACCGAAGTTTCAGGTATTTCTCATGTGCTTGTCTTCCGCCCGTTATATACAACCAACAAGAAGTCTTGATTGTTTGGTAAACAGCAGTTTCCTCGCATTGCAAACAAATACGTGATCTTTATCTAGATCTTCAAGCAGTGCACTTCACTGTACAAAAGCTGAACCATTATTTTTGTTCCGCCCAATATACCCATCACTAACCAGGAAAACCTGATATCTTCGATTTTCTAATGGAGTGTTATTTCTGTAGTTCGAAGTCCTGGATGTGTCTTCATGAGACCCTTCTTCCCTTACTTCATCTTCAAGACAGCAGGTAAATTGAAAGAGAGTCATCTAACAATCTGCGAATCCGATGAACATTGTACCATAATTGCCTTGCATTATAGACGGCGCTTGACTGCTAGAGCGGTAGAGGCAAGTTTTTCACGTTATCAACTGAAGTACAGGCTTATTTTTAGTGTATAGTTCCGTTTCATCTTTACAAAAGCTTTTGCTCTTTCCACATGCAAAGTTTTTTGCGCTACTAACTGATTCTCCTCAGAATATCTTCCCTCAGCTTTTATTTTTGCCGTTCAGTGAATCTCATAGTACATGTGTAAGGCCTGGGATGTCCGAGACGTATGTTGAGAATTCTATACTGTCCAGTAGCTTCTATCTGGAAGATTGTATGGTTCTCACGTAGAAATCCAATATGTATATCACTTGTGGTCGAATCTTCTAACGGGTGTTTTCGGTTTTGGTTGTCAAAAGTGTTGTGTGGCCTCTTGCTAAGTGCTTTGTACGACATTCACCCAACTGAACAATAGGCTCTGGTATCTTTCTTGGCTGTTTCTATGGGAACCGTTTGTCTTTTGGAGACTGCCCATATATTACAATATTGTTCTGGACACTGTACAGTCTGTTCTTGGTTATTCAGTACAAAGCTAAGGAGTGATATTTTCAATTCTCTACTCGTAGGAAAATGCGGCTGCATCATCACGACGCCGTCCTTCGTCTGGAAGCCTGGGACGCTTCCTCTGGATGTGGTGCGCAGTAACCAGTCCTCCAAGGTGAGAATAGGAAACCTATGAATCCTCGACTTTCCCGGCTTTTATAGAATACGGGACTAGTTTGCTTTTTGTAGAAGAGCGAAATTTTCAAATAGATTTTTCTTTGAATCTCCATGGCTTTCGCAGAAACGAACTAGGCCATGAAATATTTGTGGTGACATAGGAGAGCAAGGCGGCATTAACTCAAGAAGTCCGTTTTTGTAATAGACCTTTTAATTGCATTTAGTTAGATTTCTTACCACCATATTATCTCTGCAGCTTCATTACACAGAAAGAAGCATCAGAGTGGACATGTCGGTAGTGCGCGCTGTGTGTTTTGTTTGGAAGTAGACTTCGTTCGCTCAGGCGCGGCACTAATAGAGAAACGCCCACTGTCCTCTTCGCCTTCAAGCTTGCATTCAATGGTCCTGTCTCGCGTTTGTTTCTCCGGCAGTGTTTGTTGTATGTTAACAGTGATACACAGCAGCATGGACATGTTTGCTGACAAGGAGTTGGTCGGCATGCAGTTGGTCGGCATGCAGTTGGTCGGCATGCAGTTGGTCGGCATGCAGTTGGTCGGCATGCAGTTGGTCGGCATGCAGTTGGTCGGCATGCAGTTAGTCGGCATGCAGTTAGTCGGCATGCAGTTAGTCGGCATGCAGTTAGTCGGCATGCAGTTAGTCGGCATGCAGTTAGTCGGCATGCAGTTAGTCGGCATGCAGTTAGTCGGCATGCAGTTAGTCGGCATGCAGTTAGTCGGCATGCAGTTAGTCGGCATGCAGTTAGTCGGCATGCAGTTAGTCGGCATGCAGTTAGTCGGCATGCAGTTAGTCGGCATGCAGTTAGTCGGCATGCAGTTAGTCGGCATGCAGTTAGTCGGCATGCAGTTAGTCGGCATGCAGTTAGTCGGCATGCAGTTAGTCGGCATGCAGTTAGTCGGCATGCAGTTAGTCGGCATGCAGTTAGTCGGCATGCAGTTAGTCGGCATGCAGTTAGTCGGCATGCAGTTAGTCGGCATGCACCTCGTGTGTAGGTTGACTCAATTTGATCAAAAAGTGGCACAACGGAGGTATGATTAGCTGTTCCCTCAGCTACAGCGATCACATTACAGTAACTTTATAACTGCATTTCTCTGTTTTCTGTTGCAACGTTTGGCTGTTGTAGGGTACAGGTTTGCCTCATGTTATGGAGGCATTTTTACAGAAACAAAAATAACTGGCTCAATAAAGTGATTGAATCATTGACACATTACGACGATGTTCGTTTAATATATAAGAAGACAATTTTGTTCTGAAAACAGATTGGCTTTAGTCAGGATTCCAGTATACTTAAGTGGAAATGCCGTGTGGCTAAGGCCTCCCGTCGGGTGGATCGTTCACCTGGTGTAAGACTTTCGAGTTCACGCCACTTCGGCGATTTGCGTGTCGATGGGGATGAAATAATGTTAATGAGAACACAACACCCAGTCCCTGAGCGGAGAACATCTCCAACCCAGCCGGGAATCGAACCTGGGCCGTTAGGTATGACATTCCGTCGCGCTGACCACTCAGCTACCAGGGGCGGTCCAACTATAGGTAATTAAGCGGCAATCTTCCGACTATGACTCAACAAATTCCGCGTTTTTTCAAACGAAACAGAGAAAAAACGTGTTGCATTACATACTGAACGCCTCTCTTATATTAATATCCCTATCAACCACCACAGGTACAGAGTAAAGTGGAAAAATTTAATCGGTCAAAACTGCACGACTCTCTCTCTCTTTCACTCAAGTTCGTTAATCGGACGAGAAGCGGTGCACTCAATGGGGCCAGCCGTAGGAGCCCAGGTTTATCGTGCACCAAAAACGAGCTAATGATTGTTCAGACAATTTACGTACTCGTTACTTCTACTTTGTTTCAGAAAAATTCAGCCCCAAGCCATATACAACGAACAGAAGTACATGTATGTCTTCAGCGCCGCGTGTCTGCCGTAAGGAGGCAACCGCGGTGACGGGCGCCGAACCCTGAACCCAGGGGCCCCGAAGTGGACAAGCCGTTGTAAACACTGCAGCAAGAGGAGGCCCGGTATTGCAAGTGGCCTCGGGTACCAGCGTGCTCCAGGCAGCCGGCTGAGGTGGAATCAGTACGGCGCGACAGTGTCCCAGCCAAGGCGGTTGGTGTGAAGCAGCCTAGCGGGATACGGTACCGACGTCCGGGACGAACACAGGATCTGTGGCTGAGGAAGCGTTGCGTCTGGCGGCGTGGGGCGCCAGCGGAGGTGAACGGGGAGGACCTAGGTTCGTACCTCGAACCTTGAGCCGATGGGATGGATCCCCAGCGGGCGGTCTCGTGGAGACGGCGGCAGGGTGAAGGTCACCCGATGGCTGGACATTCAGGCTGTGGTCGTTGACTTGCAGCCTGGCTGTGATCGTGATTGCCTTTGTTAGAATAGAATAGGTAGCGACCACACAGCAGAGGCCGACACGCGGCAGGGGTCGACGGGTAAGCCAGCCGTGCGCATGAATTAGTCGGCTGGTCCAAGGTGTATTCTACGAAATGGGATGAAGTTCACCGACTTTGAACTTAAATATTTATTTGTTTGTTTATTTATGGCAGTACATATACAAAGATTACAAAACTTCTACATCGTAACACTTAAGCGCAGCTCTTGAGCATAAAATAAACAACAGCTACACATGTGGATACCAGTTAGATGAGGAATTCCGCCTTCTGCAAGACACCTTTGGAGTTATGTTTTACCCAGACATGTTTCAGCACTTTATGTGGTATCTTCAGTGGGTTACTTAAGTTGTGTTCTGTAAAACTGTTATTACATATTAACGTTCAGAAAGAACATCTGGTATGAAATATCTGCATTTTTGAATAAAGTGATTGTTGTCAAATATTGTACATGATTTGTTTACAGTTTTCAGTTGAGATTTGTATTAGTAGTCTGATGTAGTGTGTTTTGTGTATTGCAGTATGAAGGTTTGGTTTTGTAAGTTATTTGAAGAAAGGGTGAATGTATACATTAGTTTACATACCTTACATGAAGCTACTGAATTCGTGCTACACAATCTACAACTCGTCGTTTGCAAACAGCAAAACGTAATTTTATTTTTGTTTATTATGCATATCAGAACAAAAATGAAAATGTATAGCGTTATTTTACATGTTACTTACAGCTTTGATGTGGTGGTGTTTGTCTCCTTTGTTTGTGATGTGGTAACACTGCGTGTGTGTGTGTGTGTGTGTGTGTGTGTGTGTGTGTGTGTGTGTGTGTGTGTGTTTTATTTTATTTTATTTTAGAGAGAGAGAGAGAGAGAGAGAGAGAGAGAGAGAGAGAGAGAGAGAGAGAGAGGGGGGGGGGGGGAGGTACCTAGAGTGAATGTTACGTGGTATGGGGGAGACGGAAATTTAGTTCTGGGGGGGGGGGGGGGGGGCTGAACACGTGAATTTTTGGAGTGTTATTTATATAGTTCAGTTGCGGCAAAGAGGGTTTTATTGCCCAGCGATGTGTATCCATTTAGTACTTCCTTTCCTTGGGCTATTGAATTTTGGAAGTGATACTTTTCTTCTATTGTTAATTTTTGTATACGGTGTTACTACTATTAAAAATATTTTAGTCAGTTTCAATGTTTGCTGGGTGGTGATTCTGTGCTATCAGGTTATGTGTTGAGCGTGAGCGATTTCTTTACAGTGTTCTGAGATGTTCTGTGTACCTGTTTCTGAAATTTCTGCATGTTTGACCCACAATACAGACTAACAGCAGTTACAAGTCAGTTGGTGTAGACCAGACTGGCTGTGTTTGTCGGTGTTGGTGGTGTGTCCCCAGCAAGCACGCAAATAAGAACTGCAACACCGCAAGGTGATTATGGATACCATCGTTTTTCGTACATTTTATCATATTTTCACAGTGGTGATGTAGACTATCCTGAACCGCATCTGGATGGGCCGTGGAAGATGGGCGGATACTCCTTGTCCCACTTGTAGGAGTATCCGCCCATCTTCCACGGCCCATCCGGATGCGGTTCAGGATAGTCCAAACTGCCCGAGACTGGTAGAACCCAGCGGGTTTCTTGTGGATGCAGGACAGTTTCAGGCATTGTGTGGCGGACTGTTTTGTTGCCAGCAGCATTTCCATTCATCGATGGTGCTGAACTCAGTTTCCGTGAGTCCTGACTGTGATGAGAGTGGGTTGTCTTGCTCTTGGTCTTTCCCTCTCGCCAGGGATCTCTGGGAAAGTCGGTGTTATCAGCAATCTTCTTGTTTTCACGGAATACTCCGATCTTCCGTTGGAATGAGGAGTAGCTCGTAATGACCCACTGACAATGCACAGGGCCTGACTTGAATATTTCTGAAAACAATGAAATTGATATATTGGCATTTTATTCAGAAAAGGAAACAAAAGAAAAATACGGAGTAGGAATTAAAATCCACGGAGAAGAAATAAAACCTTTGATGTTCGCCTATGACGTTGTAATTCTGTCAGAGACAGCAAAGGACCTGGAAGAGCAGCTGAACGGGATGGACAGTGTCTTGGAAGGAGGATATAAGATGAACATCAACAAAAACAAAGGGAGGATAATGCAATGTAGTCGGATTAAATCTGGTGATGCTGAGAGAATTAGATTAGGAAATGAGACACTTAAAGTAGATGAGTTTTGCTATTTGGGGAGCAAAATACCTGATGATGGTCGAAGTAGAGACGATATACAATGTAGAATGGCAATGGCAAGGAAAGCGTTTCTGAAGAAGAGAAATTTGTTAACATCGAGTATAGATTTAAGTGTCAGGAAGTCGTTTCTGAAAGTGTTTGTATCGAGTGTAGCCATGTATGGAAGTGAAATGTGGGACGATAAATAGTTTGGACAAGAAGAGAAGCTTTCGATTTGTGGTGCTACAGAAGAATGCTAATGAGGAGGCACTGAATAGAATTGGAGAGGAGAGAGATTTGTGGCACAACTTGACTACAAGAAGGGATCGCTTGGTAGGACATAACCTGAGACATCAAGGGATCACCAGTTTAGTGATGGAGGGCAGCGTGGAGGGTAAAAATGGTAGAGGTAGACAAAGAGATGAGTACACTAAGCAGATTCAGAAGGGTGTAGGTTGCAGTAGATACTGGGAGACGAAGCATGCACAGGATAAAGTAGCATGGAAAGCTGCATCAAACCAGTATCTGGACTCAAGACCACAACAACAGTTCAGAAAATGGGATTGAGTTGGTAGTGATATTACCTTTTCCTCTAACAGATTGGATTATTTTTTTAAAAACTGTGTCAGTCAACTTAACCCTCTCTCGGGAAGTTGACCGATTACCTGTTAAATGGTGATTGTGGGTTCTTTATGACTCTATAGTGACTAATTGCGCTGAACCTTTTCGAATAACTGGAAAATAAATCTTGAATATTAATTGAATTTTATTGCTAATTTCAGAGTAGCATACAAAGGAAGTTAAGGGAGAAGAAAATGAGATCTCGAACTTGCTTTTCGAAGATCTAGAGACACACACAAAATCGTCTACGTTATATGAAGGCATGCTGAAAAGTCCTACTTCCGATTTTTTAATGAGAACTCTGAAGGCTATTTAAATAAGGCAAACGTTATTAATGAAACTTCCTGGCAAATTAAAACTGTCTGATTAATTGAGAATCGAATTCGGGACCTTTGCCTCTCGCAAGAAAGTGTTTTACCGACTGGGTTTTAGTTATTTGGTTGATGTGTGGCCTTCAGCAGAGTATCAATCTCTCTTAAATCAATGTTCTTGTCTTGCCCTTAAGGCGTAAGATTGTTATGCTTTTGTATGGGTCCTTCGGCAGGATTTTGCATGAAATGTTTGAAGATAAGGCCTTCTGCCTTTTAATTCAAACTCTTCTTAATCAAAATATCCACGGGTGTACTGCCGGTCTACCGTGTCCAACGGGCACAATATTTCGGCGATCATACATGTCGCCATCATCAGGTGAACTGACGTACTGAGCTCCTGTGAACGTGCCGGCACGGAGATCCGTACGCAATGGCTGCTCAGAGGGAACTGGGATCGGTCCCGGCGGCGGCCGATTTAAATACCCTCAGCCCGCGGCGCACTCCCTGCGCCGTCCGCGCCCCGCGCCACGATCGCGCGGTGGAACAGATTGCGACGGCGTCTGAGATGACGTCGGTGTGATGGCTCTGTCCGCGGTGGTCGTCACAACTATACGTTAGCTCGATTTACTCTTGATGACGACGACATGTATGATCGCCGAAATATTGTGCCCGTTGGACACTGTAGACCGGCAGTACACCCGTGTATATTTTGACTATCAAATACGCCGGGAGAAACTCAAGAATCACTAACTCTTCTTGTTGCGTAATATGCAGCCTCCAGCCAGGTTCCATTAAATTGCTAAGGCCTTCAGCCTGTTCAGATTGCAGATTTAGAAAATATTTTTGGGTGAAACCTCCAGAAGAACCTTGTATTTCAATTTATTGCTTAGGCCTTGTGTCATGAATTTTGAATATTTCATACAGCCGATCTGAAGTTAATCAAAGGAGGTCGATTAAAGTTTTCAGTGTTTTGCATCCTTGTTGTAATATTGTGTTGATAAATAAAGTTTGTATGTTGAGTGCAACTGACAGCAACTCATTTTGGCCCCTTTCCACAACCTAATCCGTCCTTTCCTGTTAGCCCAGGCATTTCACCAATGAAGTATGAGATGGAATTTATGAAAATCAGCTTTGAACTTAATTATTTGCCTTTACCACCTCTAAAATTTTGAGAGGTAAGCTGCTCCAATAGAGAGTTCTTTTATTTATCTATTTCCTTACTGGTATAGTGCGCCAAGGGCCTTGCCGGAGTGGCTATACGTGTTCTCCTCAGATCACCGAAGTTAAGTGCTGTCGGGCTTGGCTAGCACTTGGATGGGCGACCGTGCTCATCTGCCATGCGCTGTTGGCAAGCGGTGTGCACTCAGCCCTTGTGACGCCAGTTGAGGAGCTGCTTGACTGAGAAGCAGCGGCTCCGGTCATGGAAACAAAATGACCGGAAATGCCGTGTGCTGACAAGTCCCTCCAAATCCCATATCCGCATCTGAGCATCACACGGTCGGTACCGTTGGGTCATTCGAAGCCTGTTCGGACAGAGGCAGTTAGGTCTGACACGAGAATAAATAAAACTATTGTGCTGTATACACACAATATGTAATATCGATACTGTTTCCAGGAGAGCTTCTGTAAGGTTTGGAAGGTAGTAGACGAGGTACTGGCGGAATTAAAGCTGTAAGGACGGGGCGTGAGTCGTGCTTGGATAGCTCAGTTGGTAGAGCACTTGCCCGCGAAAGGCAAAGGTCCCGAGTTCGAGTCTCGGTCCGGCACACAGTTTTAATCCGCCATGAAGTTTCATCGATACTGTGGTTGGATTTTAGTGGCCTGCCACGTATTTTAGTCCATCTCCGGTGACGTCGCCTATGTCCAGTGGGAAGGCCGTTCTCGACTGTAGACCGCTGCTTTAGACAGTGTTGGCTCTGATGGGGCCTGCTGGAGGTTATGGTTGTAGTGCTCCTCTGGAGCTGGAAGGGCGTCGTCCGCCTGACGGACAGGCGCGGCCCGACGCATGCATTATGCATGGCCCAGGGAGGGAAGGGCAGCCATTCTCCAGAGCCGGCGCGTCTGGACGCTCCAGCCGGTCTCCAGTGCCGCCGCTTGACCCCGAGAACGCGAACGCCGTCTGAGGGGCGCTCCTGCAAAGCATTACCTCACATTGTCAAAGCACCCAGGGCACCGTGATAACCACCTCTGGCGTCACTAGATCGACTCAGATCCGCTGTTAAGTTGGTGGCCTCACTGATCATCTGGGATGGACGCTCGAGGCAGCTATGACGACGTAATTTACTTTAAATACAAAGGAAACAGTTTTTTTCTGTCATGAGTCTTGTGAATGGTTTGATGCACCCTGCCAAAACTTCTTGGTAACCTCGTCATCTTAGAGTAGCATCCGCGCACAATATCATTTATTCGCTCGGTACGGTGTATTCGAAGAACATACATACAGAAGAATGGAGCAAAAAACGAAGAACCTGTCACATGGTGATCAGTTCGCCATCAAGATAGGTGACGGTACAAGATACGCAATTTTGACGTTCGGCTTTTTAATGGAGGGAAACCTAAGAAAAATCAAGGCACCTGGCTGGGACTTGTCAACTTAGGAAAAGCGTTCCACAATGGAGAGTGATTGACAATGTTTGTCGTTCTCAGGACAGTGGGTGTAAGGTGTACGGAAAAAGAGTAATCTATACTGCTATATAAGCACAAGCCGTCGTTTAACATTGTCAACGAAAATTTGGAAGAGTCAATGACCGATTTACTTCAACGAGAAGGGTTGTTGGATCTAGAAAAAAATCGAATGATTTAATTCAAATTTTTACACGACACTCCAATAAATGTTCAGACGGACACAGGCGCTGTAATTCAATACTTACGGTATATTAACGTAAATAAAAATGTATACTGCTATATAGAGAAAAGTCTTTCCCAAAACCACGAAAAGTTCTTGACCAATGTACAGGGTGATTCAAAAAGAATACCACAACTTTAGGAATTTAAAACTCTGCAACGACAAAAGGCAGAGCTAAGCACAATCTGTCGGCGAATTAAGGGAGCTATAAAGTTTCATTTAGTTGTACATTTGTTCGCTTGAGGCGCTGTTGATTAGGTGTCAGCGTCAGTTGATGCTACGATGGCGACCGCTCAACAGAAAGCTTTTTGTGTTATTGAGTACGGCAGAAGTGAATGACGACAGTTGTTCAGCGTGCATTTCGAACGAAGTATGGTGTTAAATCTCCTGATAGGTGGTGTACTAAACGTTGGTATAAACAGTTTACAGAGAATGGGTGTTTGTGCAAAGGGAAAAGTTCTGGACGGCCGAGAACGAGTGATGAAAATGCAGCACGCATCCAGCAAGCATTTGTTCGCAGCCCAGGAAAATCGACTCGCAGAGCTAGCAGAGAGCTGCGAATTCCACAATTTCAGCAGGATGGAGCGCCACCACATTGGCAGTTATATGTCCGTAACTACCTGAACGTCAACTACCCGAGGCGATGGATCGGCCGCCAGGCAGCCCGTGACAGAGCACTTCATCACTGGCCTCCAAGAAGCCCTGATCTTACCCCCTGCGATTTTTTCTTATGGGGGTATGTTAAGGATATGGTGTTTCGGACACCTCTCCCAGCCACCATTGCCGGCCGCGGTGGCCGTGCGGTTCTGGCGCTGCAGTCCGGAACCGCGGGACTGCTGCGGTCGCAGGTACGAATCCTGCCTCGGGCATGGGCGTGTGTGATGTCCTTAGGTTAGTTAGGTTTAAGTAGTTCTAAGTTCTAGGGGACTTATGACCTAAGATGTTGAGTCCCATAGCGCTCAGAGCCATTTGAACCATTTGAACCAGCCACCATTGATGATTTGAAACGAGAAATAACAGCAGCTATCCAAACTGTTACGCCTGATATGCTACAGAGAGTGTGGAACGAGTTGGAGTATCGGGTTGATATTGCTCGTGTGTCTGGAGGGGGCCATATTGAACATCTCTGAACTTGTTTTTGAGTGAAAAAAAACCTAAATACTCTTTGTAATGATGTATAACAGAAGGTTATATTATGTTTCTTTCATTAAATACACATTTTTAAAGTTGTGGTATTCTTTTTGAATCACCCTGTACTTCCAATGTGTACACGATGCTCCAGGAGGATGTATGTTGCAATACAATATCTCTGAAAGTTCTAGACCGATCTACTTCGCATTTTACTCGATACTGTAATAAACAGACGAACGTATGCTTGATATTTTTTTAAACAAGATACAGGTTTTCTGTTAGCACGTACTGTGAAGAGGAAAATGCTGTGCTGTGAAAATGTGTGGTTCGATTTATTTCTTGCAGTCACTTAACTCCAATAGCAGGACATCTAAACCATTTTACAAATTATTTCGCTCTGACGTATTCGTTCTCCTTGTACATAATTGTAAACAATAACTGCGTAAGCATTACGTGCTGTTTTGTTGTCTTCATTACAGTCGTTGCTATTCACAGCGAACGGGAAAAAAGCTCACGATCAGAGAGAAGAGGAAGAGGAGATGGACAGAAATGGGGAAGAATGGAAAAAAAAACGGGGACGGGGCAAATGGACGGAAAAGGCGGGCAGAGGAGGTGGGGAGAGAGTTGGGGGGAGGGAGGATTGGGATGAGATGGACGAAGACGAAGAGGATGTGATGGACAGGGAGAGGGGGATGACAAGGAAATGAACAAACAGTGGAGGAGGAGATGGACAGAGAGGGGGAGAGAACATGGAGATTAGAACATACACTCCTGGAAATGGAAAAAAGAACACATTGACACCGGTGTGTCAGACCCACCATACTTGCTCCGGACACTGCGAGAGGGCTGTACAAGCAATGATCACACGCACGGCACAGCGGACACACCAGGAACCGCGGTGTTGGCCGTCGAATGGCGCTAGCTGCGCAGCATTTGTGCACCGCCGCCGTCAGTGTCAGCCAGTTTGCCGTGGCATACGGAGCTCCATCGCAGTCTTTAACACTGGTAGCATGCCGCGACAGCGTGGACGTGAACCGTATGTGCAGTTGACGGACTTTGAGCGAGGGCGTATAGTGGGCATGCGGGAGGCCGGGTGGACGTACCGCCGAATTGCTCAACACGTGGGGCGTGAGGTCTCCACAGTACAACGATGTTGTCGCCAGTGGTCGGCGGAAGGTGCACGTGCCCGTCGACCTGGGACCGGACGGCAGCGACGCACGGATGCACGCCAAGACCGTAGGATCCTACGCAGTGCCGTAGGGGACCGCACCGCCACTTCCCAGCAAATTAGGGACACTGTTGCTCCTGGGGTATCGGCGAGGACCATTCGCAACCGTCTCCATGAAGCTGCGCTACGGTCCCGCACACCGTTAGGCCGTCTTCCGCTCACGCCCCAACATCGTGCAGCCCGCCTCCAGTGGTGTCGCGACAGGCGTGAATGGAGGGATGAATGGAGACGTGTCGTCTTCAGCGATGAGAGTCGCTTCTGCCTTGGTGCCAATGATGGTCGTATGCGTGTTTGGCGCCGTGCAGGTGAGCGCCACAATCTGGACTGCATACGACCGAGGCACACAGCGCCAACACCCGGCATCATGGTGTGGGGAGCGATCTCCTACACTGGCCGTACACCACTGGTGATCGTCGAGGGGACACTGAATAGTGCACGGTACATCCAAACCGTCATCGAACCCATCGTTCTACCATTCCTAGACCGGCAAGGGAACTTGCTGTTCCAACAGGACAATGCACGTCCGCATGTATCCCGTGCCACCCAACGTGCTCTAGAAGGTGTAAGTCAACTACCCTGGCCAGCAAGATCTCCGGATCTGTCCCCCATTGAGCATGTTTGGGACTGGATGAAGCGTCGTCTCACGCGGTCTGCACGTCCAGCACGAACGCTGGTCCAACTGAGGCGCCAGGTGGAAATGGCATGGCAAGCCGTTCCACAGGACTACATCCAGCATCTCTACGATCGTCTCCATGAGAGAATAGCAGCCTGCATTGCTGCGAAAGGTGGATATACACTGTACTAGTGCCGACATTGTGCATGGTCTGTTGCCTGTGTCTATGTGCCTGTGGTTCTGTCAGTGTGATCATGTGATGTATCTGACCCCAGGAATGTGTCAATAAAGTTTCCCCTTCCTGGGACAATGAATTCACGGTGTTCTTATTTCAATTTCCAGGAGTGTATATGCAATTGCCATACATATTTAGCAATTGCGAAGCATTGCCTTATTTGCTAATATATAGCATTTACAAAAACCATGAAAGGAACTGAGTAATGGGAGACCAGGCAAGAAGTGCTTGGTTTAGAAACTATGTAAGGTAGGCTCGGAATCTTTCGGCGGTACTGTTCAGTATATACGTAAAAGAAGCAATGACGAATACCAAACAAATTTTCACGAATGGAATTAAAAATCAGCGTAAACCAGAGTGAAAAGGTATCAGTGATGATATTCGGTGATGACATTGCTGTCCTCAGTGAAAATCATGTAAAAATTGCAGGACTTGTTGAAAGGAATGATCAGTCTAATGAGCACTTGCTATAGATCGAGAGTAAAGCGAATGAAGACGAAAGGAATGAGTAGTGGGGATGAATTAGTTGTGAACGTAACATCGAAATTGGCGACTACGGAGTAGACGATGTCAAGGAAGTTTGCTACTTCGAAAGCAAAGTAACATCTGATGGACGAAACAAGGGAATAAAAATGAGACTTGCACAGGCAAAAAGGGCATCCTAGCCAAAAGAAGTCTGCTAGTAGCAAACATTTTAATCTGGGGGACATATTTCTGAGAACGTGCGACTGGAGATTAACTTTGTATGGAAGTGAATCATGGACTGTTGGAAAGCCGGAAAAGAAGAGAATTGAAGGGTCTGGGCACGTGGTTCTACGGAAGGATGTTTGTAATTATGTACACAGGAGGTAAGAAATGAGCGGGTTCTCTGCAGAATCGGCGAGGAGAGGAACCTGTACGATGTATTGACAACTGTAGGGCCAGGATCTGGAAGGAAATTTCGTAAATGCCACCGTACGTGAGGGAGCTACAGAGAAATAGTGTAGCTCAAAGAATAAGAGGTGTTAGTCCATGTAATGTTTACAATCTTTTAACAGGGCTTTTGAGAACAAGTTTGCGTATGAACCACGAGTTTTCTCTTCCACTTTTCCTGAAGTGTGTTTCGCATTGCAAGTGAAATAATGCACGTTAAAATAGCAGATGAGTTTTGCTATTTTGGCTGCGAAATAACTGATTATGGCAGATGTGGAGAGTATATAAAATGTGGACTGGTGATGGCAAGGAAAGCATTTCTGACTAAGAGAATTTTGCTAACATCGAATATAGATTTAAGTGTTACAAAGTCTTTTCTGAAGGTATTTGTACGGAGCGTGGCCACGTATGGAAGCGAAACGTGGACGATAAACTGTTTGGACAAGAAGGAAACGGACGCTTTTGAAATGTGGAAATGTGGTAGTACAGAACACTGCTGAACATTAGATAGGCAAGCTGATCACGTAACTGAAGAGGAAGTATGGAACAGAACTGCCGTACAACCCGACTTTAAGAAGGAATCGATTGATAAGATGCTTTCTGAGCATCGAAGGATCACCAATTTAGTATTGGAGGGAAGCAAGGATGGGGGGGTGGGGGTGGGGTGGAGGGGGTACGGGTGTTAAAATCGCAGACGGAGACCAAGGGATGAATACAGTGAGCAGATTCAGAAGTATGTAGGTTACAGCAGTTGTCTGGAAATGAAGAGGCTTACACAGGATAGAGTAGCGTGGAAAGCTGCATGAAACTAGTCTTTGGACTAAAGATCACAACAACGTCAAAAATAACAATTGTTTCTATACAGCATAGGTACACATATCCCGAAATAAAAACTAAGTAGAAGCTTGATATTTTTGTGGAAGTCTCTTACATTATTATATTTAGACTTTCAAAGAGATGTTGCTGTGATAATTTATAGTTCAAAGGTATTTTTAATAATGACTATCAAACTTTTCAGTAATTAACTAAGTTTTTCTTTAAAAATATTTAATTTAGAAATTTATGTCATAAGAACGGTCAGCTTTTTAGCTATGTATGTTTTAAGAGTATACATAATGTCAGCCCTCTGTCTTTAACAGGTTGTAAATAATGTGTACCGGAACATCGGGAAAGTGAACTTCCGAGAAATTCACGCAAAAGTTAAAGCTTGCTTCTCTGCCTACCTTGCATAGCAGTGATGCATCCGAGATCCAGATTCACCTTCTTTGTAGTGTTTATCTCCCTCCATTTACATTTTCAGACAGCGACTACCCATTTCTTCTTTGTTGGCTTCCGACACTGATTTCTCTGCTCCGAAAAGTTTCTTGTGTGTAACCGAAGTTCTTTGTGTATTTAGTCCACCAAGCACTCCTATGAATTCCGTAATCTTAAACTTTGACCCTGCGCCACCAGTGAAACGAAGCAGGGCATCCAGCACACCTAATTTCAAAGTATTTAGTATCTCCAGAACAGCTTACACCTTCCATTCCCTTACACAGTTGTGAAAGCTCCCATCTAGGTTTTGAGATCAGGCTTTGAGACCTACCATGTAACTACTTCTCTGATAACCTTGTGTCACTAAGATGTTAGAGACAAAAACGCATAAAAAAGAAACAAGTGGGACCATAATTCTTTAACCGCTCTAATTTTGGGACTTTCTTCGGTGCAATTTCCTGGAAGTAAAATTTAGTTGTCCAGAAAATTACATAAACTCCATTTTTTTTTACATTTATTCGCGTACTAGTTCCCTTATTTCGAAGATGGAAGAGTATCATTAAGTTGCAAGAACTCAGCAAGAATATTCGGCCTGTATGTTTAGTGCTAGTTTACTGGTTCGCTTTTCTTCGTACATATACTCGTGCATTGTCGAGTGCTCTTAACCAGGTTCCTGGAGTGCTTCGCCTGCCGCGTTGGCGCGCTCTGTCCCAGACTCTCTCGTCGCCTGAGTGGCTTCCGTCTGAATCGGTTCCGACGGCGACCGCCCAATATGCGTCCCTGGGAAGAGGAGCGCTTCTAATCTGGGCGCCTTGTAAATAGTCCGGGTCCGATATTGAATCCTTGTGGGACTCCAAATGAATCCTGCCCGCCGAGGTTCTAGCCGCCTTGGCCCGCGCTGCCGAAAATTAGGTCAGTGTGTGTGTGTGTGTGTGTGTGTGTGTGTGTGTGTGTGTGTGTGTGTGTGTGTGTAGAAGAGGGAAGGGGTGGTGCGAATCTCGGGAAGGGAAATTTCCATCTCCTAAATTTGTCTGGATAGCGACTCTCTTTGGTTCGTAAATCTCTAGAGATGCAAAGCGTTTCGCTTTATTAAGATAAAGCATCATCAGTGGTCTGTAATTATACTCCAAATTTGATTTGCTTTTAAGATCGAAAAGCTATTCGTTAACAGTATGTAGCTTTTTTACTTACCTTCCAAGATCATTTCACTCCTTCCTGCTCACCATCCCCTCCAACTGTCAACTACTTAAACCTAACTAACCTAAGGATAACACACACATCCATGCCCGAGGCAGGATTCGAACCTGCGGCCGTAGCGGTCGCGCGGTTCCAGACTGTAGCGCCTAGAACCGCTCGGCCACTCTGGCCGGCCTCCAACTCGCACTTCATCACGCTACTATACACTGCTGCCCACTCATCATGGCTTCTCCATTCCCCCAGAAAGAAATAAATACTACTCCTTCACTCCTCTTACACAGTATGTAAATACACGGCAACTGACGAGAATTACAGACACCAATAATTAAAATTTAAAAAAGCGAGTATAGGCCGAAGACAAACTAGTTGCAATATTATGTTCGCGACACTACGAAACACAAACCACAATACATACTTAGAAATATAAAAATAGGCAGAAAACAATTATGTGCTGTGTAAAATGTGAGAAATGCACAGTTCTGCAGAACAACTTAAAATTAGGCCACGGCTACCAGTGTCGAACGAAAAAAAACTGCAAAGATGTGTTAGAAGACGGCATTTCCCGATGTAGGCGAGAAACAGAAAGGAAATCTCCATACGTAGAAAGCAACATATTGTTAACGAACTGTTTTCAAATCTTAAAAACAAATCAAATTATAAATTTCTTTAATTACTGACTGCTGATGATGCTTTGTCTCAATAAAACGAAATGTGCCTAGTTAAAAGAAATTGCAACGACAGAATGAAAATATCCTCACGAATTGTAAAGCAGCTACAGACAATACAGCCACACAAGTGAACTTTTATTTTGAGAGGTACCCACATGCCTTGCTCATACTGTGGCATCAAGTAGTCAGGCCTGCAAGATGAGTGGTCTGCCAAGCGAGTGGATTCATTCTTACTTATCGAGTAACATGAGCTCTAGTACTCACACTTAAGTTACAAGTTATCCTCCTATACGATTAATACGCAACGGAAACACACATCTGACTATCAGTGATTTACAGAACTCTGACTGTTCACTACGCACTGGCAATACCGCTTTTGCTTTTTGTCTTATTTAACGGCTTTTGTCAACACGTGGCCACCGCACTGAATATGAATGGCGCACACATTATAAATTCGGGACATTATGACAACATACAATTCGAACGAAAAGTCCACCAATCTTTTTCTTTTCACTATCTTATTTATTCCGATAAATTCTATAACCTAAACACACAAATTCTATAACCTACAACAATAACACATGAGAAATTCCGCCCAGTGGCTTTACATTGGTGAATCTCTATATTATGGTCTCGTAATTATTTAACGCTACAGTGCACTTTCTGGATAGGATGGTGGATCTTTTATTATTTCTCACACTTCGACTCTCACAATCATCATCACGAAACTTTCCTCCAGACCGAGCGGTACCGAAGGAACAAGCATAACCCACTAATCTTTTGAAACTACCTTGCTACTCTCCCATGCAAACCACACATACCCAAATTACATGACATACACCACACTACAACATGAAATACTACACAGGGAATAGTCACAACATTATCACTTTCAGCTTTCCCACTTCAATTAATATTTATCCCAGTTTCACACGACACAGCCCCACTTTGTAATTCTGCTTTCCTACTGTGAACTCTGGAGATATATGCACGTCTTCCTGTGCAATGCAAACCAAGTGGCGTTGCTGGATAGACGGCTGACTCACCTTGTTTCTCTCTCAGAGTGCTATAGTTTGAATCAAGCGTCACACGGAAACATCTCGCAAAGTAATATTAAGAACATATTCATCACACACACGACTTCTCAACTGATACCATGGACGAGTACTTCTCTTTATCCTTTGTCTCATACAAAGATTGAGACTCACACAGTACTCACCACGTGGAAGTACTCGCCTCTAATTTCAAGTCCTGCACACGCTATTTCTTAAATATTTCAACTTATAGTACACACGCTATTAATTCAGCTTAACTTAAGCACACGGAAGTATTTTAACTTATTGCTGCACGTGGTTTCATTGTGACCGGTGGTCACTTCCGAAGATTACTACGATCCCATTAATATTACCTGCCTGACATTTAGTTCTCCCCACAAAAGTTCCTGAAATAGAGAAATTATTATTTCAAACTACTCTTAATGTAGTCTCCACTCTTTTGTCTTTACGGAGCACAACTAAAACAGGTCTTAACATCACAAGATCCAGCGGCAGAGTGCTGAAACATGGCCGTTCTTCAGGTCCTCTCGCACCTCTGCCGAAGTGGGGGAGCACCTTGCTACCGTATTGGTCAGCCACATTTCAGGCGCTCAAAGCTCAGGTAAATTTCATCTCTTTGGTCCCACCAAAGGTGACCCAAGTACCGTCTCAAAGATGATCATATATTCACATTCACTATCTGCAGTTAGCAGTTGACCATACATTCATTCATTTCACAGAGCTCACCAAACTGGATGTAGGGATTTATTTTGAGGGAGTGCACATGTGATGAATTAAATAAATAAATTGTCATTCTTTCCCACACTGGTATCCGGCTTCGCTGTATCAATTGAAATTGAGTTATTTTTACAAAAAAAATGTGTTGTTCTGACAAGAATAATGAAGTATGTTGTACCTATTTTCCATGTCGGGCAGTACTGTACCCTTTCAATTTATTTAACCTGATCTGATTACATCGCAGCTGGCCGGTGTGGCCGAGCAGTTCTAGGCGCTTCAGTCTGGAACCGCACGACCGCTACGGTCGCAGGTTCGAATCCTGTCTTGGGCATGCATGTGTGTGATGTCCTTAGGTTAGTTAGGTTTAATTTTTTCTAAGTTCTAGGAGACTGATGACATCAGATGTTAAGTCCCATAGAGCTCAGAGCCATTTGAATCATTACATCGCATCAGCGTGTCATACACAGAGTATTGTTTTCATCATACTTACCTAAGAAATAACCATTTTAGTATGACATTGCATTAAAATGTTTCCAGAATGATATTTTCACTCTGGAGCGAGGCGTCTGCTGATATGAGTCTTCCTGGCTGATTAAAATTGTGTGCCCTACCGAGACACGAACTCAGGGCCTTTGCCTTTCACAGGCAAGTGCTCTAACAACTGAGGACGTGTCGTGAGTTGTGCTTTGGAATCTCAGTTGGGAGAGCACTTGCCCCAAAAGGGCAAAGGTCCCGAGCTCGTGTCTCGGTCCCACACACAGTTTTAAAATTATAAGAAGTTTCAGTGTCAAAAAGATTTAAGTGTCTGTAGTGCCAATGTCAGTAAATAATACTGTCTACAAAATAATAAAGTTAAGATTGGCAATACTTGTAACACTACCACTGCTGACACTGAAAGCTACATTAGCAATGGCGGTAAGCGCTAACAGTGGCGGTAAGCGCTAACAGTGGCGGTAAGCGCTAACAGTGGCGGTAAAGCGCTAACAGTGGCGGTAAGCGCTAACAGTGGCGGTAAGCGCTAACAGTGGCGGTAAGCGCTAACAGTGGCGGTAAGCGCTAACAGTGGCGGTAAGCGCTAACAGTGGCGGTAAGCGCTAACAGTGGCGGTAAGCGCTAACAGTGGCGGTAAGCGCTAACAGTGGCGGTAAGCGGTAACAACGGCGGTAATTGAAATAGCAGATATAAAGAGAATTTATGCTGTATGAAATAGATGGTTTCTGATACAGCTAGTTCTGGGGAAACGAAATTTGAGGATACTGCACCATTTAAGAATACTGGAAGATGAAGGAGATCTGGTTCAAGAGAAGGTTGTACAGGAGTAACGGGAGCATACAGGAACAATGGTAATCATTATTACTGTTTTAGTAGCTATGTCATTAACCAGCTTATCAAACTGGAGGTGTCATTCAGTTCTCTATTATAATGCATGAAGTTATTTCAGAACTGGGTTCCAGCTACTGAGAAGGACTTCAAGAAAATGGCTGAATGATGGAATGGGGTAGAAAAAATTTTGCTCTGATGGGAACCATTGTAAGAAGCAGTGCCTCAGTGGCTATTCACTCACACAAGAGTGAATGCGCTAGACAGGACAGTGTGCTCCTTATATAGCATCAGTCCTGGCGCACGCAGCGGATGTGGACTTCCGGGCGCATAATCAGTATCGCGCCTTATCACCTGCAGTTGCGCAATCGGAAACTTGATTTTAGCCCGCCGCGAGCCTAGTAATACTAGTGCTCGCGGCTACGGCTGCCTCGCTCAGCGGCTAAGTCCCACTAAGGGTCACGCGTTCTACTGTGGAGCCATCTATTGAGCACCGAGAGATAATTTAAATAAAAAGAAATAAATCAATTTATATTTGGAAATTTATTTTAACATTGATCATTGAAATTTCAGCATATTAAACTTGATTCCTAACTGAACTGGTGCCTTAGTTAGGATTGTGAAAATGTGAGATTGTAATCTTACGGAACACATCAAATATGGAGCCAAGATTGGGAGACTGCATACAACACTGCATTCATAAAATAACACACGAAGAACGTTGAAACATATGCACGAGGAAATTAACCGCAACCAACCGATTCAATTTTCACCCAAAGAAGTTACGTTCGTAGCACAATCCTGTCTGTCATGTAATTACCACACACTGGTATACTAAATTCATATTAACTCTTTGTGAAATCTTCCCGTAAAGAATAGCTGAAGGCTACTTTGATGATTACACCACATCCTTCACGTGGTCAACTTGGTTTACACAAAGACTGTAACTCCACAATAATTTTGATAATTAAAATAAATTAGATCGAAAAGCAATTTACAAAAGAAAAACCTCGAACTGGTTACTATCGTCGTACTATTAACCTGATGGGTGAATCAATTATATAAGCACGTGATAGTGGTCTCACAAAGTACACCCCACGTGGGTTGAACATAAAGAAAAGTTGCTATATTGAAAAATATTGCCAAGACGAGACGTTATAATCTCACCCACATTCGCATTTAAGATTGATGAACTCAGAGTTACTGATCAACACGTGGTTCCACTTTACTCACAAAGTAGTGACAAAGCAACTACCGGAATATATTCTGAACTTCACACGAGAATTACACTGCGCTGCAATTTAAGATAACATTAGATATTTTAGAGCTAAACCTGAAATAAAGGTGATTAAATTTTCAGTTAGGCTGAACTTAAGAAATCCATTGTCCTACGGACTTAGCAGACACGCGCTTAGCCGGAGATCTTACCACTTCAGACGCTCGCCACGGACAGACTGACCTGGTCCCTTCCTGAGGGTGGCTCACAAATACAAACGGAAGTGGCCAGAGGGGCAGCTTCCTATACCAACATGACAACGGACGGACAGGACCATACTAAGGATAGAAACCTCTTTGCTTTTAGAAAGCGTAGCTACCTGTTCCGACGTTGATCCTACTGTTCTCTAGCAGACAGACTTGTCTGCTACCCTCAAGCATGCAACTAGAAATACATTTGCTCATTCATCCTCTCACACAGAAGGGAAGGGGGATGACAGTATCTAATCATATACAGTATATAAAAGAAAGCGGATGTGGGTTCCGTATGAGACTGTGTGACATGAATTACATATAAACTGTGTTTTAAAGTGTAGTAGTGTGACAGATCTTTCTTGTTTATGTGTAAAAGTAACACGTTCCACTGCTCAGTCTCCTCCCAGATAGTGAGAAACGCCACAGTAAATTTAGAAGAGGAATTTATGCCGAAAATGACAACAGATTTGTGAAATTAAACATGAAAGGAATCCAACAGAGACCTTTCAAGGGCTGTGAGACGACCTCATCCAATGGCACGCTGACTAGAACGTCACCACGACAGGAGCGGCGGCTACAAGAAGGGAATAAAAGCGGCGCGCCTCGGCCGCACGAGTAGACCCGCGCTGGAAGAGGGGACTAGAAGAGCCGCATTACTAGAGTGTTACTAGTGATCCGGATCAATTGCTTGCATGGACATTGTATGCATTGCAAGACGTAAGACGCCAAGTGAAGTATTGTCAATCTACTTTATTTTAATAAACTTCATTGATATGATTTGCTTGTATGTTCTCTAGCTATCCGAGAAAGCATCTTCCTACGCACGAGTGGGCTGGATCCCAGAATACATTCCTAGATAGGCTAACATTTTGCCAATTTTCTCTTAGAAACAAAAAGTGAGGTGTTTGTAAAAATCTGCTTTCCATGTATTCGAGAAAAGACCTCTGAAATTATAAAACAACTTCTGTATGCTGGGTACAGCTTCATCGCGTGTCTACTAACTGACGGCTTTTGGTTTCGCCCACAGCCGTTTCCATTTCGCAGTTGAAAGCTGTCAAAAGCGCTTCCGTGCGTCATGGATTTGAGTGGAGTACAGGAGTGTCTCAGTAGCAAAAAATGAATGTATTAGAACTTCATTCAGCAAGCGGCAGTTTTTCACGCATCTCAGTGTTTTTTATGTCATCTCTCTTCAACTATGTGCCGTGCAGTGACGTAATTGAGTAGGCACATGCAGTGGCATATGTGATCACTGTGTGCAAAATATGCCGCGAATAGAGCCATCAGCAAATAAGTAATGAATTTAAACGTTATGCACAACGCGGCAGCTTTTCACAATTCATTGTTTATGACGTCGTATCTGTTGAACTATGTGTGGTTCCACGATTTAATTTTGTAGGTGTATTTAGGGACACTTGTGATATTGTCTGCGAAATTTATTGCGAACACAGTAACACCGGAGTAAGACATTTAAATGTCATGCATGATGCGGCAGTTTTTTACGCATCCCAATGTTTGTGACTTCTAATTTCCTGAACTATGATAGGTACGTGGTTCTTGCTCAGACATTACGTGATTACTTGCCATTCACAATAAAGTGCCTGGCAGAGGGTTCAATGAACCACCTTCAAGCTGTCTCTCTACCGTTCCACTCGCGAACGGCACGCGGGAAAAACGAGCACTTAAATTTTTCTGTGCGAGCCCTGATTTCTCTTATTTTATCGTGATGATCGTTTCTCCCTATGTAGGTGGGTGCCAACAGAACGTTTTCGCAATCTGAGGAGAAAACTGGTGATTCAAATTTCATGAGAAGATCCCGTCGCAACGAAAAACGCCTTTGTTTTAATGATTGCCACACCAATTCAAGTATCATGTCTGTGACACTATCTTCCCTATTTCGCGACAACACAAAACGAGCTGCCCTTCTTTCTACTTTTTCGGAGTAATCCGTAAGTCCCACCTCATGCGGATCCCACACCGCAGAGCAATACTCCAGAATAGGTCGGACAAGCGAGGTGTAAGCAGTCTCTGTAGTAGACCTGTTTACTGACAGGGATACGGGTACTAAGTTTGGTTGAATATGGTTAGGTGGTTTAGGGGGAAATGTGGAACTTACGTACATCCATTTTTGTACCATTTATTTATTTATCTCTTACAAGTTGGTTCTATAAACTTCCCGTGCCGGCTTTTACGGGATAGTAAGCGTCTATATTCAAGCGTTTGCCAGTTCAGTTCTTTCATCATCTTCGTGACACTCCTCCATGGGTCCAACGAGCTGGAGACCTTTGTTGCTCTCGTTGTCTTCATTCGTCTAATATTCGTGTTGGTCCTACTTGACACAGCTCCCACACACTTGAGCAATGGGTGGGTCTCTCTCGTAAACGGTTCCCTAATATTATACCAATGATCAGCAGTGTTCTACCTGCTTTCGCTACAGCAGACCATGTGGTCGTTCCGTATCGTAACGACAAACTGTTACGTCCAGATATTCGTATGATTTGACATTTTGCAGCTGTTACTGTTGTTATTGTC
The DNA here is from genome assembly GCF_021461385.2 of Schistocerca piceifrons. NCBI lineage: Eukaryota > Metazoa > Arthropoda > Insecta > Orthoptera > Acrididae > Schistocerca > Schistocerca piceifrons. The sequence goes on along the minus strand of NC_060147.1, from coordinate 72,028,737 downwards.
ATAAGATACTAGGTTTTCTCCGTTTTGTGATCTGCACAGTTTTACATTTCTCAACATTTAAAGTATGTTGACAACCTTCAAACCAGTATGAAATGTTATCAAGATCTGACTGAATATTTGTGCAACTTCTTTGACACACACAGTACTTTATTGTAGGTAACTGCATCACCTGCGTGAAGTTTGAGGTTATTAGGGCCTACTAATATTATCCCGAAGGACAATATCATACGTCATGTACAGCAAGAGATCCAGCACACTTCCCTGTGGCACATCTGAAGTAACTCCTTCGCCTGTCCACGAGTCTGAACCCAAGGTAACATGCTGCATCCTCGCCAAAAAAAAGTCCTTAGTGCAGTCACAAATTTCGCTTGATAACATATACGACTGTACGTTTGATAGTAAGCGCAGTTGTAGCACAGAGGCAAATGCTTTTCGAGAATTGAGAAAAACTCCATCTAAATGACTGCCTCGATCCATGGCTTTCAGTACCTATTATCAGGAAAGTAAAATTAGGGTTTTACACGATCGATGTTTTATGTTAGTATATATTAACTCCAGCTAAGTGCGAAGCTGTACAACAACTACTCAATGTGGGGGTTCTGTGCCCTTACCAGACCGGTGACAAGGATACGCGCCTTTCACGATGGAGTGAGTTTGTTTGCGATGCACGGGTGGCTGCACTGGCCAACTGGCATCGCGAGATCTCTGACGGACGGAAATAGACGCGGCCCGTCGTGGCTGGCACACACAGCCCAGTAAAGTGGGAGAGGGAGAGAGAGAGAGAGAGAGAGAGAGAGAGAGAGAGACGTGCGATCAATGAGGCGGCAGACGGCCCCACCCGCCACTAATTATATGAGTCCGTCTGATTGGCCGCCGGCATAATTACCTCTGCGCTAGAGCGGGGGCGGCGGTGGCAGCTAGAGCGCTCTGACCAATTACTGCCGCCCCCACTGTGCGTCTCTCTCTCTCTCTCTCTCTCTCTCTCTCTCTCTCTCTCTCTCTCCCTCTCTCCCCCCGTCATTGTCTGCGTGTGTGTGTATATTCACAACTATGAGGTAATAGGAACTAAATATATTATAATATGCAGGCAGACTTGGAGACTTTCAGCAATTCGTGCAAAAATAGGAGCTTCGTTGATGGGTTGGTTGATTGGTGGGAAAGAGACTAAACAGCGAGGTCATCAGTCACTCAGGTGATAGTTCTTCTGGAGGTAGTGACGTCACCCAGATATTGGAATCGGACTAAAACTATACAGGAGTGGTATAAACGAGGCCTTCAAACCTTTAGTGTGACAGATATGAGAAATAATTTAGTGAGAAGTGAAGGCATGTGCGGTGTTTCGGTTCGTAGGTCAGAGCAGGCAAGAGGCCTTGAAACGTCCCCTTAGAAAAATTAATGAATTACTGTGCTGGTAAACCCCTTACGTTATTTGATATTCAAACATCTGAGCAAAACTGAATGTACTCAGACATTTCACTCTTTACGTATTCTGATCAACACTAAACTGACACACTATTTTTTAGCGTAAAGAAATCTGACTTTCAGCAATCCCTACAAAAGAATGGCCCTGACCAACAATAACCAACTCCTTTCATGACTCACTTACCTCACAAAAGTCTTCGCTACTCGAACTACTGAAATACAGCGAGCGCCAATACTGCCAGCTAAATAAAAGATTATAACTACTGAAGGCACTGACTACTGATAGGCATAGTCAGCAAATGAAAGATTTTGATAGAGAACAAACAATGTACCTACCTTAATGCTGTTCAAAAGTCATCATGTTCATGATATCAAATATTACAAATTTACTCTGCTCTCAAAATTCTGCAATCTCTCTCCCCACATCCACCATTGCTGGCGGCTCACCTCCAACTGCGTTACGCTACGCGCTGTTAAGAGCCAACAGCCCAACACTACAATAGCGATTATTGCAACAATGCCGACAAATCTCACTCAGACTGCACAGAGCACAGTCAGTGATTTTCATATAGAGCGCTACGTGACGTTACCAACATAAAAACCTAAACAAGACTACTTACAGCCCCTTCAGAGATGTTCAAATGTGGTTGAAATTTTATGGGACTTAACTGCCAAGGTCATCAGTCCCTAAGCTTACACACTACTTAACCTAAATTATCCGAAGGACAAACACACACACACACACACACACACACACACACACACACACACACACACACACACACACACACATGCCCCAGGGAGAACTCGGGATTTTCCTGTTCTCATATCACGTGTTCTACTGTTGATAAGAAGTTAGGGTCAAGTGTTCTGGATATCCCTTTGACTAGGGACCATTTGTACGCCCAACAGAAGGATCGTCTTAGTGTCGCTACCTACAGTACGGGATCGAAGTATGGATATTATATAGTTGCACTTGCTTAGGCAAATGGGGCAAACCGGTGCTCTATGGTGGCATTCACGGGACTTATGCAGGCACTATTAGTTCATGGCCAGTTCCTCAGAAAACACAAAAAAGTCTCTTTTTACTATATTTTCGCCATCACCAGCGAACCAAAACCCAGACGACGATTCCAAGACGGCTATGTACAGCAAATGGCTGAAATTTTTACAATATCTTCCTAAGATCGAGATCTCTAACAACCTTGAAAATTTTCTTGAATGTCACCCTTTTTCCAAGTTACAGAGGTTCAAAGTTCCCCTTCTTGTATGTGTAAAACACGAACATAAAATTCGGTGTGAGGTGGAAACGTAGTTTATAGTTAGGTAGCACAAAGAAATATGCTGTGAAGTGTCTCCATTCTCTTTAAGAGGATTTCGCAAAACATGTTGTAGTACTAAAGCACGTGGAAAACTTTTGAGCACGTAAAATCCGGCCTGATATGCAAATTTGGTTCTACGTTATTTCAGTTCCGTAGAAGCATGCTGTCTACGTTTTAGTCACCAACACAGTTCTTTTCAGGTGAGGTACATGCAGGGCAAAGAAGGGAACCAGTGGACCAATGATCCTGTCAGAGCACAAAAACTGCAAATTTCTTCCTCTTTAAAAGGCTGTGATAGAAATATGGGCTACCAGCTGTCATACTTCACCTTTTATGTTCCCCGGTAAGAGCATTTTCCCGCTGGTTTGTAAATATATACGAAGTAAGCGTACCATAATTCCACCGAAGAACTTCCAGAGAGGATAGTGTGAGCCAAAACATGGATTAAACGTCAAGTAAAGGTCGACTGTTAAATTTCAGATACCTTTAAGACCTTCATCTTTGCTACTGTGAATATTTTCCACTGAACACGAACTCATAGCTGTTAAGATATGCACTTTATAGCCCATGTGTACAGGACATTTTTTCCTTCTTTTGGTCCATACTACATCTCAAAATATTAATGAAAAAACTTGCAGTAGAAGAGGTATGTATCGCACCATCTGAGATCAACATCTGGTAGTCATTCTATTTTGGAGTCCATGTTTACTAGGTGTTTCTTTTGTTGGCTAGCGGCGAATCGAGAAAGCTGAGTTCCGCGTGTAGTATGTTCAGTCTGCTTGTTTGATTGGGTTTATGGGACTAAACGGCGTGGTCACCAGTCCCGCGATTCGAAAGTATTATGCGTAAGATAGAGGCTTTCGCTAAAAGTGCGCGGATCCAGTTAGAGCTGTCAAACTATAAAGCGAGGAAGATACTAGAGGACATGAAAGTGTAGGCCAAATCTAAAAACTGGGAAAACAGAGGGATAAAGGAGCGGTCTAATGGTCAGTCTGTCACCGCGATTTCAAAGTGTAAGGCAACACAGCTTTTTCTCCCTACTGGTGGGGATTATAGAGTTTCGATCGTAATCTGCGTGTTTATTATTCCGCAAGAGGCGCAGATATCTTCTTAGCACGCAAAAGAAATTATTACGAAGTCGACCACATTTACCTCGTTCCGGTCCAGTTCAATGCATACATGTGCCGGCAGCTTTCATTTAAACTCTAAGATACTCGTTTGAGAAACGAACGTAAACTGTCTTGCGTGTACGGTAGTAATTAGCACGTTTGCTACTCCGGTTTTGACGATAACTTAATAAGCACTTCTGGCAACTTATTCGAAAAGTGATAAATACTGTGGGACACTCGCAGCGAAACGAAAATTACGACTCATCCAATCCGTTCGTTCACATGCTGAAAAACAAATGTTGACTTAATGAAACTTACTGCAAGCTTCCGTGGCTCATTTGATATTTAAATAATTTTTTTTTTTGCCTGTGTCCCTACGACGTAAAATAATTAATCAAAATGACGAGTCTGTTATAATTAAATAAGTACCTTATAACACGGTTTTTCGAGTTTGTGCCAGCTGTACGGAGTAACGCTTGTGCGTAAATGGAATGTGCTGAGATTTCTACGGAGCCCAGGACATAGCATGTAGTGGACCTTTAACAGGGTGTTCCAGAAGTAGCATACAGCAGCCTGTCGGAGGCCCCTGCAACGTACTTCAGGGAAAGATCGTTTCCGGCACTAAGAGCCCTGTCCACACTCCATTTCGTTCACAGACGGCTGCAGTGCGTGGCGTGGCGTGGCGTGGCTCTCTTCCAGACTTCACTACTATGGTTGATCTCTGGCAAGCAGTGTTGTGAAGACAGAGTTTACAGAGACCACCAAACTGAAGCCTTTATTGATTTACAACGGTCATCAGTATGTAGTGGATTGTACCACCAAACAAGACGTAACTTACTGGCGTTGCGTAAACGTTATAAAAAAAATGCGAACGAAAACTATCTACTGAAAGTAACGCAGCTGTAGGAGAAGATAGCCACCATCGTATTCCACGCGAAGCAGCAAATGAACTCCGAAAACGTTTTGTAATTGCAAAAAAGCGTGCAAAAAGTACAGATACTACAATTTCATCAGTTAACGGTGAAGAAGTACGGCTTCAGTCGAGTCTACGACTTAGTAAAGTCGTTAGCATCACACAGGGTTGCGGATCAGTAGCTGTAGCTCATTAGGAGAAAATATGAGGGACCTACGCAAGATCTGACAGATTCTGGAGGAATAGTCTTCCAAGAAAATAATTTACTTTAAAAATGGACTAAAAACAGTCTCGACCGCAATAAAACATTTATTTACAACGGTTAGCGGTTTCGATCAGAAAGTGACATCTTCAGACCATTTATACGATGGTACGCGGTGGCTGTGAACGAGGCAGGTGTTACGACTCCACGAACGTCAATTGATGCAGTTTCCCTCTTGACTTTTTTGTAAGGTTATTTTAGGGGTAAAGTGTTAAGTACACCGCTTCTTGATGCACAAACTCTTACGGCACGAATACGAGATACTGACCGGTCTGTTGGCGGCATATATGTTGGCGAAGTGGTGGTGGTGGTTAGTGTTTAACGTCTCGTCGACAACGAGCGCAAGCTCTGGTTAGGGAAGGATGGGGGAAGGAAATCGGCCGTGCCCTTTCAAAGGAACCATCTCGGCATTCGCCTGAAACGATTTAGGGAAATCACGGAAAACCTAAATCAGGATGGCCGGAGACGGGATTGAACCGTCGTCCTCCCGAATGCGAGTCCAGTGTGCTAACCACTGCGCCACCTCGCTCGGTTGTTGGCGAAGACGGGGAGAGAAACTGCGTATTTGCTTTATGTTCTCCATGCAAATCATGTTAGCATTTTCCGGCCCTCATTTATTAAATTGGAAGTTCAGTATTGTTCACATCTGTCAGCTTCTGCCTTCTTTGGAATTGAAATTACTCGTAGCGCGTTCTTCTTGTAGCCTAGGCATATGTTGCCCATATAATACATCTTTCGTGTTGTTGTTGTTGTTGTTGTGGTCTTCAGTCCTGAGACTGGTTTGATGCAGCTCTCCATGCTACTCTATCCTGTGCAAGCTTCTTCATCTCCCAGTACCTACTGCAACCTACATCCTTCTGAATCTGCTTAGTGTATTCATCTCTTGGTCTCCCCCTATGATTATTACCCTCCACGCTGCCCTCCAATACTAAATTGGTGATCCCTTGATGCCTCAGAACATGTCCTACCACCCTATCCCTTCTTCTGGTCAAGTTGTGCCACAAACTTCTCTTCTCCCCAATCCTATTCAATACTTCCTCATTAGTTATGTGATCTACCCATCTAATCTTCAGCATTCTTCTGTAGCACAACATTTCAAAAGCTTCTATTCTCTTCTTGTCCAAACTATTTACCGTCCATCTTTCACTTCCATACATGACTACAATCCATACAAATACTTTCAGAAATAACTTCCTGACACTTAAATCTATACTCGATGTTAAATTTCTCTTCTTCAGAAACGCTTTCCTTGCCATTGCCAGTCTACATTTTATATCCTCTCTACTTCGTCCATCATCAGTTATTTTGCTCCCCAAATAGCAAAACTCCTTTACCACTTTAAGTGTCTCATTCCCTAATCTAATTCCCTCAGCATCACCAGACTTAATTCGACTACATTCCATTATCCTCGTTTTGCTTTTGTTGATGTTCATCTTATATCCTCCTTTCAAGACACTGTCCATTCCGTTCAACTGCTCTTCCAAGTCCTTTGCTGTCTCTGACAGAATTACAATGTCATCAGCGAACCTCAAAGTTTTTATTTCTTCTCCATGGATTTTAATACCTACTCCAAATTTTTCTTTTGTTTCCTTTACTGCTTGCTCAATATAGAGATTGAATAACATCGGGGAGAGGCTACAACCCTGTCTTACTCCCTTCCCAACCACTGCTTCCCTTTCATGTCCCTCGACTCTTATAACTGCCATCTGGTTTCTGTACAAGTTGTAAATAGCCTTTCGCTCCCTGTATTTTACCCCTGCCACCTTTAGAATTTGAAAGAGAGTATTCCAGTCAACAATGTCAAAAGCTTTCTCTAAGTCTACAAATGCTAGAAACGTAGGTTTGCCTTTCCTTAATCTTTCTTCTAAGATAAGTCGTAAGGTCAGTATTGCCTCACGTGTTCCAGTTTTTTCTACGGAATCCAAACTGATCTTCCCCGAGGTCGGCTTCTACTAGTTTTTCCATTCGTCTGTAAAGAATTCGTGTTAGTATTTTGCAGCTGTGACTTATTAAACTGATAGTTCGGTAATTTTCACATCTGTCAACACCTGCTTTCTTTGGGATTGGAATTATTATATTCTTCTTGAAGTCTGAGGGTATTTCGCGTGCTTCATACATCTTGCTCACCAGATGGTAGAGTTTTGTCAGGACTGGCACTCCCAAGGCCGTGAGTAGTTCCAATGGAATGTTGTCTACTCCGGGGGCCTTGTTTCGACTCAGGTCTTTCAGTGCTCTGTCAAACTCTTCACGCAGTATCTTATCTCCCATTTCATCTTCATCTACATCCTCTTCCATTTCCATAATATTGTCCTCAAGTGCATCGCTCTAGTATAGACCCTCTATATACTCCTTCCCTTCTTTGCTTAGAACTGGGTTTCCATCTGAGCTCTTGATGTTCATACATGTGGTTCTCTTATCTCCAAAGGTCTCTCTAATTTTCCTGTAGGCAGTACCTATCTTACCCCTAGTGAGATAAGCCTCTACATCCTTACATTTGTCCTCTAGCCATCCCTGCTTAGCCATTTTGCACTTCCTGTCGTCTCATTTTTGAGACGTTTGTATTCCTTTTTGCCTGCTTCATTTACTGCATTTTTATATTTTCTCCTTTCATCAATTAAATTCAATATTTCTTCTGTTACCCAAGGATTTCTACTAACCCTCTTCTTTTTACCTACTTGATCGTCTGCTGCCTTCACTACTTCATCCCTCAGAGCTACCCATTCTTCTTCTACTGTATTTCTTTCCCCCATTCCTTTTAATTGTTCCCTTATGCTCTCCCTGAAATTCTGTACAACCCCTGGTTCTTTCAGTTTATCCAGGTCCCATCTCCTTAAATTCCCACCTTTTTGCAGTTTCTTCAGTTTTAATCTAAAGTTCATAACCAATAGATTGTGGTCAGAGTCCACATCTTCCCTTGGAAATGTCTTACAATTTAAAACCTGGATCCTAAATCTCTGTCTTACTATTATATAATCTATCTGATACCTTTTAGTATCTCCAGGGTTCTTCCATGTATACAACCTTCTATCATGATTCTTAAACCAAGTGTTAGCTATGATTAAGTTGTGCTCTGTGCAAAATTCTATCAGGCGGCTTCCTCTTTCATTTCTTAGCCCCAATCCATATTCACCTACTACATTTCCTTCTCTCCCTTTTCCTACACTCGAATTCCAGTCACCCATGACTATTAAATTTTCGTCTCCCTTCACTATCTGAATAATTTCTTTTATTTCATCATACATTTCTTCAATTTCTTCGTCATCTGCAGAGCTAGTTGGCATATAAACTTGTACTACTGTAGTAGGTGTGGGCTTCGTATCAATCTTGGCCACAATAATGCGTTCACTATGCTGTTTGTAGTAGCTTACCCGCATTCCTATTTTCCTATTCATTATTAAACCTACTCCTGCATTACCCCTATTTGACTTTGTGTTTATAACTCTGTAGTCACCTGACCAGAAGTCTTGTTCCTCCTGCCACCGAACTTCACTAATTCCCACTATATCTAACTTTAACCTATCCATTTCCCTTTTTAAATTTTCTAACCTACCTGCCCGATTAAGGGATCTGACATTCCACGCTCCGATCCGTAGAACGCCAGTTTTCTTTCTCCTGATAACGACGTCCTCTTGAGTAGTCCCCGCCCGCAGATCCGAATGGGGGACTATTTTACCTCCGGAATATTTTACCCAAGAGGACGCCATCATCATTTAACCATACAGTAAAGCTGCGTGCCCTCGGGAAAAATTACGGCCGTAGTTTCCCCTTGCTTTCAGCCGTTCGCAGTACCAGCACAGCAAGGCCGTTTTGGTTATTGTTACAAGGCCAGATCAGTCAATCATCCAGACTGTTGCCCTTGTAACTACTGAAAAGGCTGCTGCCCCTTTTCAGGAACCACACGTTTGTCTGGCCTCTCAACAGATACCCCTCCGTTGTGGTTGTACCTGCGGTACGGATATCTGTATTGCTGAGGCACGCAAGCCTCCCCACCAACGACAAGGTCCATGGTTCATGGGGGGATAGCTGGGTGTCCCGAGGATGTCAATAATCTGATGAAATGTCTTCTGATCCAGGGTACTTGTTTCGATTCATTTCTTTACGTGCTTGTCACGGAACAGTGCATGGCAGACAAACTCGTAGGATCGACTAGATACTGAAATCCCTGACCTCTAGTTCCATGGTCAGACTCTCAACCACCTCTTACTCTTCGGTCTGGCATCTCACCGAATGGAGTAGAATCGTCTTCAGTGATGATCCTCGCTTCGAATTGCGCCCAGACGACCAGCGAAGACGTGTCTGGACATACGTCGACAGTGGTGGGATACCAACCTGACGGCCGCTCGAACTACGACCCGACAACCAGGGGTGATTGTCTGGTGTGAAATTTCTTCTCGTAACAGGACCCATTTGATTTTCAGCCACTGCATGTGTGTACCATAGCAGGACATCGACGGTATTCTATGAGCCCTTTTGTTGCCTTCATGGAAAGCCATCTGGGCTTCAGCAAGATAATGCCCGCCCGCACATGGCTAGAGTCTCTACTGCGTGACTTCGTGCTTCTCATACTCTGCCTTGGCGAGAAAGGTCACCAGATAGAACGTCTGGAGCATTATGGTCAGGGCCCTCCAAGCAGCTCAGGATTTTGACGTCCTGACGACCAATTGGACAGCATTTGGAACGATACCCTCAGGAGGTCATCGAACAAATTGATCAATTAATGCCAAGACGCATAACTTCTTGGTTAATGTCCTGGCGACCAATTGGACAGCATTTGGCACGATACCCTCAGGAGGTCATCGAACGAATTGATCAATTAATGCCAAGACGAATAACATCTTGGTTAACGTCCTGGCGACCTACTGGACAGCATTTGGCACGATACCCTCAGGTCATCGAACAACTCGATCAATGAATGCCAAGAAAAATAAATTCTTGGTTAAGTGACAAGTATACCAATGCGTTATTGACTAGCCCAATTTGTGAAGCTGTCTTGAATAAATAATCCATGCTAGGCACTTGTGCTCTTTAAGTTCCAGGAGCCACGTTATCTCCAGTGAGCTGCTGGATCCAGCAGCGGTAAGCAGTCGGCACTGTCGATGCGCGAGGCCGCTTCCAGCTTTCTCCAGCCAGCGGCGGGGCGTCCAATTAGCGGAGCAGTTCCAGTTCCGCGCTCGTGTAGCGGGACATCTGCGATCAGCGGGCGACAGTGACGAGCCGGGACGGGACAACGCCAGGCGGCTTTGTCCTGCGCCCGCTTCCAGTCTGCGGAGGCCTCCATTAGCGTCAAGGGCGGGCGATCCACCCGATCCGAGTCTCCACTTCCGATCTTCAGATACATTTACTGTTAAACATCTCCCACCAGGACTTGCGCCCTTGCATACTTTGCCGCCATTCACAAACACATGCAATATATCCACTGTGATATATTCGGATTGTGAGAAATTTACTCCTTAAAAACACAGAACACTTCCTTTCTCTTGTCACTCCACTGGTTTTTGCCCCCGTGTTCCTACACGTTAACGAGCATAATGGCTGCGACATTTGTCACCGGTAGCTTCTTTACAGAAGAATAGAAAAAGTGGTAGAATCCGAGCTCGGGGAAGATCAGTTTGGATTCCACAAAAATTTTGGAACACGCGAAGCAATACTGACCCCATGACTTATCTTAGAAGATAGGTTAAGGAAAGACCATCTACAGACTTACAGAAAGCTTTCGATAATGTGGACTGGAAAACTCTTTCAAATTCTGATGGTGGTAGTGGTAAAACACAGGGAGCAAAAGGCTATTTTCAATTTGTACAGCAGCCAGATGGCAGTTATAAGAATACAGGGGCACAAACGGGAAGCAGTGGCTCAAAAGGGAGTGACACAGGGTTTTAGCCCGTCCGCGATGTTATTCAGTTTATATATATATTGCTATATATCAATGTTATTCAATTGCTATATGAGATGAACATCAAGGAAAGCAAAACGAGGATAATGGAATGTAGTCGAATTAAGTCTGGTGATGCTGAGGAATTAGATTAGGAAATGAGACACTTATAGTAGTAAAGGAGTTTCGCTATTTGGGGAGCAAATTAACTGATTATGGTCGAAGTAGAGAGCATATAAAATGTAGACTGGCAATGGCAAGGAAAGCGTTTCTGAAGAAGAGAAATTTGTTAACATCGAGTATAGATTTAAGGTGTAAGGAAGTCTTTTCTGAAAGTATTTGTATCGAGTGTAGCCATGTATGGAAGTGAAACATGGACGATAAATAGTTTGGAGAAAAAGAGACTAGAAGCTTTTGAAATGTGGTGCTACAGAAGAATGTTGATTAGGTCGGTAGATCACATAACTAATGAGGAGGTATTGAATAGGATTGGGGAGAAGAAGTTTGTGGCACAACTTGACTAGAAAAGAAGGGATCGGTTGGTAGGACATGTTCTGAGGCATCAAGGGATCACCAATTTAGTATTGGAGGGCAGCGTGGAGGGTAAAAATCGTAGAGGGAGACCAAGAGATGAATACACTAAGCAGATTCAGAGGGATGTAGGTTGCAGTAGGTACAGGGAGATGAACAAGCTTCCACAGGATAGAATAGCATGGAGAGCTGCATCAAACCAGTCTCAGGACTGAAGACTACAACAACAACAACAACAACAACAACATTGAGCAAGCAGTAAAGGAAACAAAATGAAATTTAGAGTAGAAAGTAAAATCCACAGAGAACAAATAAAAACTTTGCGATTTGCCGACGAAATTTTAGTTCGGTCAGAAACAGCAAAGGACCTGGAAGATCAGTTGAACGGAATGGACAGTGTCTTGAAAGGAGGATGTGAGATAAATATCAACAAAAGCAAAACGAGTATAATGAAATGTAGTCGAATGAAATCAGGAGGCGTTGAGGGAATTAGGTTAGACAAAGTAGTAGATGAGTAGCTGTTTGGGGAGAAAAATAACTGATGATGGTCGAAGTAGAGAGGAGATAAAATGTAGGCTGGCTATGGCAAGGACAGCATTTCTGAAGAGAAATTTGCTATGGAGTGTAGATTTAAGTGTCTCTAAGTCTTTTCTGAAAGTATTTGGATGGATTGTAGTCATGTATGGTAGTGAAACATGGGTGGTGAATAGTTTACACAAAAAGAGAATAGAAAATTTCGAAAGGTGGTGCTGCAGAAGAATGCTGAAGATTAGATGGGCAGACTAAGTAATGAGGAGGTACTGAATAGAATTGGGGAGAAAAGGAATTTGCGGCAACTTGAGTAGAAGAAGGGATCGGATGGTAGGGCACGTTCTGAGGCATCAAGGGATCACGAATTTAGTATTGGAGGGCAGTGCGGAGTGTAAAAATCTTAGAGGGAGACCAAGAGATGAGTACACTAAGCAGAGTCAGAAGGATGTCGGTTGCAAAGATTATTCGGAGATGATGAGGGTCGCACAGGATAGAGTAGCATTGAGAGCTGCATCAAACCTGTCTCTGGACTGAAGACCACCATAACCGCCACCACCACCATAAAAAAAAACAACAGGTTCGAACAACACTTAAGTGTTACAGAGATGCTACGGAAACTCAAATGCGAATCCCTGGATGGAAGGCGACGTTATTTTGGCGGAACGATATCGAGAAAATTTAGAGAACTGGCATATGACTGCCGAACGATTCTACTGAAGCCAACATACATTGCTGGTAAGGACCATCAACATATTATACTAGGCATTAGGGCTTACAAGGAGGCATATGGACAGTAATTTTTCCCTTGCTCTATTTGCGAGTGGAACAAGAAAGGAAATGACTTGTAGAGGTACAGGGTACCCTCCGCCATGCGCGTTACGGTGGCTTGCGAAAAATCGATGTAGATGTAAATATACCCGGAGCGTTTCTGCAAGAAAGGCCATGCTGGCAATTTGGTCACACTTTACGGCACCTGCTGATATGGCAGTTACTCCATACAATTGCGCCTCTGTCTCGGATACACGCAGCGATACATGGAATGGCACACACAGTGACGTAAGCCTGCGTCGTAAAGGAGATGAAGAGTGTTCGGCTTCAGAGTTCGATAGAGGGATTACTCTGAACACTATTAGTTTATAATATTTGATGTGCTTGATAAATCGAAACCGCAGACATTGTTGGGTATTCTAAGTTGTATGGCTTGCAAGAACAAATGAACGGCTTCAGAGAGTGACTTCTGTTGCTTGGTAGCTTGTTGCAAAAATACATACGCGTGATTTCCGTCTCCATCATGGTCGAAACTGCGCAAGAGACGAATTCCACCGAAAGGAGAAAGAGAATATCGCGAGGTTAGATCAGATAAGCAAGTCAGTAAATTTCGAATCATAGATATCAGTATCGCAACTATTAAACGCAGTCCTCCTCCAACAATCCACCAAATACAGCAGGGCACATCCGGAATTATGTCACTAAAACCATTAAAAATACATTTTTAAAAACAAAATTAGCAGTTAATTGTGAAGAAATGATGTGTCGTACAGCTTTTTTGATCTCAGGATAGAACTGAGCACACTAAAAACAACAAAGATAAACACGGAAAATTTGGAAAGTTCTCTCATTGTGGGCCTGTGTTGTTGTAATGTACTTACTATTTGGAGAAAAATGATCTTACAATCATTATAATCCTCATTAGCGCGTCTAGGCAGCTCTATACTAGAGAACCTGAAACGCAGCGTAATAAAACCTCTTCGTAATTACAACAGTAAATGAGGTGTGAAGAATCGCAGTCGTTTAAAACTTTATTTCAATGAAGTGAGTCAGAGGTTACGAAGTGCAATTTTAGTAGCAATTTCCACCAAGCATCGGGCTCTTGAGCAACCTGACGAGGACTCTCCAGAAATGCCACGGTTGCCGGGAGATTCAATTCGCCCGAGGGGGGCGGGCACTCTGAAACTATTACCACTTGGCTACGGCGCCTTACAAGCTATCCACACGCCGTTTGCATCTTATCTCTCTGCGGCGTCCATCACGCCGGCCATCAAGTAGAAAATGTCAGTTTTATAGTCACGATCTGGCATCCCTCGTCAAATGGCGGCAGTAAAAAGTCAAGGGTGTGGGTGGGAGCGTCACCCCACACACACACGTCCAACGCTGGCTGCGAAATCCTACGCCGCTATCCCGTATCCCCTAACTGCGAAACAATGCACAGGCAAGGGCGTATCGCTTTTTGGAGGATTCTGCTCTAAGCCGATGTCATTGCCAGAGGTATCTGGTCGTTCACGTATATGCACAGCGTGATAAAACTGATGGCCGCAAAGAAATGTTTCACATTTGACGTTCCAAGTTCCGTCAATTCATTTCCATGAGATCGAGTTTCGGAAGTGTGGGCTCTAGCAGCGTACCGATCAAAACTATACAGACCGCCATTGCCAGAAAATTTACTCTTCAATCTAAAGGCAAGATATTGTAGCTACTTTTAGTCTTTCGAACAAAGCAAAGAGAAAGAAAATTTCGGAGTGGTTGACTGAGCCACCTAAAATGGGAATGTTCTCTTCTACCGCACCCATTCATTTGTGTGAGTGGGATGTTTGTCTTAAGTGCACCTGTTTGCTGTAGGTGATATCGTGTGCTCCCGAACTGCTGCCCTGTGTCAATCCTTACACTATTTTCTAAAAATTTAAGAAGGTAGTGTACTACAGGGTCGCCACCCACCAGTGAAGTAATCGGATTGTTTGTATTTGAAAAGGACCACTTCACCGGGACAGCTATTTATATGATTACTGAGCACATAGGAGAATATCTGGAATTTGTTACTTACCTTTGATTGTATCAATTACAATACCCTATTGGGAAAGTTCTGTGGAATACATATTTAGCAGATGCCTGGTTTAACATGGGCTGTTCAAGTAATACAAGGAGAGGCGCCGTATCATCCGCTTGGGGATAAATTACGAAGGGACTCCCTCAGACCTCAGAGTTAGATCGTTGGTCTACAATTGTACTTTACGGTAGTGATCTGCCATTTTATTCGAATCAGGAGGCGGAAGTACTCCTGTCTACGCATGATACAAGTTTTGCTATGAAGTCGAGTAGTGAAGTGTCAACACAAAAAATAGCAAATGATGCTTTATGTGAGTTACTGACTAGATGGGTTTCCTCCATGAATACTCTGTTCAGCTAGGAAGAAATACAACTAAGATGACCATAGCTCACCTAGCTTTTGCAGACTGCATGGCGTTAGCTACAAACTCAGTGGCTACAGCCGAGAACAAATCACAGAACAGAAGCAAGCCTCCCTAATGGAACAAAAATTCATTTGATAAAACACATTGAATGACAAGTATCAGTGACGTAAGCCAAATTTTAAAATTTATATCGACACAATAGCTAAAACAGATGGTTTTAAGTACACAAGACAATTGATAAAGAATACAAAAGAAAAGACAGCCATAGAAAGTAGAGTACATGAAATGGAAAGGGCAATCCGTGTGAGGAAAAACTCTTACCAAAAACATCACAGCTAAGACAATATCGAACACTGGTAAAGCCTGAAACACTGTTTCCAGCAGAAACACTTAAGCTAACAAGAGTGGGGACAAAAAAAATTGGAAAAGTGGAAAAACAAACTGTTAGGAAAAATACTGTGACCTAAAAGTAACAATAAAGCCGAATAAAATTTAAGAGCAACCAGGGAACTCTGTTTGAAAATGCAGAAACTAACTGAGGTAAGGATGAAAGAAAGACTACAGTTGTATGGAGCTATGTATCGAATTTATAGTAGAACAACCACGCAGGGTTTCAACTTACTCATCTGATAAATCCATACCGACATGGTTAACTGAAATTGACAAAGCTTCGAAAAAAAGCATCGAATTAGAACGGACGCTTTTTACGGAGCTGACATAATACGCAAGATATAGGGACAGAATTAAGTCACCAACTGGAGGGAAGTGACCCAGGAAGAAAAGGAATGACACACTAAGAATGGACGAAGTCCAGGATGAAGAAAGTGAAACAGAGAAACAAAACCGAAGTTGATTTGTCATACGCTGCAGAAGAGCTGTTGTTCTGGTCTTCAGTCTGAAGACTGGTCTGATGCAGCTCTCCATGCTACAGGGTCCTATGCAAGTCTCTTCATCTCCGAATAATTACTGCAACCTGCATCTTTCTGAATCTGCTTACTGTATTCATCTTTCCGTCTCCCTCTACGGTTTTTACCCACCACTTTTCTCTCCGAAACTCAACTGGTGATCCCTTGATGTCTCAGAATGTCTCCTAACACCTGATCCCTTCTTATAGCCAGGGTGCGCAACAAATTTCTTTCATCCCCATTTCTGTTCAGTACATTCTCATTAGTTACGTGATTTACCCATCCAATCTTTAGTATTCCTCTGTAGTACCACATTTCAAAAGCTTGTTTTTTTCTTGTATATACTGTATGTTTCACTCCCATACATGGCTACACCCACAAAAACAATTTCAGAAAACACTTCCTAACACTTAAATCTGTATTCGATGTTAAATTTCTCTCCTTCAGAAAAGCTGCTCTTGCCATTGCCAGTCTACGTCAGATGCTTTGGCCCTCATCAGTTATTTTGTTGCCCAAATAGCAAAACTCATTTACTACTTCTAATGTCTCATATACTAATCTAGTTCTTCAGCATTATCTGATGTAATTAGACTACAGTTCATTATTCTTGTAGAGCTTTGTCTGATGTTCATCTTATTTCCTCCTTTCAGCACGACGACCATTCCGTTTAACTGCTCTTCCAAGTCCTTTGTTGTTTCTGACAAAATTACAATGCCACTGGCGAACATCTAAGTTTTTTTATCTCCTCCCTGAACTTTAATCCCTGCTCCTCTTTAGTTTCCTTTACTGATCGTTTGATATACAAATGGAATAACATCGGGGATAGGCTGTAGCTCTGTCTAATTCCCTTCTCAGCCGCTGCTTCCCTTTCATGCCCCTCGCCTCTTGTTACCGTCGTTTGGTTTCTCTACAAGTTGTAAATAGCTTCTCGCTCCCTGTATTTTAGCTCTGCTACCTTCAGAATTTCGAAGACATTGTCCCAGTCACCACTGGCAAAAGCCTTCTCTAAGTGCGTACACATGCTATAAACGTAGGTTTACCTTTCCGTAACATACTATCTAAGATGAGTCGGAGTGCCAGTATTGTCCCACGTATTCCTAAATTTCTCCAGAGTCGAAACTGATGTCCTCCGAGATAATTTCTAAATTTTTTTCCATTTTTTGTAATGCATTCGTGTAAGTGTTTTGCAACAACGACTTATTAAACTGATATTTCGGTAATAATCATAGCTTGCAGCACCTGTTTTCTTTGGAATTAGAGTTGTTCCAGAGGGACTATTCGAATAAATTATTAAATGAATGTACATTGATGAGCCATATAATTATATGCAGCTGCTTAATAACGTGTAGGTACACGTGCGGAATGCGGCACGGATTAGACAAGTTTTTGGTAGGTTTCTGGAAGTATCGGATGGCTAGAAGAAGTGCAGGTACTCACGGATGGTCCACTGTAGGCTATGACAGGGAACAGCAACAGGAACCATTTCAGTAACTTCCAGTGGGATAGGGTGCCTTCATCTTCCAGGTGCCACACCAAATTCACCCGTGTATTTGAGTTTCATAATAAACTTCTTTAAACCACTTAATGACATCCTGCTTCTCCTCAGACCTTTCAGTCAGTGATACTCTCTCAGTGCGGCACTGTAACTACTGCTGTTCACATGAAATAGTTCCACTAACAGTGCACAGTATGTTTTCTCGATAGCCTTACTGCTCACTCACGTTGTTTATCAGATGACAGTGGATGTCACACAGTCATACGAACAGTGTATGGTGCCAGCGCCAGATTTCCATCTGGTGGTCAAAGCTGGAACAAAATTTTGTCCGGTGTAAATAGGTTCCGCATCAACGCATTAGCTCATGTTCCAATTTTAGGTGCCATACAGTAACACTAGACCTCCGTGATTAGTTGCTTTTCATTATAACCACCCAGTATGTGGCATAAAGTGTCTATGCACTGGTCACGCGATCCCGCTGCAACCTCTACATAAACTGCAGGTTCCACAGTTCAAACTACCCAGTTCTATTTTTACATCTAATGTCACAAACTGCATTGCGTAAAATTACGCAACGCTGACTAGGCAAAACATTAAGACTTATGCCCACCGAGAGACAATGCCGGCGTTGTGGTGTTGTGTGTACGTGGCGCAGAAAAAGTATGTAAACGGAGGAGAGAGGAACATGGTATGAAGCAACAGACGATAAGGGTCGCAAATGGTGTTACACACTGTCACAAGCGATTTTTTACAGTTATAAGTGTCGTTTCTGTTCTTTCGGACATGTCCGAAAGATCAGACATCACACCTGTAATTGTATAGTTGCGCCTTGATGGGCAGACGAGCATTAAGAGTGAGGATGCTTACCATCGTTCGTCCCCTTTTTGGAATACAGTGAGGGTGTGAGCAAGGGGGAAAATGAAGGGAGCCACAACACCGGTGGTGGCAGCGAAGTTGAGTCGGACGGGAAGCGTCTCTAGATGACCGAGGCGCTCAGGGTCACCGTTCGCAGAGAATCCGGGTTCGAGTCCCGGTTCGGTCACTAATTTTTAAGTGGAGCTGTTGAATTATTTCACGGCCCTAAGTAGCAAAGTCATAGAAATTTCCCTTTGGAAACAAGCGATTTTGACAAAAACCAGATTGTTATGACCCAGCATCTGGGAACGTCCATCTCAGATAAGGCGAAGCTCGTTCGTCTTCGCGTGCTATTATCAGAGTATCTGTAGAATGTGGCTGAAGGATGGCGCCCTGACGTCCAGCCCTTATAAGAGGGACGTTCAATAATAAATGCAGCACACTTTTTTCCTCGGCCAATTTCGGTCGAAAAAATACGGAATTTGTTGAGGCATATCGTGGAATGTTCGACCTTAAGCTCCTATGGATTTATGAAGTTCCGATAGGTGGTCAAAGCTAAGCATAGCCTTCGAAAAGGTATCCGTTATGTAGTTACATTCCATGCAGACAGGAGTCAAGAGTTTCTTTTGGGGGAAAACCAGAGAACCGCAAATATTCACAGGCGCTTCCACGACCCCTATGCAGACCTGGCAGCGAACAAAAGCACGGTGAGTCACTGGGCGAGGCACAAAACGGCAATCAGTGGAGTGGCGTCACACCCCCTCTCCTACGAAGAGGAAGTTGAAAGCCGCACCCTCAGCTAGTAAAGTCATGGCGACAGTCTTCTGCGACGCTGAAAGAGTTATTCCGTTTGATGTCCTTCACTATTGATGTAACCATCAACTTTGAAGTGTTCTGTGCTACACTTAAATAATTGAAGAAACGACTTCAGCGTGTTCGTCGCCACAAAAATGCAAACAGACTTCTCGTTTTCCATGACAACGCAATTCCTCACGCAAGTCCAACTTCACTGGACTGTCCTTCCTCCACCATCGTACTGGCCGGATGTCCATCTGTTTACGCCAATGAAGGATGCACTCTGTGAGAAGCAGTACGTGGCTGACTGGGAGGTTACTGATGCAGCAAGACGTTGCCTCCGACGTCGATCAGTAGAGTGGCGCCATTTGAGTGCACTGGCCCTCCCATTAAGGTGCCATAAGGCTTTCGCAATGAACGGAGGTTATGTTGAAAAAGAGGCTTACCTATCCGAAAAAGTGAGGATCCCGAATAAAGCAAACCTGTTTTCAGATAACAATGTATGGCATTACCTACTGAATGACCCTCGTGGAGGTTGAAGACTTACCCACTCTGTAAGGCACGCTAGGCGGTGGTGTGTAGCAGATGCGTCGACTGAGTACAAAACTGCTACAGGTGCAAGCGTTTTATAGTACACCGTTCAGCACACATCTCTTACAATGGGGCTCCACTGAAGAAGACCCTCCAATGTATTTCCACGTTGACCCAACGAAACACTTACGATGGTCGTGGGCACGGGATCATTGAGATCAATGGAAACGTGTCACCTCGTCGGATGAATTGCATTTCTTGTTACCGATTCGCCATCATGTAAGGGAACTCGCAAACGAAGACGGACAAAGGTTAGTAGAGAGCCGTGCGTCTGCGAAAGGATCTATGTGCGAAGCATGCAACTACCATCGTTATATCTTAGCAAAAGATCTAGCCGAGTACCCGAGAAAATTTTGGTCTTACGAACAATCGCTTAGCGGATCTAAGGCCTCCACCCAATCCCTTGTTGACTAATCTGGTGTGGCAGTAGAAGATAAAACAGAAGCCGAAGTCTTAGATTTCGCGTTTGAGTAACCGTTAACGCATGAGAATCGTGCAAACATACCGTCGTGTGACCATAGCACAGACTCTCGTATTGAGGAAATAATGAGAGGCATCCCAGGCGTAGAGAAGCAACTGAAATATTTAAAAACAAATAATTCGTCACGTCCGGATGGAATCCCATTTCGGTTTTAGAATCAGTACTCTACGGTACTGGCCCCTTACTTTCCTTCCATTAAACACAAATCTCTCGCCCAACACACAGTCTCAAGCGACTGGGAATAAGGGCAGGGTAAAAGAACGGACGCGCAGGATTACCGACCAATATCCTTAAAATCGGTTTGCTACAGAGATCTATAACATTCTGAGTTCGAATACGAGATTCTGTCCACACATCACCAAGGCTTTAGAAAGCATCGGTCGTGCGAAACTCGGCTTTCCCTTTTCTCACATGGTATCCTAAGAGCCATGGATGAAGGGCAACAGATTTCATACTCACAGATTTCTGAAACACCTTTGACACGGTCCCCACCGCAGACTTGAAGGTACGAGCATATGAAATAGGTACGCAGATATGTGAGTGGCTGGAAGAATGTATTACTCAAGTGGATTCCAGTATGTTTGACTTGAGGGTGAGTGTTTATTTGAGGGAAGGGTATCGCTGTTATTTTCTGTATCGACAAATCGTCTGGCGGACAAGGTGGGTAGAAATCTGCGGTTGCTTGCTGATGTTGCTGTGGTGTACGGTAAGGTGTCGCTGAGTGACTGCAGGAGGATACAAGATGACTTAGACAAAATTGCCAGTTGGTGTGGTGAATGGTAGCTACCTCTGAGTTCAGAAAATTTTAAGTTAATGCGGATGGATAGTGAAAACCCGTAATATTCGGATACAGCATTAGTAGTGTGCAGCTTGGCGAAGTCACGTCGTTTAAATATGTGTGCGTAACGTGGAAAAGCCTATTTAAATGGGACGTGCATGTAAGGGTTGAAGTTTGGAAGGCGAATGGTCGACTTTGGTTTATTGGGAGGATTTTGGCAAAGTGTGCTTCATGCGTAAAGGACACCGCGTATAGGATACTACTACGACCACTTCTTGAGTACTGCTCGAGTGTTTTTGATCCGCACCCCATCGGATTAATGGGACACATCGAAGCATTTCAGCGGCGGGCTACTAGATCTGTCACCGGTTGGTTCCAGTAACTTGCTTCGGGAACTCAAATGGGAATCCCTAGAGGGAAGGGGACGTTCCTTTCGAGGAACAGTATTGAGAAAATTTAGAGAACCTGCATTTGAAGCTGACTGCAGAACTATTCTACCGCCGCCAAGATACATTACGTGTAAGGACCACGAAGACTGAAGAAATAAGTGCTGATACGGCGGCATGTATCGTTTTTTTCATCTTTCCATTTGCGAGTGGAAAAGGAAAGGAAATGAGTGGTACAGTTACAGGGTACCCTCCGCCATGCACTGTACGGTGGTTTGCGGATTATCTACGTAGATATAGAAAAACAGCTCGGAACAAGCGCTGCGCCATGGACGCAGGTCAATGGGGCCAGTATTATGCTATGGAGAACACTCATTTATGCTTCCAGGGGACCTGTGATAGTAATTTAAGTCACCATGACGGTTGAGGACTATGGGAACATTACTGTAGACCACCATCTCTTCACGCTTGATGCCCGCCCCTTCCCTCCCCCCGCCAGGAAAACTGCCCATGTCACTAGGCCATAATCGTGGTAGACTGGCTTTCAGTGGCATGACATTGAACTGACGATCACGTCTGAGCCCGACGGAACACACATGGGATACTATCTTGTGGCAGCACTGAGTCCACAAAGCGCCAGTTCGTAATTTACTGGACCGTGTTGACCTGTGCTTTGACATCTCATGCCTCATACTCCCAGAAACCCACCAAGAACCAGTTGCATCCATGCCGTGCAAACCGCTATTGTACTGAGTTTCAGAAGTGGCTCCACCGCTATTAAGGGGAGATGAGGTCAAATTGTTCAAAAAGAGTAAAAATTTTTTGCCGCCAGATAGATCTGTAGCATGATAGAAATATTGTCTACAATTTTCAGAGTTTAACTTGTGTTACAAATGATGTAAAAGCCACCATGTTACAACCAATGCGCAGAGCCGCGTCCCCTTTTTTAACGACGGCTTATTCCTTGTTTGCGATATTTTTTTATTTACTGCCCCCATAGAATGCATCTGTAGAGTACAGATGGGTTTGAGCCCATTTACGACACGATTAATTACGATTTCTTTTTTAATGATGTCATGTAGCAGCTGCGCCCAAAGACAATATTTTGCTCATCTAGTACTGTTAAAATTTCGTCGAATGTTGCTAGTCAGGTGTTGTGTGATGGCAGTACTGGAAGAATCAGGACCCTTGTGAGACTGGGATTCGGCACAGGTTGCGCCACTGAAAACCTACTGCAGAAAACTGATGATGTGCGTACTGGCAGTTCCGAAGTGTCAGTGAGAGATATTGCCAGGAGCAGACACCAGAAGGATCGGATTTGAAGAAAAGACCTACAGAAGTCCAAAAAGACCGAATATATGATTACGGTCAACATTCAGGTACTTGTTTCTAGCATAAATGGTAATAAAATATTTTTTCTGCATTTCCCGCAACACTCATTTTTCACTTTATAAGGAATATTTTCAGCTAAACCATTGCTGATAAGAAGGTTAAATCATCTCTTACTTCGTACATACTGTTACACAAATTCCTGCAGTACAAAATATTTGGAAGTGCATTATTGTCATATTTATTTAAATTTTTGTAAAATAAAAATTCCTATGTATTGCACACACAAATTTAAGAAATCGTTGCAAGAGTTAAAGAACTGATATTAAACAACTGGCACACAGATTTATTTACCTAATTACTAAAAATAACCTACCTCATTTTGAAAGTGATAAGTAAGGTAAACACTCAGAAAAATGTTCGTGTCATAGTATGTGTTCTAAGAGTGTCCAGCAACGTCCTTAACAAAAAAAATGAAAAAAAGCAGGCTATAATCAATGACAAAATGTGTAAAATTTGGTTAAATTATCTCTCAAACAGTAAAAGATACATTAGCTTACATGTAACTATGTATTTTCTCATAGGCCCCTCCTTAATGAGATGGTCGCAACGTTTCCAATCCTGAGTGTACTCTACGAGTCACGAATCGTGCTTTGCTTTCTGTTCTGAGAACGAAATCCATGCTGGAAAGAGCAGCTGACGTATTCCGCCACTGGTGGCAAAGGACGCGTAACGACCTCCAGTACGTCGACCGCTCGGACGTGACTGACGGAACACTGCTCGCTCACTAAATGTGGGCAGGGACACATTTTTTCCGAAATTTAACGCCGGGCGCTATGAGATAAGCTTTTTTCGGGACTACATCACCGGGTTTCACCCCACGCCCAGCCGGAGTACTTTAGCGTGCGTCGCCAATAGAAAAGTGTATTTATTTTTTAATTTCAGCCCCGCAAAACAGAACGAAGCACCGACGTCACGGCACACGTTACGGGCGAGCGGATGTGCAACACTTTTATTTTCGCGTGTCCCAAAAATTATATTTTTGGTTGTCGGGCGCGAAACAGAATATCAGTTAGGACCTTAATAAATCCATTTAGGGCGCGGCCGGACGAATCGCCTGCGCGGGGATAAACCACAATCATGGCGGCCACCACCGCTAACAGAATTACCGGCAGGCCCGACGCGTCGCGACGCTGCGCAACGCAGCGCCACGCGCTGCAAATCCAATTTCGCGAGCGGCGGCAATCGCTGGTAGCGCGTCCTGTGGGCGGGGCCTGGGACTACTCAACTGTACTGTGCTGTGCTGTGGTGCGGTGCGGTGGCCGGAGACCACGGGGGAATTCGCAGCCGCGTGCCTGCACCGGCCGGGGCTCGAAAGCCGGGGCGGTGAATCCCCGGCAGCGAGCGCCGACTGCAGTGTTGCCAACGTTGCTCTATAACCTCCTAAAACCGAAGTTACTTCTGGGGCTCCCCGAAGAAGCCCTGTAGGTTCCCCGCTATTCAGGGTTGTAGAAGTACTGGCGTATATTCAGGGTGTTACAAAAAGGTACGGGCCAAACTTTCAGGAAACATTCCTCACACACAAAAAAAGAAAATGTGTTATGTGAACATGTGTCCGGAAACGCCTACTTTCCATGTTAGAGCTCATTTTATTACTTCTCTTCAAATCACATTAATCATGAAATGGAAACACACAGCAACAGAAAGTACCAGCGTGACTTCAAACACTTTGTTACAGGAAATGTTCAAAATGTCCTCAGCGAGGATACATGCATCCACCCTCCGTCGCATGGAATCCCTGATGCGCTGATGCAGCCCTGGAGAATGGCGTATTGTATCACAGCCGTCCACAATACGAGCACGAAGAGTCTCTACATTTGGTACCGGGGTTGCGTAGACTAGAACTTTCAAATGCCCCCGTAAATGAAAGTCAAGAGGGTTGAGGTCAGGAGAGCGTGGAGGCCATGGAATTGGTCCGCCTCTACCAATCCATCGGTCACCGAATCTGTTGTTGAGAAGCGTACGAACACTTGGACTGAAATGTGAAGGAGCTCCATCGTGCATGAACCACATGTTGTGTCGTACTTGTAAAGGCACATGTTCTACCAGCACAGGTAGAGTATCCCGTATGAAATCATG
The DNA here is from genome assembly GCF_021461385.2 of Schistocerca piceifrons. Classification (NCBI taxonomy): domain Eukaryota; kingdom Metazoa; phylum Arthropoda; class Insecta; order Orthoptera; family Acrididae; genus Schistocerca; species Schistocerca piceifrons. The sequence continues at coordinate 72,003,836 of NC_060147.1, read as the reverse complement.
ATAACGTGCTCCATTGAGCGTAGGTTGACGAAATTAAAATAAGCTCTAACATGGAAATTAAGCGTTTCCGGACATGTCCACATAACATCTTTTCATTATTTGTGCGTGAGGAATGTTTCCTGAAAGTTTGGCCGTACCTTTTTGTAACACCCTGTATACAAACCTTCGGAGTTTCGAAAGGCGACTGCGCGAAGACGTACAGAAAATAGACTCTCATAAGCGGATAACACCTCTGCACGTCATTAATTATATTTATTAGGTTCGTGCATAAGTCCGTAGCTACTTGGTACTCTGGTTGATATAGGGTTATTTATCGATTGGTTATTTATTGACTGTCACTTTTTATGTGTAGTTCACTGTTAATACTTGAGTGTACATATTGTCACTGTGTCACTTGGGGCCCGTAAGGTGCTGTGGATGCTAGAATATGAACTGCTAAGTGGAGGAATCTAAACTTTCTGACGTATGCTTGAGTTCAGTACAGGGGTGACAGCAACGGACTTAGCCATAACCAACTGCTTCATGTATGGCGTAACTCCACTGGACAGAGCACGTCAAGGACGGTATTTTCTCGTTCCAAAGATTATCTTTGTGACATTAGTGACTGGTCTGGTCGTTGGGTGGGGGACGGGGGGCACCGGACGAAACAGCGAGGTCACCAGTCCCATCGGATTAACGAAGGGTAGGGAAAAAAGTCGGCCGTGCTTTTTCAACAGCCTAAGGACACTACGCTTGTCCATCCTCTTTTAGAATACTGCTGCACGGTGTGGGATCCTTACCAGATAGGACTGACGGAGCACGTCGAAAAAGTTCAAAGAAAGGCAGCACGTTTTGTATTATCGCGAAATATGGGAGAGAGTGTCACAGAAATGATGCAAGATTTGGGCTGTAAATCATTAAAAGAAAGGCGTTTTTCGTTGCGACGGAATCTCCTCAAGAAATTTCTATCACCAACTTTCCTTCCGAATGCGAAAATATTTTGTTGACACTGATCTACATAGGGAGGAACGATCACCAATATAAAGTAAGGGAAATCAGAGCTCGTACGGAAAGATATAGGTGTTCATTGTTTCGGCGCGCTATAAGAGATTGGAATAATAGAGAATTGTGAAGGTGGTTCGATGAACCGTCTGCCAGGCACTTAAATGTGATTTGCAGAGTATCCACGTAGATGTAGATGTAGAACGGAACCATCTCGACATTTGCCTGCAGCGTTTTAGTGAAATCACGGGAAATCTACATCAGGAAAACCCGGACGTGGATTTGAACCGTCGTCCTCCTGAATGCGAGTCCAGTGTGCTAACTACTGCGCCACCTCGCTCGGTCATTATTAATTCTCCAAGCTCTGGAAGACTTTAGGAGTTTGCTGAAGATTGTTTAAACGCATTAATCCAGAATGATTCACGCCAGTGTAATCGAGAACTGGCAAATGTGATGAACTGTCATCATTCCAACATCGTGCGACATTTGCAAGCTGTAGGGAAGGTTCAAAAAATGTGTGTATGGGTACTACATACTCTAAGCCAAAATCACAAATTAAACGGGTGGCCATATGTGTAACTCTGCTTGCTCGTCATCCATGTGCTCGTGGACAACGCCGACCATTGGTTCAAATGGCTCTAAGCACTACAGGACTTAACATCTATGGTCATCAGTCCCCTAGAACTTAGAACTACTTAAACCCAACTAACCTAAGGAAACCACACACACCCATGCCCGAGGCAGGATTCGAACCTGCGACCGTAGTGGTCGCGCGGTTCCAGACTGAAGCGCCTAGAACCGCTCGGCCACTCCGGCCGGCACGCCGACCATTCCTAACCCGTATCGTTACTCGTGACGAGAAGTCTTATCTTCACGCTAACATAAGAGAAAGAAAGGAACGGTTGACTCAAAAAATGCAGCAACTCCCCGTCGAAGGACCTGCGCGCATCCACAGAAGATAATCCCGAAGATCTGACGGAACGGCGGCGGTGTGGTGTACAACGAATTGCTTCCCCGAGGATTAGCCAGCACTGCTGACATTTATTGTCAACAACTGGGACGTCTTGTAGTCGCAGTGCAAGACCCACGACCAAGAAGACCTCGAGGAGTAATGCTACTCCACGATAACGTCCGCCTGCATTCTGCTCGACTGACAAACAGTATACAGGAGTTGGTATCTTGCACCTCCAGATTTTCACCTTTTCCGCTCCCTATGGAACAACCTGCAAGGTAAGTTCTTTCCGGATGAAAACTCGTTGCGAACATGGCTCTCATGTCCTTAGCCTGAAAACCACGTGATTTCTATAGTCGCGGAATTAAAAAGTTAACTCCGTAGACTATTTTATATCTAGTGAAGGAGAATTCTTTATTGATGACTGAAGTCTATTACGTGTCTTTTATGTTTATGGAGAAATGCTACAAACTTATGCATCAACCTAATATTAGGGGTCAACATGGGAACCGTTTCTACGGTGGCAAACGTCAATATGTGCTTGTAGTTCATTGAAATCACTAACAGGATTCACCTCGAAAGATGTGAGAGCGGCCAGTCTTGTAGATATATCCGTTAAGTTGCCTATCTGCAGGAGTTAAATTCACAGCCTAACAAAAGTAGTGAAACTCCCAGAAGGGGAGAGGGTACGAAAATGACACTTTGCAGATTGAGAGGATGTGTGGTGATACTTCAGTGATTACAAAATCGCGTGAACTTTTCAACTTGCTCAAAGAGAAGCTCGTCATAAATCCGTTGCATCCTCTCCTGAGGCGAGCAGGCCCACAACTTTTGTGAAACCTTTTTGACATCCTCGATACTGGCAGTGGGATAGAAATGACATCAGAGCTGGTCCAACATGTAATGATTAGCCAAAACATCAAGACTACTGCCGACTGCGACGTTGGACTAGTGACTCTTCTGGTACGTGACGCGCTAACAGAAACATATAAGCAGAGCAGACACTGATGGAGGATCACTCCAGCGAAGGTATGGGTTGTAAGTGGGGAAGTCCATTGAGATAAGCGACTGTGACAAAGGGCAGATTACTATTACACAGAGACTGAACGAGTATCTCGAAAGCAGCGGAGCTGGTCGAATGTTCACGTGCTACTGTCGTGAGAATCTACGGAAAAATGTAGGGCCAGTGAAACCGCAAGAAGACGCTAAATGGTTGGACGTCGATGACTCTTCACAGGACGTGGGGGGCGGAGGCTTGTCTGCTCTGTAAAGTAAGATAGATGGTGATCTGTGGCATCTCTGCTGAAATAGCACAAAGCTGGTGCATGAGTAACTGGTTTAGAACACGCCGTTCACCGTACATTGTTGAACGTGGAGCTCCTCATCAGACCACCGCTACATATTCGCATGGTGACCCAACATCATCAATTGCGATTACAGTGGGCACGAGACCATCGGGATTCGACCGTTGGTCAGTGGAAACGTGTCTGCTCTTCAGGTAAATCAAATTTTTGCTACACTAGGTCGATGGTAGTCTTCACAAATGGCGTCATCGAGGTGAACGGCGGCTTGGAACGTGCAGCAGTCCACGGACGCAGGCTGGTGGGAGCAGTATGATGCTGTGGGTGACATTCTCCTGCGCTTGCATGGGACCTGTGGTAGTGATCGAAGACACGCTGACAGGTGCGAATCACCTACATCACTTCATTCTTTTTTTCTTTCACGAAGGTGATATCTTTCAGCAATATATCTTGGAGGAGCAACTGTGCTATAGTGCTTTGAGGAGGATTTTGGTGAGCTCACTTTGGCATCTCTGCGACCAAATTCGCCTGATGCAAATCGTAAGGAACCCATTTGCCTCGGTATCGGTCACCATCAACACGTAATTACGCGAATTACATGACTTGTGCGTAGACGTCTAATGTCACATGCCTCCACAAACCTACCACCAAACTGCTGGATCCCAATACGCAGAACCATTGACCTATTTCGTTTCAAAGACGGACCAAACAATCTTAAGCAGGTGGTCATAACGTTTTGGTTAATCAGTGTATGTGATACCAGGCGCAGACCTAGAGATATAGTTGGCTACAGAAGTGCATCGGACAAATAGTTCTTAGAAGCACGTCCTCTCTGTAGGAGAGGATTGCGCTGTTGAAAAATGACCCCCAAAATACTGTGGCATGATGGTGAACAGAAGAGGGCTCAAGAGGTGTATGACGTACTTTTATGACTACCAGCCAAGACATGAACCTTGTGGTTCCCCAAAGATAACACAGATGTGCGTCTATAAACATTGGAAGAATGGGACCTGTCCCCAGGTCATCAGCACAATATTCACTGATGATGGAAAACACGATGTGCGGAACCGCAATTCATTGGTGAGAACAATGGAAGGCCATTGATCAGCAGTCCATGCTTCCCAGTCACACCACAGCCTAGGCATTGCACAGTGATGCCCTAGGCCATATGTTGATAGTCTCTCACCAATGGTTTGGAAGGACGTTCTCAGTTGGCAGACGCAGATGTGAAGGGTTTATCATGTGCCTGGTGCACAATATTTCGATCCTACCTTGTGTTCAACCGTTGTCAACCGCAACCTTGAGAACGAGTACGCCTGCCCTTAATTTTCCATGCAGTCCAACATCAGGCGACTGTGATATCCGAATGCTCCACAAATCTGGTTATTGCACGGTTCGACCATATAGTGAAATAGTGACCCAAATTGATGCCCCATCAAAGTCTTTCAGTCGGGAAATGCTGTATCATACGAGCACGCGACATCTCTGTGTGCGCCACAGTCATCACTCAACACCCTACGCTCTTCACTCCCCTTATACACTGTTCAGCCAGGACATTATGGCCACCTATCTGACAGGCGGTATGACCACATCTGGCACGGATAACAGCGACAACATGTCGTGGCATGGAAGCATTGAGGCCTGGGTATGTCGCTGGAAGGAGTTGGCACCACATCTACACACACACACACACACACACACACACACACACACACACACACACACACACACACAGTTCCTCAAACCACTCCATCACACACTGTGCCTCGTCACATGGTGCATTATCTTGTTGAAAAATGCCACTCCTGTCAGTAAAAAATCATCATCATGAAGGGCTTGAGGCGTAGCGTCGTATAACGATCCTGCCTTGGAGGCGGTTAAGTGGGAGATGTGTCTCAGAGCTGGATAGTGACAGATGGTGACGCGAGACTGGACGCACACGTAGTTTATGTATCAGCAGATGAAGGACAATATTGGATAGGGGGACTGTGACTTTAATTTCGATTGTGCCCACTATAGTGCACTAAAGTAATATAATGTTTTCCATAAACTGCTCTAGTATTTTCATAAAGTGTTATGTAAAATGTTATGAAGGTGTTTTAGCAGTATGAAAGACGCGTGGCTGTGGTTTAAGGTTAATATGAAGACAATTGTTTAACGAGTTATGTAGTAGGATTTAGTGTGGGAGCATTTCGAAGAAGTATGAATATGGACCAAGGGGATTTTTGTAGAATAGATTTGTAACGTAAGTTTATGGTAAAGAGAAAGTTAATTCAGGTATAAATAGCAATATTAAATGACTTTATGCATAAAAAAGCAGCATATTGGATAATTACATCGGTATGAAGTGCAGTCGTTAGGTTTAGTATTTTGCGATTGGTTATTGATGAAAAGCGTGGATTGACGCGGGAGAATGTTGTTTTGCTATTGGCTGTTGAGTAAACTGACCAATCGTAAAGCAATATTCTACGCGAGCCTTCCTCTGCTGGTAGAGAAGAGAGTATTCTAGAGAAGAGTCGGAGCCTAGCCATGAAACAGTTCGGACGTGTGTAGTAGTTCCGATGGAAATGAGAAGTTGCCGGATCTAGCAGTGTTTCATACATCAGAAGTGTTGTAAAGTAACGGCATAATTATTTCGATGGCCGTGTAGAAATTGCGGAATTTTTAAGTGAATTTTGTGACGAGGAAAGACATATACTCCGCGTGGCGTATTAAGCAGGTCAGTGGCTAAAAACTATGACTGCATTTGGTACCGACAGACTTAATATTTGGCGAGCATTCTCAATCAAAAACAATCAGTATTTTTGTAGCTATTACGTTTTCGGGAAATGCAACACCATAAACTTGCTAAGGTGAGTGAAAGGGATTGTGATTTGTGAGTGATGTGTTAAGACTAGCACGGACTTGGCAGTGATATTTATTCACCTAAGTTTCAGAATATATTAATTGAGGGCAAAAGTTCCAACCTTCCATTTCGTTTGAAAACCATCTCCCGAAACGTAGATTAGTGACTTTAATTGCAGTCTGGTTCACGTCGAAGTACAGTAGGTTTCACTCGGCTTCCCTACTGATGATATGCTGAGACAATGTTCACAGGTAGGTGCAGGTTCGTCGTAAAGGGACGGAAGGAACCGCGCCGCCGCAGGCTGTACGTGGTCGATACTCGTTGGCCGTCATGGTGGCTTGCATGAGCTCCACTGGACCGATGGATTCCCAAGTGAATGGCTCCAGAGCCGCAATCAGCTTGGCTCAATCCCTTAAGTACAGATGCCAAGGAGTTCCCCTGGAACACGACGGATGCGCGCTCTCCAGCTGGAATGATGAAGGCATCGGGATTCTAATAAATGGCTCTAAACACTATGGGACTTAACATCTGAGGTCATCAGTCCCCTAGGACTTAGAACTACTTAAACCTAACTAACCTAAGGACATCACACACATCCATGCCCGAGGTAGGATTCGAACCTGCGACCGCAGCGTTCGCGCGGTTCCAGACTGAAGCGCCTAGAACCGCTCGGCCACTCACGCCGGCAGTAAAATATATGCAACGAAAGATTCTTTACGACTTGTGCAGAAACCAGACGGCAATTATATGACACCACGAGCATGAAAGGAAAGCTGTGATTGAGAAGGGAGTGAGACAGGCTTGTAGCCTATCACCGATGTTATTCAATCTGTTCTCTGAACATGCGGTGAAAGAAACCAAAGAAGAAACTGAAGTAAGAGAAAGTATGGGAAGAAGAATTAAAAACTTTGAGGTTTACCGTTGACATTGTAATCCTCTCAGAGACAGCAAGAGCTTGGAACAGATGTTGAACGGAATGGACATCGTCCTGAAAAGAGTATGTAAGACGAGCATCAACAAAAGCAAAACACGGATAATGGAATGTAGTCGAATTAAATCAGGTGAGGCTGAGGGAATTAGATTAGAAAACGGAAAACTTTAAGTAGTAGATGAGTTTTGCTGTTTGGGCAACGAAATAACTGATGAGGACCGAAGTGGAGAGAATATAAAATTTACACTGGCATTGATAAGAAAAGCGTTTCTGAAGAGCTGAAATCTGTTAACCTCGAATATTGATTTAGATGTTAGGAAATCTTTTGTGAAAGTATTTGTATGGAGTGTAGCCATGTATGGGAGTGAAACTTGGACGATAAACAGTTTAGAGAAAAAGAGAACAGAAGCTTTTGAAACGAGGTGCTACAGAAGAATGCTGAAGATTGGTTGGGTACATCACGTAACTAATGAGGCTGCATTGAACAGTAAAGAAATTTGTGGCATAACAGTAATAGAAGACGGAATCGATTGATAAGACACATGAGAGATCAGGGATCACCAATTTAGTATCGGAGGAAGTGTGGTGGGTAAAAGTCGCAGAGGGAGGCCAAGAGGTGAACACAGCAAGCAGGATGTAAGTTGCCGTAGTTAATCGGAGCAGACATACATAGGACAGAGTATTATGGAAAGCTGCATAAAACCGTTGTTCGGATTGAAAACAACTGCTACTGAAATATACTGATTATTCCTTGCTACTGTAGTGTTATCTTGAAGCTGTGAGAAAGGAGGACAGGCCTTCCAAGGCGCGGAAGCAGAGACGATGCTGAGGGCAGACGAAACTAGGAGATATTGTTACATAAAGTTAACAATAAGGGGAGAGCCTTGCGAAAATGCAGACTCCCAAGACGCTGTCCCAGGGCGCTAGTTACTCATCAAGGAGTTAACATGCAACTTCATATGTCGTCTAGACGCTGTAGTAGATTGTCACCGAGGACTTTGTAACCAACAAGCACGTAGTAGTATATAAAGTCAGCTTGATACCAGCCCTGAGAACAGCAACGTCAGTAGACTCACAAGGGTTAGAAAGAGAGCGAAAACGCCAAAAACTGTTGACCCAGCAGTCCCTACTCCGTGGAGGCCGAGGGGCGGGGCTAAATGACGTATAATAACAATGTTGCAAGCCTTATTTAGCAGAGCAGTTACGTTTAGCTTTCAGCTGAACAGTGTTGATACCAAATACGGACTTAGTTACTGCAACTGAATTAACATCCCCGCCTAAGGAGCAGTAGAGGGGACCTAACTAAACCGTGACTAGCAGGCACCTGCAAGAGACCTACGGGATTGGCTGAGTGGCTTTAATTGGGAAAAAAAGTGCCCCCATGCGACTCTTTAAAACCCCTAGATTGCGTATTTTGGCGGAGTTCTCAGTCAGACGATCTGGGCGCCGAATCCGCGTCCGTCGACTCCAGCCTCGGTCCAGCTCTGCGTAAGTCTGCTCTCTCTCACTTGGAGTGCCTCAGTGAATAGTGTCACATTCATTACGTTTTGTTTTGCAACTAAGTTGTTGCCTTAAGATGCTGCTAGTGTTTTCTAATGTGGCTTGCATCCACTCCTAGGACTTCTGCACTGGCTTCTGTTGTAACAGTGTTATTCATGCTTTTCCTAACCCTAGAACTAGCCTCCAGTGTATTAGTTAGTCCCGTCTGGAATAAACAACTATTTCAAAACCCTATTTGTCGGAGCGTCTCCACAAGGAGTTCCCTACCGAGTCTCACCACGTGCATTTCTAGAAATGCCTGTACTAGTTGAAGTGTTGGCAGAAGAGCCAACACCGTGTTGCTAGAGGAGGCCGAAATGCACGCTTTTAAGCTCACGCAGATTGGCGTGAGGTCTGGAACAAGGTAAAGTAATTATCCTATAAAGAAAAGAACGTAGTTCTTGGAATACTTAACCTTAATCGATAATTGGAGAACATTGCTCTTGTTTGTACATGCTTCAAACGATAAATATCAAATGCTATGGCGCCTTGCTAGGTCGTAGCAAATGACGTAGCTGAAGGCTATTCTAACTATCGTCTCGGCAAATGAGAGCGTAATTTGTCAGTGTAGCTTCGCTAGCAAAGTCTGCTGTACAACTGGGCGGGTGCTAGTACGTCTCTCTAGACCTGCCGTGTGGTGGCGCTCGGTCTGCAATCACTGACAGTGGCGACACGCGGGTCCGACGTATACTAACGGACCGCAGCCGATTTAAAGGCTACCACCTAGCAAGTGTGGTGTCTGGCGGTGACACCACACTAGTGTTGGCTCAGACAGAAGAAAACAAATGCCTTCACTGTGAATTGTCCTTCTGCCTTCTGCTCCGTACCGCACCGAAGTGCAGAATGACCAACATCTCCTTTTTGTCTCTCCAACCTACGTCAGGACACGACACTACAATCATCATGTTATAAGACTAAAGAATTGTAAACACGATAAATCTCAGCAAAACTATTTGGTAAATTCCAAATAGAAATCCTCGTTAATGTGTCCCGGTCTCCACTAACGTCAATGGTCGACCACTTTCGATTTCAGGGTAGCTTTCCTTATTGATAACATTTATCATCCAGGATCTCGTGCATTTGCTAGCACTACGGCCGTGATTTCGACAACTCAAAACTGGTACGATTCCATGCTGTGCACAAACTAAAGGTTACGAATTTTCTGAAATAAGACCGTCTTGGTTGCAAATTGTTTATCTATTTATTGGCAATGATGCGTTTCGCCCTTGAGGGGAATCTTCAGAGTAACGTAAGAAGTAATGTGGTGAACCAACGTCGGTCCTTTAATATCAGCACGTAGAAGGTAAAAATTATGACGACAGGAGTACGTCACCTAATTATTTTTATCTTAATGCCATGTAGCTGACATTAAAGGATGGATTATGGCTCACCACATTACTTCTTACGTTAATCTGCAGATGCCCCACAAGGGGGAAACGCATCATTGCCAATAAATAAACAAAACTGTTTGCAGCCAAGACAGTGTTATTTCAAGAAAGGATTTCGACAGTTATTGTCCCATGTCCTTCCACAGATACATCATCAGTCCGAAGACGTTGTCGAGCTCGTATCCATTCTGAGCGAACACAACAGCTCTTGTAGTTCCGCACTCTGAAAGGGAGTGTGAGAATACTGTGCGAGCTGGGCGTAATTCTGTTCGAACTGTGAAGCTCATAAATTGGTGATTTACGCCCGGCAGCGCGCGGCCCCGCGTTACGCGCAACGCAGCGGCGCCGACCGCCACACAAATACGCCAAGGCCTGCAGCCTAACACAATTGACTTGATTACGCGCCGCATGGAAATTCGATTATTTCGCGCTCTATCGCGTTGCCGCGTAAAATGGAATCCCCGAGTCGTTTCCCGCGCCCAGCATTTGCAGAGAGAGCGCACAGAGGAATGGACGCCACAGCCGGGCCAGACGCGAATGAGGGGGAGGGATGGGGGGAGGGAATCAGTTTACGACCGCCCGCCTGGGACGCGACTCGGAGGCTCTCGGGAAATAAAAATCTCGCCCAGTAGGCAGCGACGCCGACCGTTACTCACCGCGCGCAATCCGCTCTGTCGGCCTCGCGTCATACGTGTGAATTACGCCGCGATGGCGCCAGACAATGAAATGTCTCGGCCGGGACAAAGCGCTACAGTATGTCCTCCGGCTAGCGTCGGAACTACTCTCCACCCCCCACCACCACCTCATCCCAACCACTAGGCTGATTGGACAGTAGCGGCCAATTGCAGGCAACTGCACGGTGTTCGCTTCGCCACCCTGCCCGCTACAATCCCACCTTCTCATTCCCGCTGACCCTCTCTAGCCCTTGCCCCACCGCAATATAACAATAAACCAATTCCACCGCATTATTATTGCCTTCGCTCCCGCCTCCGTGTTCTCGCCCTCGCCCGACCCGCCATCAAATGCTAGCTCGTTATGGGTCGCCACCACAACTGTGCAATAGCGCACTCGGGAGGGCCCTTTTGTGGACGCAGCCGCACGCTTCTTGCTACTCCCGAGCGGCACGAAGCGACACGAAGTACCACTGCATCCCCTCTCGAACTCTGAAAGCAAGGAGACGTTTTTCAGTCATTTCTGTGGTCTTAGCTATTACGATGACATGTTTACACCTGTGACACTCAAGAAGTCTTTAAGGTGTTTCATTTCATGTGTTCCTCAGGCTATAGTTATAGGACCATCAATGTTCAAATCCTAGAATGAGATTTACACTTTGCAGCGGCGTGTGCGCTGATATGAAACTTCCTCGGCAGATTAAAACTGTGTGCTGGACCGAGACTCGAACTCGGGACCTTTGACTTTCGCGGACAAGTGCTATACCAACTTGCTCTTCGTAGAGCACTTGCCCGCGAAAGGCAAATGTCCCGAGTTCGAGTCTAGGTGCAGCACACAGTTTTAATCTGCCAGGAATGTTTCGTGTCAGCGCGCACTCCGCTGCAGAGTGAAAATGTCATTCTGGAAACATGCCCCAGGTTGTGGCTAGGCCATGTCTCCGCAATATCCTTTCTTTCAGGAGTGCTAGTTCTGCAAGGTTCGCAGGAGAGCTTCTGTAAAGTTTGGAAGGTAGGAGACGAGGTACGGGCAGAAGTAAAGCTGTGACTACCGGGCGTGAATCGTGCTTGGGTAGTTCAGTTGGTGGAGCACTTGCCCGCGAAGGGCAAAGGTCCCGAGTTCGAATCTCGGTCCGGCACAGTGTTTTAATCTGCCAAGAAAGTTTCAATGTTCAAATGGCTGTAAGCTCTATGGGAGTTAACATCTGAGGTCATCAGTCCCCTAGACTTAGAATTACCTAAACCTAACTAAGGACATCACACACAACCATGCCCGAGGCAGGATTCTAACCTGCAACCCTAGCAGCCACGTGGTTCCAGACTGAAGCGCCTAGAACCCCTCAACCACAGCGGCCGGTGGACCATCAAAAAAAAAGTGCCTGCCGAAACACTGGCTCACCTGCAATGATGTTTCCGTTAGTGGCGTTAAAAAGATGTAATGGAAGTCTTTCATTTCATGTGTTGCTATAGAAAATCTGCCTGATATGCAGTAAAAAACAATTTTGTGGTGCTGAAGTGTAATGGAAGCGCTTCATTTCACATTTTCGTCAGTGGATGGTTCAAGGACCATCAGTGTTCCTGCAGAAAACCAGTCTCATCCACAGTGAGACCTATACTTTCATGGCACTCAAAGTTTCCATGCTAATCTTTTATTTAGGGATTTCCAATCTGTTTAGTTATAGACGCACACATGTAAAGTGAGAAAATCAATCTTCTCTGTGATGATTAATTCTTACTTCTGTGGTACTGAGAAATCTTTATTGAAATGTTTTATGATTAGTGTTCGGTAGCGCACTTAGTTCTACGGCCGTTGACATTCCTGCAGTAAACCACTCTTACCTCCAACAGCACATTTTCCTGTTTACACTATGTATGTATCCATTCAGATGTTTTATGTCTTGCTTCTGGGACTGTTAAAGTTCTTGCAAAAATAACTGTTGACAGTTTCTTCTCTCCCACACACTTTCAGAGTGCCCTGGTTGGTGTCGAATGGCTCACAAATGTTCTGTGCCACGTTGATTAAGTGTATGTGCATTAGGATAGCCTCGGTCTCGTGAACTGACATATGCCCAGGACAGCAGTGGGCTGACCACATGACCCTCCATATCCGCATCCAGTGACGCCTATGGGCTGAGGATGACACGGCGGCCGGTCGGTGCCGTTAGGCCTTTATAACCTGTACGGGCGGACTTTTAGTTTTGTTTTTTTAGGAAAGCCTATTACATAAAGCAATAGCTTTAGCAGTCATCCCAGGCTATAATCTAAAAGACATACTGGAGGAGTGTGCAAGCCTCTGAAGTGGTCTTTCCCTCTCTACCTACCGTTCACAGTTGACATAATTAAAAACAAATGGAATAATGCGACTGAAATGTGCTGCAGCCCCATCCTGCGTAAACCACATTCTTCATCAGATTTGTAAGGTTGACTTCTGAATAAAACACTCACAGACAGCATTTATAAGATAGGATGGCAGAGATCATGGACCAACCACCCACTCACTGGAGGTTTCAACATAGGCACTGAAATTAAACAGCCGTTGGTGTCTAGTCTGATAGGCACTAAGAGGATATTCAGACGAGCACAAAGGCAGTGAAAGTGAATGTACGGGCCGAAGGAACTTTTTTGGCGTGTTCTCAACAGTTTCTGGCTTTACTTTTTGGTAAAGATTTCTTTCACTAATAATTCGAGAACGAAAAATTTAAAACCATTTTGGTCAAATTGAAACCACTAGTGGGACCACAACCGATTATTATTGAGGTAGGGAATCAGTGGTCGGAAATGCGTATTGGTTGTGTTATGGACACACACAACTTACACAGCGTAACAACAACGTAGTTCATGGTAACTGTCGAAAGTGACGACCGCCAATGTCAGTGCACCCATGGCAACCGTGCATGAAATCCGGCCACACACTCTCAAAAATCCCTGATGTCTGTTGCACCAGGAAACAGGTAGCTTCTACCCCAGCAAGCAGGTCTTCATCCGTTTCTACGGGAGTTTCATACACCATCGTCTAGACATGAACACAGAGGACCAATTCCAAATCTTTGGTACGGCGATCGCACTGGTCATGGCACATGCCTTCCCTTCCAGTCCAACGATGAGGTGCTGTTCAGGTGCTCGCAGACGTTAACATCGAAGTGGGCTGGTGCACCGTCGTGCCTGAAACCACATCCTTTCGAGGACATCGAGGGGTACAGTCTGCAATAAATGCGGCAACCCATCTCGCAGGGACGCTAGGTAACGTGGAAAAGTCAAATTAAGATGGGTTGGGTTGTTTGAGGAAGGAGACCAGACAGCGAGGTCATCGGTCTCAAATGGCTCTGAGCACTATGGGACTAAACTTCTGAGGTCATCGGTCCCCTAGAACTTAGAACTACTTAAACCTAACTAACCTAAGGACACCACACACATCCATGCCCGAGGCAGGATTCGAACCTGCGACCGTAGCGGTCTCGCGGTTCCGGACTGTAGCGCCTAGAACCGCTCGGCCACCCCGGCCGGCCATCGGTCTCATCGGGTTAGGGAAGGACGGGGAAGAAAGTCGGCCGTGCCCTTTTAAAGGAACCATCCCGGCATTTGCCTGGAGCGATTTAGGGAAATCATGGAAAACCTAATACAAGATGGCCGGACGCGGGATTGAACCGTCGTCCTCCCGAATGCGAGTCCAGTGTGCTCAAATTAGGAGGCAGCAAATAAGGTCGTACTAGGAGGTCTCTGACAGTACCCGCCCATACGCTGACAGAGAATCGTTGCTGGTAGCCACCGATGTGGGTGGTGGGATTACCCCGACCCCAACACGGCTGTTGCAGCCATCACAGGTGAATGGGGCCTCATCCGTGAACAATACAAAGTGTACGAAGTTCGGCACTGCAGCACTGTGGTGGATCGTCCATTGACAGAAGTGAACGGGGGGATAAAAACCCTTGGGTCCCAGTATCTGCACACGTTCTTTGTGATAGAAGTATAGTACGTGTTCCACCAGTACTCTCCACACTGCATCCTACGAAGTGTGCGTTTCACGGGTAAGTTGACGCGTGCTTATTGCTGTGTGGTGGGCCACACGACTCAGCACCATCTTCTCAAAGCAATTATGCAAGTGCAGACCATATAACTCAAAGATACAGTATCGACGGCAATAGACATTCATACCGCATAAGTTAAGAGACGGGACTGATTCACCATGGTACACAAAACACGTCAGAACACTGTTGCAGAAGCAACGTAAAAAGCATGCCATATTCAGACGAACGCAAAATCCCAAGACTGGCGAAGTTTCACGGAAGCTCGAAATTTAGTGCGGACGTCAATGCGAGATGCTTCTAATAGTTTCCACAATGAAACATTGTCTCAGAATGTGGTAGAAAAACCAAAGAGATTCTGGTCGTATGTGAAGTACACCAGTGGAAAAATAGAGTCAATACCGTCACTGCGCGATAGCGATGGACATGTTACCGATGATGGTGCCACTAAAGCGGAGTTACTAAATACAGTTTTCCGTAATTCCTTCGCGAAAGAAGACGAAGAAAATATTCCAGAATTCGAAACCAGAACAGCTGTTAGCAGGAGTGACATAAAAGTAGATATCTTAGGTGTTGCGAAACAAATCACTTAAGGAAGGTAAGTCTTCCGATCCAGATGATATAGCAGTCAGGTTCCTTATCAGAGTATGCAGACAACAAGCCGTTCTTGGCAATCATATATAACCACTCACTTGACGAAAGGTCTGTTCCTAAAGACTGGAAAGTAGCACAGGTGACACCAATATTCAAGAAAGGAAATAGGAGTAACTCATTGAATTACAGACCCATACCACTGACCTCAATTTGCAGTAGGATTTCGGAGCATATACCGTACTTGAACCTAGAAGAAAATGACTTATTGATACATAACCAACACGGATCCAGAAAATATCGTTCTTATGCATCACAGCTAGCTCTTTATTCCCATTAAGTAATGAGTGTTGTCGACAAGGAATCTCCGATCGATTCCATATTCGTAGATTTCCAGAAGGCTTTTGATACCGTTCCTCACAAGCGCATATTAATCAAATTGCGTGCATATGGAGTATCGTCTCGCTTGTGTGACTGGATTCGTGATTTCCTCTCACAGAGGTCACAGTACGTAGTGATAGACGGTAAATCATCGAGTATAACAGAAATGATACCTGGCGTTCCGCAAGGTAGTGTCATAGGCCCTCTGCTGTTCCTGATTTACATAAATACTGTAGGTGATAACCTGAGCAGCCCCCTTAGATTGTTTGCAGATGATGCTGTAATTTACCGTCAAGTAAAATCAACAGACGATCAATTCCAATTACAAAATGATCTAGAGTAGATTTCTGTATGGGGCGAAAAGTGGCAATTGGCACTAAACAAGGAAAAGTGCGAGGTCATCCACATGGGTACTTAAAGAAATCCGATAAATTTTCGGTTTACGATAAATTGCACAAATCTAAGGGCTGTCAATTCGACTAAATACCTAGGAGTTACAATTACGAGCAACTTTAATTGGAAAGGTCACATAGATAATATTGTGGGGAAGACGAAACAAATACTGCGCTTTGTTGGCAGAACACTTAGAAGTTGCGACAACCCCACCAAAGAGACAGCCTACATTACATTGTTCGTCCTCTGCTGGAATATTGCTGCGCGGTGTGGGATCCTTACCAGGTAGGATTGCCGGAGGAAATCGAAAAGTGCAAAGAAGGCCAGCCCGTTTCGTGTTATTGTGCAATAGGGTGAGAGTGGCACGGATATTATACGCGAGTTGGGGGTGGCAGTCACTGAAGCAAAGGCGGTTTTCTTTGCGGCGAGATATAATGCGAAAATATTTTGTTGACACCCACCTACGTAGGGAGGAATGATCGTAATAATAAAACAAGAGAAATCAGAGCTCGAACGGAAAGATTTAGGTGTTCCTTTTTCCCACGCGCCATTCGAGAGTGGAATGGTAGAGAAGTAGTACGAAAATCATTCGATGAACCCTCTGCCAGGCACTTAAGTGTGAAGCGCAGAGTAACCATGTAGATGTAGAAAGTCTGGTGTTCGGGCTGTATCTGGCGGGAACCTTGGCAGGCTCCCTCTGGCTTGCACCACCGCGTCTCTCGCAACATGGTATCTCCGGAGACAAACTTCTTCCAATGAGGATGACGCCTGTGGGGAAAGCATTCTACCTACATTCGCGCTGGTTTAGGGTACTAATTCTGCCGCAGTCAACATTAAGTGAATGTCTGCCCGCTCTCTTGACGAGTAACGTTCCGTCTTCGACTACTCGTCGTGCACTGTACACAGAAACATACGTCACCACGGATACGTCACAAGCTGTCTGATACAATGGACTACTAACACCAGTGATAATGGAAAGCATGCGGTCGTCACATGGCACATGTGCTATGAAACAAATTGTATACAGTATGTCTGGTGGTCTGGGGTGTATGCTGTTTGTCACGTGCTGCCTGTTACAGTATCCAACAAACACCAGAGATATTTGCGGGAGTAAGGAAGAACTGCAAGTGCCGTTCCAATACATGGACTGACACTGACGGTCGTCACTTTGAACAATTACTATGAGCTACGATGTTGCTATGCAGTGTACACTGTAAATGTCCATAACTTTAAATGTCCATTTCCCACTACTGGTTCCCTATCTCAATAAAAATCTGCTATCGATCCACTATCGCCTGTTTCGATTAAACGCTAAAGATTTCAGACACCCTTTATGTTTAGTTATTGAGATGAAACTGTTTTCTACTTTTGGTGCCGAGTTCGCACAAAAGACTGCGAAAGCATTCCAACTCACCAATAGCTTTTATTGTGAACGTGACGCTCTCTCTTTTAATTGGTTTTGTCGGTCTGGCTAATGTTTAGCGTTATTTTAAGTTTGAGTGCTTGACAGGTTCTTAAATAAAAACCACTTTATAGATATCTTTTTGTGCGTGCTAATTTTGTGTTTTTGCACTTATTTGATTAATATTCTTGCGCTAAATTCCATTTTAAATAATACACTTTTTACCTAATTTGTCTTTCGTGTATGTAATTCAGTTATGTAATCGATTTTTGTAAGCACTTTGGTTAGCCCACGCCATTATCTTTAATGTCTACTACTACGGTCGTATGATCTTGCTTCTACGTGTGTGTGTGTGTGTGTGTGTGTGTGTGTGTGTGTGTGTGTGTGTGTGTGTGTCCGACCTGGAGGGCTTACATATCCGTCAGCTGGTATCCATAATTTTCCTGTCCAGCAGACACTGTAGCAAAACTGGGCACTGTGTTCGCGGTTCGAGGTTCGAGGTTCCGCAATGCTTTTATTCATCCCATGACAATAGAACGATGGTCCCTTATAATATTTTATCTTAATGCCGTATGTGGGCTTTAATGGACGAATGCTGGTTTTCCACAAAAAGTTCAGTTATGGTTATTTGTAGGGACGGGTGCAGAGACTGAAATTTTGCATTCTTTTCCCCTATTTTAATCTTCATATAGCTCACTGTTGTTATTTTTCACCCCTAGGTCAATCTCATAACGCCTCAAAAGAGCGAAACGCCTCATTTCCTGTAGACAAGAAAGATTTTGTAAACAATACTCTCTTATCTCAAGAAGAAGTATTTATGATACACTGTACATACATTGAAACTTCCTGGCAGATTAAAACTGTGTGCCCGACCGAGGCTCGAACTCGGGACCTTTGCCATTCGCGGGCAAGTGCTCTACCATCTGAGCTACCGAAGCACGACTCACGCCCGGTCTCACAGCTTTACTTCTGCCAGTACCTCGTCTCCTACCTTCCAAACTTCACAGTTTTAATCTGCCAGGAAGTTTCATATCGGCGCACACTCCGCTGCAGAGTGAAAATCTCATTCTGGTGTACATACATTGCTAAGCCAAAACTTTGTGACCACTGTGCACCGAGATGTTTGCTGCCTGGATGGGACAATCACGTGACACAATAAGGAGAATGCGCAAACGGTACAGAGCAAAATGGGGAATCATTCTAGCGCCAATAAGAGCCGAAAATAGAGATACCCTAAGACATAACTGTTGACGAAAGGCAGGCAGACTGTTATATCATGGTGCTGGTTGGCCGCGCCTACCTTTTTTCACAGTGAAGACAAGCCTCTGACCACATTCCGCGATGAATTGTGGACTCCGACATCTTGTTGCCTTCCAGCGGTTCCCCAGTCCTTCAGCTACTTGCCATAAATGGGCCTGACAGTAGCACGCGAACAGCCGACCAGTTTCGCTGTTTCCCAGATGCTCGTTCCTAGCTGATGGGCCGTCACAGTATGCCCTTTAATCAGATTGGTTGGTTTAAAAGAGGGGGACCAAACTGCTAGTCATCAGTCCTTCGTTTCGATTAACATAATTCCAACAGGGTGGTAGTAAAATAATCGAGACATACAAAGCACGGCAGAGTTAACGGATTCCTTAGCGCCATGCGAGAGGTCCAGAAGAAACTTCGGCCTAGGTGTACACCATGGAGATGTACTCGAATGGACCTCAAGGACTCCAGTTAAGACAGAAGGGACCGGACGCGAACGGCAATCGTAAGCCCTATCCTGGCCCGCCGATGTGAGAGATGTACCACCCTGGTTGGAAAAAGGAGACGGTAATTCGGATGCGCAGGAGAACTACAAACGTGTGCAACGTAACTGGCGAGCAGCTGTGCATGCCTAACCTTCAATGGAGGGACTCCAGTCTCCACCAGGAAACTGGTCACCGGACTCATTCTAAAAGCTCCCGTCATTGGTGCACTGGGTCAAGTAAACGGAACGCTGAGGCTCCGCCGAACTGTAAACCAGAATCCCACAGTCAAGGCGGGATTGACCGAGGGCTCTGTAAAGCTGCTGCAGCGTAGAGCGGTCTGCACCTAAGTTGGTGTTGCTCAAGCACGCGGAGGGCATTAAGGTGCTGCCAGCACTTCCGCTTAAGCTGACGAAGGTGAGGTAGCCAAGTCAATCGGGAGCCGAAAACCATTCCTAAGAATCGATATGCCTCCACTACAGCCAGTCGATCGTCTTTAAGGTAAAGTTCTAGTTCTGGATGAATGGTGCGATGCCGATAGAAATGCATGACACATGACTTCGCGGCTGAAAACTGGAAGCCGTGGGCTACAGCCTATGACTGCACCTTATGAACGGCTTCCTGTAGGCGCCGCTCAGCGACACCAGTACTCGAGCAGCAGTACGAAAAGCAGGAGTCATCTGCATACAGAGTAGGTGAGACCGATGGCCCTACAGCTGCTGCTAGACCGTTAATAGCCACTAAAAATTGAGAGACAATACAGAGCCCTGTGGAACGCCATTCTCCTGAATATGGGGGGAACTATGGGCGAAACCAACTTGGACACGGAAATTACGGAGCGACAGGAAATTTTGGATAAAAATCGGGAGCAGGCCTCGGAGACCCCACTCATACAATTTGGCAAGGATACGATGTCAAGTCGTGACGTATGCTTTATGTAGGCCAAAAAACACGTCAACCAGGTGCTGGCGTCCGGAAAAGGACGTTTACACGGTAGACTCGGGGGGGGGGGGGGGGGAAGACACACAAGATTATCAGTGGTAGAGGGACCCTGGCGGAAGCCACCCTGACATGGATCCAGTAGGCCACGTGACTCCAGGATCAAACCCAACTGCCGACACCATACGTTCCAGCATCTTACAAAGAAAGTTGGTCTGGCTGATGGGGCGATATATGTCCACATCAGGAGGGTTTTTGAGTGGTGTTTGAGCAGCGGAAAGATGCTGCTCTCCCGCCTTTACGATGGAAAGACGGCATCGCACCAGATCCAGTTGAAGACGAGAAGATGTCGCTTGTAGTCAGACTAGAGATGTTTAATCATCTGACTGTAGATCTGATCCGGCCCAGGAGCTGTGTCCGGGCAATGTGTAAGGGTGCTGAGCAGCTCCAACTCTGTAAATGGACGTTATAGGGTTCACTGTGGCGTGTAGTGAACGAGAGGACTTTCCATCTGGTGTTTGATGGTGCAAAAGGCGGGGGGTGGTTCTCCGATTCAGAGGCTCGAGCATAGTCCTCAGCAAAGTGCTCGGCAATCGCGTTTGCGTCGGTAGTTAACAGGCCATTGATGTTAACGCTAGGGACGCCTGTTGGGGCCTGGTACCCGAAAAGGCGTCTGTTCTTCGTCCAGACTTCGGAAGATGATGTATGCTACCAAATGATTGACACATATCTCTTGTAACACTCCCGTTTCCGTCGTTTTATAAGCTGGCGAACGCGGGCACGTAGCCACTTAAAGGATATTAGGTGCTCTAGGGAAGGGTGCCGCTTATGTCACTGTAGAACTCGCCGACGCTCTTTAATTGCCTCAGCGACTTCCGGCGACCACCAAGGGACTTTCGTTCGCCGAGAGCATCCTAAAGAACGAGTGATCGCGTTTTCCGCCGCAGAAACGATGGTTGTAGTGACCTGCTCAATGAGAACATCGATGCCAACATGTGCGGGAGATTCAGCGGAGAGAGCAGAGGTGAAGGCTTCGCAGTCTGCCTTGTTTAAACCCCATCTGTATGGGCGTTCCTGGGTTTGACGCCAGTGGAGTGTCAGGAAGATGGGGAAGAGGTCAATACCACACAGGTCGTCATGTGAGGTAGAGGTCGAGTTGTGACAGTAAATTTTCGACGTCCGTACCTCAGCCAGTAAACATGACGCCACCCCACAAGGGGTTATGAGCGTTAAAATCTCCCAAAAGTAGGAAAGGTTTAGGGAGTTGATCAATCAGTGCAGCCAATACGTTCAGGGGTACTGCGCCATCGTCATCTGGAGGAAGATATACTTTGCAGACAGTTATTTCCTGCATCGTCCATATCCTGACAGCCACAGCTTCAAGAGAGTTTGGAGGTGCACAGGTTCACTACGTACCGAGTTCAGCACATAGATGCAAACTACTCCTGACACTGCTATAGTCGCTACTGTTCCTGTAATATCCCTTATAGCCATTGAGGGCAGTGGTCCGCATTGCCGGGAACCTGGAGGGCAGTGCAGAAAAAAAATGGGTCTGAACACTATGAGATTTAACATCTATGGTCATCAGTCCCCTAGAACTTAGAACTACTTAAACCTAACTAACCTAAGGACAGCACACAACACCCAGCCATCACGAGGCAGAGAAAATCCCTGACCCCGCCGGGAATCGAACCCGGGAAACCGGGCGTGGGAAGCGAGAACGCTACCGCACGACCACGAGATGCGGGCGGCAGCGCAGAAAGTAGGTGTAAAGCTTGACAGTTGCTGTAGATCGGCCAGGTGGAGCAAGAAACAGCCGCAATTCCGCTGGAGGATCACATGATCGTGAGACTGGGAAGACATGAAACACTGAGGCAGTCCACACCTCAGTGTCACCTGCTGCCACCAGATGAGTACCTGTGCGACCGACACCCATTGTGTCCCAGGGCCCAGCGAGATTAAGGTCCTCAGCGGACTCCAGAATCTCCACCACATCCTCAGGCACAAAGCTTGCAGGTAGTGGTGATGTGGGTGCCACCACAGAGCCTTGGTTCTTGGGAGTCTTTCTATTTAGGTTTCTTGTGCTGCTCCTGAGGTTTGTCCAGCTGGGAGGGCTTCACTGATTCAGTCTCAGGGACAGAGGAGGACTGTGAAGTCCCACGACCAGCTACTTGTGGTTGCTTCAGCCACTTGTGGGTTTCAGCTTTGCCACTGGTAGGAACCTGGGAAGGGAGTGACCAAAGGGCTCTCTTCCTGACGAGAGGAGCCACACACGACTTACACTTCTCTAGCCTAGAAGTGGCGACTGACGTCCACCATAAGTGGGGGGGGGGGGCGTCAATCCTGAATTAGGTTGTGCAGGAGCAATAGGGAGGAAAGTGCCCCCCCCCCCCCCCATCAAGGAGGCAGGTGGAGTCTGACGACTCAGAGCCAACTGTATGCAGTGGAAGATGGTAGAACTGTTATCGTAGTGGTGGTATAGGTTAACGCCATACCCACAAGGTGTGGCCTTGCATGTTTTCTCTTAGCCTCAGTGGTCCAGGGTCTTGTATTAGATTTCCTTTCTTTCTTTCTTTCTGGAGAATCCTGCAGTATAGCGAGCGAAGTGAATGGTGCTCTCCACAGTTGACACAGATGGGAGGCAGGGCACAGGGAGTATTGGAATGTGAAGGACATCTGCAATCCCAACAGGTGATGCTGGATGTACAATGGGAAGACACATGGCTGAGCTTCCAGCACTTAAAGCACTGCATCAGGGGACCTTACATCACAGTGGTGGACCATCACCTTGACCTCCTCAGGTAATGTGTCAACCTCACTGGCCAAGATGAAGGCACCAATGGCAACCTCATTATCCCTTGGACTCCGATGGACACACTGGACGAAATGGACACCTCACCGCTCTAAATTGGTGCGCAGCTCATCATGAGACTGTAAAAGAAGGTCCCTGTGAAATATGATACTCTGGACCTCATTTAAGCTCTTATGGGGCATGAGGGAAACAAACATTCCTGAACTTGTCACAGGCGAGTAGTTCCGGTCACTGGGCAGAGGATGCTGTCTTGATCAAGACCGACTCTGACTGCATTTTGGACAAGCCCTCCACCTCCCCACACTTGTTCCCTAAATGCTCCACAAAAAATTGAGGTTTCATTGACAAGAAATATTCCCCATCAACTCTTGTACATACGAGGTACCTTGGTGAATAAGCTTCGCTACCATCCTTAGCCTGGCGTTCCTCCCATGGTGTGGCCGAGGGGGGGGGGGGGAAGTAACGATTTGGGGTCTTATTTACTAGCACTGGAATGAGACCTTGACCGCTTTGAGACTGTCGGTGTTTGACCACCAGCAAGAGATGATGTACTACACTTCATGCTGTGTAACCCGCCCTGCTGCCACCCCATTCCGACTAGGAGGCCCTCTCTATGGGCACCACTCAGCCACAGCAAAGGCCACCTGGCAGGATGGCCATTGTCGGGAGTCCTGATGCCCCAGGGTGATGGGCATCTACCCCTTGGCATATGTGGGAACGGCACAGGCATCAGCAGAGCGATCGCTGTGTGGTCAGGGGGCTACAAACAGACAGGATACATGGTGACCCACCACAACTGACTGGCTACCATGCTGGATATCAGGCGCAAACGAGCTAAGTAGTCCATTATCGTCGACAGCGCGGTACGTGATACTGCACAGAGGATGGAGGAAATCGCATCCAGAAGGGTGATCTCGCCCAACAGCTGGCGAATGAGCGGAAGTGCAGATCCATGTCGACGAAGGATGCGAGAGGTCTCTGCATAATGGACGCTATGCACCATGTAAGGCGCCCTTCCCCAGTTGGCTGGCTCTTCGTGAAAATTTTTAAGAACGGAGGTCAAACCCTACATGGGACCATCACAAAGGCCGAAACGTGTGAGACGCCATTTAGTCACCTCTTACGACAGGCAGGAATACCTTGGGCCTATTCTAACCCCAGGACATGCAGGGGGATCTTTAATCAGATATAACTATATGGCTCCAGAGACATTTTCAAGCCTCAGACATCTAAAATGTATACAACTGGACTGGAGAGACGAATTAAATCTTGCTCACTAGACAGATGTGCTAACTCTTAAGCCATCGTGGTACAGTGGCTCTGTATTCCCACCTATACTCTGCATTGCTGTTCAAATTTTGGGGGGAATACCAAGTGAGCTGAGACGTGAATGGAAATTTGTATTGAGGAGGGAGACGTGCTAGCATAGTCCGTGCAGTTGTGAAAAGCCACTGTACGACGATGGCTTAAGTGTTAGAAGTTAACTTTGGAAGGTAGGAGACGAGGTACTGGCGGAATTAAAGCTGTGAGGACGGGGCGTGAGTCGTACTTGGGTAGCTCAGTTGGTAGAGCACTTGCCTGCGAAAGGCAAAGGTCCCGACTTCGAGTCTCGGTCCGGCACACAGTTCTAATCTGACAGGAAGTTTCATATCAGCGCACACTCCGCTGTAGAGTGAAAATTTCATTCTAGTGACCATGATGTTCGAACGGAAACTTCCTGAAGGCATACAACGCACCTGAAGCGGCTATAACGATTGTCTGGACCAGTCATTATTACAAAGGAAGACAGCCGAATAAAATTGATTTCAATCACAGAGTCGTGTTACCTCCGAGATTCCGACTTCATTGGTGGTAATCTCAGACTGGACGGACCATAAATGAAAGTCATGAAGCTGACCTAGCACAAAGAAAAGTCAGAACAGCTTTTGATGAAATTAAAAGCAAGGGCGGTAACATTAACATTCCATTGCAATTTCTAACATCTCTGGGAGAAGTGACAAAGCGGCTTGTAGATCGTACAAGACTAGCGATATAGCACCAGCCTTTCGGCAAAATATTATCTACACAGTTCCCAAGACTGCAAGAGCCAAAAAGTGCGCGAATTATCGTACAGTAAGTTTAACGGCTCGGGCATCCAAGCTGCTGGCAAGAATAATATACAGAAGAATGGTGAAGAAAATTGAGAATTTGGTCAATGTCAATTTTCTTGTAAAGGCACCAGTGAGGCGGCTGTGACTTTGCGTTCCATAATGGAAACAAAACTAAAGAAAAATCAAGACACCTTCCCAGGATGTCGACCTGGAAAAAGCATTTGACTGTGTAAAATGGTATAAGATGTTAAAAATTCTCAGAAAAATAGGGGTAAGCTATAGGGAAAGACGGGTCATATAGAGTATGTACAAGAACCAAGGTGGATAATGAAAGCGCAAGAATAAGAACGAAATGCTTGGATTGCAAAGGGTGTCAGACAGTAATGTAGTATTTCCTCTCTACTGTTCCATCTACGCTTCAAAGAAGCATTCCTTGATGTTTCGCTTCTCGTCCTACAGCAAGGCGGCTCACAGCTAAGTCACTCAGAATTTTGAATGCATGCTATAAGAAAAAGTAACAAGACTGTACCACATTCATGTCTTTTTCTGCAATACTGAGTTAATCACATCGAATGACTATAATTAAACTGTAAATTTCTCATTGTCCATTTTTCTTTAATTAAAAATAACTATTAAATGACGAAACACCTGTAAAGAGGAGCAGGCCGACGCCAGGATAGAAGACGAGTAGGTGAGTAACTTTGTCTGGTAGGAAACATTGATATGCAGTATACTCTCCCATTCCAGCGATCTGAGTTTACAAGCTCCTTGTTGTGGTTTGGCTCGTCAGTGCATGATGATACTGTAGACGGCTGAAAACAAGAGGAAAATCCAATGATTACATTTCTCCATGACAATAACTTTACTGTGGGGCTTAATAACGATTTGGGGAAGTATCCCGGAGATAATACAGTTCACCAATGGGAGCTGCCATGGAGTGGTTCTTCAGAGGAAGTTCAGAAGAGGATATATGACATCTGAGAAAATGAAATGGCTATCTATGGGTCAGTGTGTGAAACGTTACATCCTTCATTCCGTTACACAGGTTAGAGACTTTAAAAAGGAAACGGCTAGCTTGAAGTTGGCTATAACTGGAATTAGTGAAGTGTGGTGTCAAGAAGAAAGAGACTTCTGGTTAGGTGAGTACACGACTCGATACAAAATCAAATAGGGCCAATGCAGGGGTACGACTAGTAATGAAGAAGGAACCAGGAATGCCGATGAGCTACTGTCAAAAGCATTGTCAATGCAATATTGAACCCAAGATGTAAAGACCGCACGCACCACGACAGTACAAACTGATATGCCAACTAACTTTGGATGTGATGAACTGAAAGAACGTATGATGAACTCGACGCAAACGCCGCTGCTCTCGGTCGTTAAGCGAAGACCGTGGACCATTACTTTGTCCTTGGAGACTGGTAATGCGTGAAATTTGGTGTTTCGGCACACTCTTGAGACTGTAGTTCTCGGAATATCGAGTTTCCAAACGATTTCCGAAATGCAATGTCCCATGTATCTAGTTCCAACTATCATTCCCTCTTAAAATTATGTTGAGTCCCGTCGTGCCGCCATAAACACGGCGGATTTGAGTACAAAAGACAGATCCGCCAATGCACTGCCATTTTATACCTCGTGTACAAGATCTACCGGCATCTGAATACTTGCGTATCGCTATCTCCTGACCTTTACAACCATAGTCACAGTTTACAGTATCAAGACTGTCATCTATTAATGTTTGTACAGAAGACCTGATGACAGAAATACGCCGAAATGAGCTCATTGCAATTTACGCAATAAAAACCATATAAAGAGCAATGCAGCTGTTCCGTCATTATAGTAATGATGTCACTATAAGACATACTTTGCACGAAGGGCCCAAAGGAAAAGAAAACTACCTTGTTTTGAGACATGGGGCAGAACGCTAATGGAGAAGAACTGATTGAATCAGGGTAATAGTGAATTTAGACTTATAATCGTGTAATTACTACGAGATGAATTTCAGTTTGCGCACTCAGTTAAATGGCAGAGGATGGACAGTTAACTACAGCCGTGCTTTAGTGCTTTGTCAGGAATAGTCGGTGCAGAAGAAGTGAACAGTGAGCAAACAAAATTTTCTGTGAAACTTACGAACTCTGTAGCGCATAATTTTCAGAAGTGTGCAGAATAATTTGTGCTGCCTCTACTTGTATTTGAATGACATACGAGATTTTCGTAAGGCAGGGACACAATGGAGTCGCGTTCTATCACACCTAAGTCGAGGACTGAGAAAAATGTTGAGAAGTAATAACGAAAAGACCTAAGACTGTATGTACTTGGGGCTGCTGAAATGCCACACATTAACAAAGAAACGTATTCGATTGATTTTATTAGAGAATTAGAATATGAGTAAATGTGTTAAATTAGTTCCTAAAATTCTTCAGGAAATTAAAAACGAATTTTGTTCTGATGCTACGGAACTGGTTAATGAATTGCCCACTTTTTTATGCATGCTCTAACAGTGAAAATGTTGGATGTTTGCTGCTCCACATATCGGACAGACCTAATGAACAACTTGTTTCTGAGGGAACAGCTCTACACCATATTGCATATTTCTCAACGGTGTTGTTTGTCGGTACGCCATATGGCTCATACTCTCTAATCAAAATTAATAACAGATACAATTTTCAAGATTTCGTTCACCGCTGATGAAAAGTACACTAACATTTTAAAGCCGTTATTTTCTTTAAAAACATCATTTTGGAAACATCATTGTAGAACAATGTAGAAGGTGCCATCTATTGACAATCTGTTTAACTAACAAGCACGACAGATTTTGCAGTTGCTTACACTCTTTACGAAAGCGTAGTTGTCACGCGATTTCTGTCATATGTGAATGCAAACAATTTAGAAGGCGCTGGCTATTCGCAATCTAATTTTACTATTACGCACAACATCAGTTGTAGTCGTTACGTTCTTTGACAAAGTGTCGTGTACTAAATTACTTAAACCTACAACGCCACACGTAATTACCATTTACTTTTATAACATCATTTATTTAACTTTTAATTCCTCATTACTTTACAGCGCTTGCAACGTTAAGTTACACTTATGCTAACCTCAGTACTTCTAATCACCAGCACAGGTAAAACAAACTTTTACGGGAGGGATGTTTATTACTTATTAATTTTTCTTAATTAACGAATAATTTTAAGAAACTTTTTTCGTCTGCATTTCATGTTTCCACAAATCCACGGGGCGAAATACGCAAACCATATTCAGTGCAACAGAAATCAACTAACAAAATGTTTCGGAATCTGATTAACGGCGATTCTACGTCCAAAAAAATGATGAGAGTACAACGATTGAACAATGTAATTTCCAATTTGTAACCTGGAGAGGAAAAAGGGTGACCTCCCTTCTGATCATGTCCAAGTTAAAGACAATGTTCGATTGTACCCCGTAAAATTCTGGAACTCCAAATCCGTCTGCTTACCACCTTATCAGTTGCTTTAAAAATGTTATTATTATGATAATTAGAAATCTTAACGCTAATCAGCTCTCAATGCTGCAAGGCAATTGGTAACTCACTTAGGCGAGTACATCATCCATCACTTTGCTATTCTCTGTCTCCGATAAAACTATGCCCATACCCCACATTAATCAAGCAGGCTTTTGATCCAACCGCGCCAATCCAAATGATAATGAAACAATTATCAATAAAAGTAACCTTCGCTGTGATTATTAATAAAGCACGAAGATTGTAAGCTTCAAAGGGTGGGACTGTTTTTACCGGAACCTGTTTCTTTGCATGGGCAATCATACGTGTGTTTTTCAGGAGCTTGCGCACTCAGTGTGTTAAAGACACACACAACCAAAAAGTAAACGATCGCATTATAGCTGCTAACACCCTTTTCAAAGAAGTTTTGTGAAGCGAAGAAGTCTTAAAAATAACATATTAATCTGACATAGAAAATACCTAATTTTTGTGTGTTTCACAACCATGTTGTAAATAATGAATTCGATTTTTTACAGTGAGTAATATTTGTTACTACTGTTGAAAGCACAATACGTTTTACTGATAAATACCTGCATTTATTTACTTCTCCTTTACCATATTACTTATCGGTGACTGACTAGGACAGAGTGCGATTATTCGCCCGTGTCAAGTAGCTGAACATAATTTTATTATACGAGCTGTATTTGGGCTTAGACCATCATCACGGAATTTGGATTATTTCATTACATCGTCATGATACTGCAAGACAGGTAAATTCCATTAAGAGAATTTATGAAGGGAACGTACAAGGTACACATACGTAATACATTCGTAGCAGTCCATAACAGAAACTATATAATTCGTTGTTCAGCAGAGTACTGTGAATGTACTATTACTGTAAGTGCGTCGCGTATTTTATTCACGAAGTCCATTCAAGACCCTGACTTATCCTGCGGTATCAGGAAGATGTAATGGAAAAATGCGAACCGGATGTAAATAACATATTTTGCCCCCCGTTGATGGGCTAAGCTTGAACATCAATCGAATAGTACAATTATGTAAAGACAGCTGACAGATGTTTCTTTGGAAATGACATGTCGTTGCCTGCCGCGGTCGTCTCGAGGTTCTAGGCGCTCAGTCCGGAACCGCGGGACTGCTACGGTCGCAGGTTCGAATCCTGCCTCGGACATGGATGTGTGTGATGTCCTTAGGTTACTTAGGTTTAAGTAGTTCTAAGTTCTAGGGGACTGATGACCACAGATGTTAAGCCCCATAGTGCTCAGAGCCATTTGAACCATTTTGACATGTCGTTCACGAGTACAACCATCGTCGATGGCGCGGATTGTTAAGTAAAACCCATAACATAAGACGCAATGCGTTCACTCTATACTCACCATGTTGTATAAGAGAAGAGGGCGTACATGAACTATTCGGAGTTTGAAGGTATGCTAATCGTTTCCTTTGATGTGCAGGCCATGATTACGGCTGAACTGGCACCTAGTGGTCACGCAGTCCAAAATATAAAGAAACTGTGATGCTGCACAAAAGTGCGGAAAATGAATCGCCTTCAGAACTAGAGGAACAGATGTTTGTAATACCAGGAAGGTAAAACAGATGGCAGACTTCGGTTTAGTGATAGGATACTGGGAAAATACTCGTAGAACACTCGTGGGATCTGTTGTACAAAACAGCTCAAGAGGGCGGGACCCACAGCACACAGGAGTAAAGGGGGATATTCAGAGTCAGTAAACAAGGGGTACCAGGCCGATAGGCCTGTATCGTTAGAAACCTGGCGGGGATAAGGAGCCTCAATGAGCGACCACTCGATGACACAAGCAACGTGAAAACATTGGTAAAATAAAAAACAAAGTAACGAGATTAAAACTCTATGCCGCACCGAGACTCTAACTCGGAACCTTTGCCTTTCGCGGGCAAGTGCTCTGCCAACTGAGCTACACAAGCACGATTCACGCTCCGTCCTCACAGCTTTACTTCCGCCAGTACCTCGCCTCCAACCTTCCAAACTTTACAGAAGCTCTCCTGAAAACCCTGCAGAACTAGCACTCCGCTGCGGCGTGAAAATATTCCGAAAATCTCATTCTGGAAACATCCCCCCAGGATGTGGCTAAGCCACGTCTCCGCAATATCCTTTCTTTCAGGAGTGCTAGTTCTGCAGGGTTCGCAGGAGAGCTTCTGTAAAGTTTGGAAGGTAGGAGACGAGGTACTTGCAGAAGTAAAGCTGTGAGGACGGGGTGTGAGTCGTGCTTGGGCATCTCAGTTGGTAGAGCACTTGCCCGCGAAAGGCAAAGGTCCCGAGTTAGAGTCTCGGTGCGGCATAGAGTTTTAATGTGCCAGGAAGTTTCATATCAGCGCACACTCCGCTGCAGAGCGAAAATCTCAATCGCTAAAGTAACAAGAGTTAAAAGAGAATAGGGGATTTTCGACAGAGGAGTTCGAATCGTTAATGCAGTAGAAAACATTAAAAAACATGAAACTGGGCGACAGTAGAAATGTAAGAGCTATTCACCAGGGAATTATAAAATACGGCGTGTATGTAAATAACGATTGTAAAGGCACCTAGAAGGGTTTGTAAAACTCACAACCAGATCATCCCTTACTAAATTAACATAGACGTAAGGCTACGCTACGTACTGGTCTCGTTTCCATTTTAAACTGGACTATCACCTTCCAAACTAATCTAGATATCACGTTAAGCTAAAGATCAGTCTATAACCTCTGTATTCATTTATAATCATTGTGCAATGTAACCTAAACCCCATGGTACACTAAAGATCAATCTTTCGTCCCTGTCTTTATTAAAAATAAGTCTACCACCTTCGAGACTAACCTAGGCCTAAGCCTACGCCACACATCAGACAACTTTCTCATTTAAACTTGCAAACTAACCTAGATCTTGGGCAATACTACACAGCACTGTCATCTCTGTCTTTATTTAAGGCCAGACGCTCATCTTCCGAAGTGGCCCATCCCATAGACTACGCTAAAGATTAGACTGACATCTTCGACTTTATTCAGAAGCAGACTATCATCTAACGAACCAACACAGACCTCAGGCAAGACTTCAAATCACCCTGTAATCTCTGTTTTCATCTAAAATCAAAATATCGCCCTCCAAAGTAACCCAGATCTCATGCCGCACTACAGATCAGTCTGTTATGTTTGTCTTCATTTAAAACCAAAGTATCACCATCGAAACTAACCTAGATGTCACGCTATGCTACATGTCAGTCTGTCATCTCTATATAGAACAAGGGTATCCAACCTTTTAGCTCACATGGCCCACATTTGAAGAGGACGGATATTTTTGGGCTACACATGATATACTTAACACTAACAGTAACTGCTGGAAAAAAACATAGAACAACATCTTGCGGCGTGAGTTTCAGATATTCTACTTGTCACAACCTTACATAATCGAAATTTGATGTTTTTTTACCGATAGTTTGATAGATGCTCTCGTCTTGAGCCGCACTGAGGCTTGTTTTGGGCCCCTCTGGTCTACACTAGGACTGGTGATATTTTTAAAAATACCGGCAATCCGATATATTGATATTTAAAAATTATTATCGGCGCTGGATGTATCTAAAAAGGTATCGATATACAGACGAAAAAAATATAGACGTACTGGCCAATAAAAATATCGGCTGCGCATTCTAAACGTACTGCCCGTTTTAGACCTGTAGTTTTTTAAGTATCGATTTATTATTGGATATTCTATAATTCAACAACCTAGCAGTCTGCCTATGCCCATTACAGCAAGAACTGAAAGGGAAACGATGCACGTTCACGGTTGGCGATGACCACTTTGCTGATAATCATGACTGCATGCGTAAGTGGCACAATAAAAAGCGTCCGATGGCTCAGTCGTTCGGTTTCGTCACATATCGGATTTGTCCGCAAAGCTTCATGCCGACTCTTTTTTCATTTCTGCAACCATCCGCGACGTAGCAGATGTAGTCTCAAAGCTGCGTGGTTATGCTACCCGTTGCCGTTTGTGTTGGTAGCGCAGATTGCGTCAGCATATCCCTCACGGCAAAAACCAATCTTGTCAGCTTATGGTCATCTTTTTCAGCTCCCATGGGTCCTTACCAAAAATCTTTTTCAGTAGCTGTTTTTAAGAATGGGGATGTGGATGGCATATTAGTCGCGTTAAAATTTTTTTTTTAACGTAACTTGTGCTATTTCTCCACATCGTAAATCTTGTTATTCCATCCCCCCCTCCCCCTCCCCCGTTCCAGTGCCGTCAGACTACTTGCTTCACACAGTCAAAGAAAAAGACTGGACGTGATGGGAGCTCAAAAAGAAGTACTCCTTCACACATCGAAAGTAGAGGGAAATACGGAAGCGTCCGATCCCACCCGTCTGCTTTCACCCATGACGTCACAAATATGGCGGAAACAAAAACACACACACTTCCCACAAGAAGCCTAATGACACTAACGGGACAAGCGCGGGAAATGGGGTGTTTTGGGTGGGGGGCAAACTAAATATAAACAAATTTAGACGCCTTGCGTAGCTACAACGTGTAAGTGAAGACCCATAGAAGATAAAGATGCTTCAGTAGCTGGTTAGTGTTTTTTGTCTTTTTTTTTTAAAAAAATCTCGCGGTATAGAACGAACAGATCAGAAAGATAAATATAATAAACTAAAACAGAAATTCGAGGAAACAGATAATTAAAATAAGTAAGAAGTGTTTTTAAATTTAAAAAATCTCAGGAGATAGAAGGAACAGATCAGAAAAGTAAATAAAATATGATAAAACAGAACTGGAGACAGCCACACTCAAACCAAACTCCGCGCCGTCATGACGTCACACACAACACCCTTACGTCACGGGTCAAAGCCGACGCGTGGGATCGGACGCTTCTGTCGACCCAAGTAGGGAAATGTTGTAAATTTCAAAATAACATATTTACCGAAAATTTCAAAAAAAATACAAAATAAAAATATTGGCACTATGTCATTTTTATTTCGATATATTTAGGAAAAAATACCACACGCATATTTTCAGGAAGAAATGTCGACGTCATTCCTATACAGGTATCTTGTCAACAGCCCTAGTCTACATTAACATTTCCTGAAGTAACAGACTCCAAGCAGTCCCCACCATGGTCATAAGAAAAGTTGGAAGTAGAACAGTAGTATTACGACCTTCAATGCACACTTCATGCGCACTAGACCCATACAGCCGTAGTACACAGCCAGACCTAAGCTATCACCCACAATGAGTAAGCGGCATAGTGGTAAAGAAAACAAGCGACATCACGAATGAAACATTCAGACGGAAACACAGTGGATGTCATTTACGTAGCGAATGGAGTCACATTACGAAGAGCACACAGACTTTTCATCTTGCTGAACAGATCCCCCTAACGAACGCATACAAATAGGGGCACAGCACATACTCGTGTAGTCTCCGGATAGACCGGCTCACGGAAGAGCTCAGACGTCAAAAATCCCGTCGAACTCTACTTGCTACGTTTCGAGGGATAGTGATGGTAAGGTGAGGCTTCTTAAGTTGTGCGTACATGTATTTGAAAATTCATTCTCGCGTTTCATGCCATTTCGGAGAGGTTTGCAAAGTAACATAATAATACGTGAACACGAAAATTGAAGTACCGATTTTTAATATTAACTGCACAAGGATGCCAATGATTCTTACATAATTCGAAAGGTGGTTTGCCACAGATGTGCACAAAGAAACTATAACGTACGTATGCAGTCGTTAAGAGTTGTAAAAGGAAATAGCTCTCATATTCATAACAATTACGTTACATTTCCTATCATGCATTAAACCGAGCAATTGCTGTGGTAGAAATGACACGCAAAAGTAACATTTCATAAAATCGCATTCTAGGGGCTTTCGTGTTCACTTCGATTTGCAGTAATATATGCATACCGGACAGCTACAGTGCGATAACTGCTAGGTCGATGATATCAGAATGAAAATCAACAAATCGTAGTAACGAAGCCTGTAAATAACGTATATTGGCGTCGTTATTTCGTTTGCTTTTATGTAAGTAACTGCAAGGTGATTTGCCGCCATTAAAAGAAAATTCGAAGTAAGCTAATTTTTAATTTCTTCATTTTGAATGATTACGACTTCGACTCCCCTCATTAGGCGGAAACTGTTTTCGGGTATGCCTAGGAGGAGAATGCTATCGGGTCAGAGTGAAGAGGCAAAGCTGGACTGAATTTCTGCTTAGAGAAAGTAACACCAATATGGACATTCGTAATAATGCACCTGTTTTATTTAACGATCATAATAATACGTCATCAAAAACTGAATTACCGATTTTCAAAATTATACAGGGAGGCAATTATGTACACAAGTAACTTTGCGGTAGATGTACGCAAAACAAAAAATCATGTGTATACATAGCCACATAGCCATTAGTACAGGTAAAAGGAAGTAGACACAAACGCATGAGAAAAGTTTTCCTTTTGTATCTGACATAGCCACCACATTGTAACACGCTTAACGATCAGGTGATACGGTAAAAATGACACAAAGAAACAACATTTCGTGAAGTTGCATTCTAGCGACATTTGTGTTCATTTGCAGCAACACACGCATGCCGGACAGCTACAATGTCGTAATTGCCACGTCGATGTTGTCAACGTTGGAAAACTAAACGCAGTAACGAAGCCGTCGGGGACAACAAACGTTCACCACAAAATTTAGAGCGTTCGTAATTTTAAGTATCTTCATTTTGATAGCTACAACGTCCCTTAATACAAGGAAACTATTTTCTTTTAGGTTATGACTCAAGAACATTAAGGGGTCGAACTGAAAGACGAAGAGCTAGAGGGATACAATTTCAGCGTAGAGCAAGTAGTAGCAATAATGCAGGTGCTGCATAATAATTCTATCGTCGTTCTGAAATACCTCTAAATGTGCACTGGAATTTCAAATAATTTTGAGCACTGTAATTGCGGTCTGATGAATTTAAAGTACAGATTCTGTAATGCAAATCGTTTCGCTTCTGAGGTGACGTTCCGCGATAGAGCTGCATCTACACTGTGCTGTCACGAGGGAAACGTTAATTGGGCGCCATTAAAAAAATTAATTTTTTAACGTAATGTATGAAAGACTCCCTTCAAATGATCGAAAAAAATCAAAGAATTATTTCAAGAATACACGTAGCTGGAGTGCAGTATTAGCCAGGGATCAGTTCTGCAGCTAAAATTTCAGACACCAAGATAGACGACATTTACTGCCACAGACCAGATCCACTGACGTATTTGGTCGAATTTTGAGTACAGGCGATACTAGTGCATATAAATGTAGATGTAGGAAAACACAGACTCCTCAGGGAGGATTTTTTTTTCAGTAGAAACGTCATGGTTCGTTAATAGTCAACTCACGTGTCATCTGGCATCGCTATTTCACTTTTATGGTTCCGTACCTCAATATGTACCGACGGTCGGTCGGTCTGCCTGTCCGACTTAAAACACCTTTCTCAGGAATGGATAGACGTAGCAAGTTCAAACTAAGGTCATATAATAAGATTTCTGGTCCCTTGGAGGTGTAAAATATGTAAACTTTCAAATCAGTGCAGTTAAAAGATATAGCAATTTACTCGTATTTCACACATGATACTTTAAAACTCACTCATCAAAACCTAGGAGGCGCTTCCCTGTTGACCTTGTATCATAAAATTAGAGAAGTAAGGTTTCACAGCAGCAGTAAGGGAAAAAAATTCAATACCTTATAACTACATAACACGAAAAATTTTTTTTGGCATTTTTATTCGTCTATCCGACCCTCTTAATACGTCTTTCTCTAGAGCAGGCTGGTGTATTAAGTTTAATTTATGTAACATTTACGACTATGGTCGCTAGGCGATGCAAAAATTATAAGCGTTTAAGTCAATGCAAACAAAAGATACGAACATTTGTGTCGCATATTTTCATACTCCAAAAGTCAACTCATCAAAATGTATAGGATGCTTTCCGTTGAGCCACAATCATGGAATTTGGCAAGGAAGGAAGGTTTCGGAATACGAGCAAAGCAAAAAATCTTGCATTTGTTCAACTTTAATTGTATCAGAAAAATTTCTCTTGCAATTAGAACTTACAGTGCAGTCATCCGTCAAAAGCATGAAAGACGACCATTGCTGCATGCAAACATAGAATTCAAGTTGTCATGTTTTAGAAAGTAAATAAAAATTTCATTAAATATTCTCTCCCTACACGTATAAACTGAAGTCCCCTGCTCCCTTTTTCTTTTATGTCCGGGCGAGTCTGCGAAACTACTACAGAGACTTTGATATGGTGTTGGAATTCCCGTGATCAATATATTTCCAGTAGCTATGACGGTAACCGGCAGAAATCTGACATTTTTATTCCCTGAATGGATTAACTTACTGCACACGTAATTAAGTTTGTATTGAACCGCCAATGCGCCGGTCGTACTTGCACTTGGCCGATTTTATTTTGTTTACCAAGATAAAATATGTGCTGAAAGGGATTACCTACTGGCAGTGGGAGACGCAAATGCAAAAACTTCGCAGGCTATGGGCAGTCTCACGGAAAGCAACGGGTACAAAGCAACGCCCTTTATCACACACATACGGAAACACAGAGCAATTACAGATGAGAAATACCTGCTTCATACAGTCTTCCGTCTTCTGCCAATGGCGACGAACACGTCTCGGCTACGGAAACTTTTCCGCCCGCAGCTCCGCCGTTGACACCCGTAAGCAGCCCGCCTGCCGCTTCCGTATTTGTTTACCACCGCGCTCGCAACTGCTGTCAACAAAATGGCGGCCCGAGCGCACACACACTTTCAACGAGACCTCCTCACAGCTACGACGGGTACAGCCAAAGAGTTTACATTTCACAGAGTGGCTAACAGACGAGTTACAGCGCTCCTTGCGGCAACCAAGCTAAACTCGGCAGCAATATTTACGGTGGTCAGAACATTAAGAGGAAATATGTGGAAATTGAACTGCTTGATTTGCTGATTTGTTTAATTTCTTCTTTCCAATTTGTTTAGCCTGAAGTGTGTTTAGCGTTCAGCTGCGCGGAACGAAGTTACAGGACCTGACTTAGAGATGGGCAGCAAATACGAGACGCTACGAACTGTTGCAAACTACAATGGGCTACATCTGCTCAAATCTTTTTGTAGAGAAATCTATGTTCGGCAAAAATGATCGCAACGCCTTTTCTTTAAGGCAATCGCAACTGTCTTTAATTCCCCACATCATTAAAAAAATAAAAAGATGAAATGGCGCAACCAAGGCCCAGAGAGCGAACTTTCGACAATTTCTACATCTACACCGATACCCTGCAAATGACACTTAAGTTCCTGGCAGAGGGTTCATCGAACCACCTTCACAATAATACAGGCTCCCAGGTAGATGCTATTTTTCTTGACTTCCGGAAGGCGTTCGATACAGTTCCGCACTGTCGCCTGATAAACAAAGTAAGAGCCTACGGAATATCAGACCAGCTGTGTGGCTGGATTGAAGAGTTTTTAGCAAACAGAACACAGCATGTTGTTATCAATGGAGAGACGTCTACCGACGTTAAAGTAACCTCTGGCGTGCCACAGGGGAGTGTTATGGGACCATTGCTTTTCACAATATATATAAATGACTTAGTAGATAGTGTCGGAAGTTCCATGCGGCTTTTCGCGGATGATGCTGTAGTATACAGAGAAGTTGCTGCATTAGAAAATTGTAGCGAAGTACAGGAAGATCTGCAGCGGATAGGCACTTGGTGCAGGGAGTGGCAACTGACCCTTAACATAGACAAATGTAATGTATTGC
The DNA here is from genome assembly GCF_021461385.2 of Schistocerca piceifrons. NCBI lineage: Eukaryota > Metazoa > Arthropoda > Insecta > Orthoptera > Acrididae > Schistocerca > Schistocerca piceifrons. The sequence continues at coordinate 71,965,596 of NC_060147.1, read as the reverse complement.
GAATACATAGAAAGAAGGATCCTTTATTGTATGATTATATGATAGCGGAACAAACACTGGTAGCAGTTACTTCTGTAAAATATCTGGGAGTATGCGTACGGAACGATTTGAAGTGGAATGATCATATAAAACTAATTGTTGGTAAGGCGGGTACCAGGTTGAGATTCATTGGGAGAGTGCTTAGAAAATGTAGTCCATCAACAAAGGAGGTGGCTTACAAAACACTCGTTCGACCTATACTTGAGTATTGCTCATCAGTGTGGGATCCGTACCAGGTCGGGTTGACGGGGGAGATAGAGAAGATCCAAAGAAGAGCGGCGCGTTTCGTCACTGGGTTATTTGGTAACCGTGATAGCGTTACGGAGATGTTTAATAAACTCAAGTGGCAGACTCTGCAAGAGAGGCGCTCTGCATCGCGGTGTAGCTTGCTCGCCAGGTTTCGAGAGGGTGCGTTTCTGGATGAGGTATCGAATATATTGCTTCCCCCTACTTATACTTCCCGAGGAGATCACGAATGTAAAATTAGAGAGATTAGAGCGCGCACGGAGGCTTTCAGACAGTCGTTCTTCCCGCGAACCATACGCGACTGGAACAGGAAAGGGAGGTAATGACAGTGGCACGTAAAGTGCCCTCCGCCACACACCGTTGGGTGGCTTGCGGAGTATCAATGTAGATGTAGATGTAGAATCCTCTATTATTCCAATCTCAAACAGCGCGCGGAAATAGCGAACACCTATATCTTTACGACTTCCCTTATCTTATTGTGATGATCGCTTCTCCCTATGCACGTCGTCGTCAACAAAATATTTTCGCATTCGGAGGAGAAAATTGGTGACTGAAATTTCGTGAGAACATCCCGCAACAACGAGAAACGCCTTTGTTTCAATGATGTTCACCCCAAATACTGTATCATGTCCGGGACACTTCCTGTCCCTGTCACTGCTTCTCGATAATACACAACGTGCTGTCCTTCTCTGAACTTTCTCAGCACATTCTGCTAATCCTTTCTGGTTAGGATCCCACACCGCGCAACAGAATACCAAAGGAAGACGGACAAGCGCATTGTAGGCAGTCTCTTTAGTAGAGTGTCAATAATACTCTGAACGAGTCGTCAACCAAGCGAGGTGTCGCAGTGGTTAGCACACTGGACACGCATTCGGGAAGACGACGGTTCAAACTTGCAACCTGCCATCTTCATTTGGGTTTTCCGTGATTTCCCTACATCGCTTCAGCCAAATGGCGGGATTTGAAAGGGCACGGGCGACTACCTTCGCCATCCTTTCCAAGTCAGATGGGTACGATGACCTTGCTGTTCGTCCCCTTACCCAAAGTCAACCAACCAACCAACCAATGAGTCATCAGTAGCACATAGTAAGTATGCAGTTCAATAATTATACTTCTATAAATTTTCATTTTGTTGTTGTTTTGGTCTTAAGTCGGGAGACTTGTTTGATAAGGCTGTCCTCGCTAATGTGCCCTGTACAAGCAACTTCATCCCCGTAAGTCTACCGCAAATCACATCCTTCTGAATTTGCTTACTGTATTCCTCTCTCCGTCTCCCTCTACGATTTTTATCCCACATACCCTCAAATGCTAAGTTGGAGATCCATTGTCGTCTTAGAATTTGTCCTATCTACTGATCCCTACTTCTAGTGAAGTTGTGTAACAATTTTTTTTTCTCCCCAATTCTGTTCAATACCCCCTCATTTGTGACTTTATCTACCCACCTAATCTTCAGCAGTCTTCTGTAACACCACAGTTCTAAAGCTTCTATTCTCTTATCGTCTGAACTGTTTATCGTCCAGGTTTCACTTCTATACATGGCTACACTCCATTCAAATACTTTCAGCAAAGACCTCCTAACACTTAAATCAATATTCGATGTTAACAAATTTCTCTCTGTCCTTTGAATACGCTCAGTATCCCCTGGTACTTCTATTTGGTATGTGACTCACATTCCTGAGCGATATTCTCATATGGGACCTGAGTATTTTGTAAACAATCTCCTCTGTAGACTTACGGCATTTACAAGTATTATACCAATGAACGTAAGTCTGCCATTTGCTTTGACTCCGACGGAGTCTATGTGATGGCTCCATTTCATATCCCCACGAATTGTTACATCCAGTTATCTGTACGATTTGACCGATTCCAGCTGAGACTCTTTGACATCGCAACTTACATCTATATAGACACCCCTCAAGCCACTGTACGGTGCATGGCGGAGGGTCTTCTGTACCACTATTTGTGATTTCCTTCCCTGTTCCACTCGCGAATAGAGCGAGGGAAAAACGATTGTCTATATTCCTGTGTATGAGTCCTGCTTTCTCGTATGTTATCTTCGTGGTCCTAATGCTCAATGTATGGTTCAGTTGGCTCTGAGCACTATGGGACTTAACTTCTAAGGTCATCAGTCCCCTAGAACTTAGAACTACTTAAACCTAACTAACCTAAGGACATCACACACGTCCATGCCCGAGGCAGGACTCGAACCTGCGACAGTAGCGGTTGAGCGGTTCCAGACTGAAGCGCGTAGAACCACTCGGCCGCACCGACCGGCCTCAATGTATGTTGGTGGCAGTAGAATCGTTCGGCAGTCGGCTCGAAATTCATCCCAACCATGGAATACTACGTGTTTTTATCCTTTCAAGTACGCAATTTTACATTTCTGCACATTTAAAGTGAGTTCCCTGTCTTTGCTCCACTTTTAAATCTTATCAAGACGCAAAAGAATGTACGTACCGCTCTTTTAGGCCAATGCTCTGTTACAGACAAATGCATGACCTACAAAAACTGTGAAGGTATTATCTATATTTACTACCACGTTATTAATGTGCAACATGAACTGCAAGGATCCATTCCTTCATCCTGACCGCTGACAAATCCACAGTCCAACCATATTTTTTTTCCTTTATTGATTTTCAATTCCTCCCGAAGGGGGCGGGCCGGCAGCAGCTTACTACGCTGCTCTACAGCCTACAGACTTTTTATCCAACCACAAATTTTGCTCGTTATTTATATGAACGAACTGCTGCTAATAATCTTTGGTATGTGATTCTTGAGGTTTTCCCAACGTACTGAATATTAAATGAAACAACAAGTTTACTGTTACCAGTCACCGTTTTATTTATTTCCACGACGCATTTCAAAGCTTTAAACCATCACCGGGTGGATTTACGTTAGTGAGTATGAAATTTGTGTGTGTGTTGTGTTACGATACTTTGGAGGAACTTGTGGCACTGCCTAGTGGAGAAACAAGACACTATTTCAGAACATGGTTTTGGATTTCTTCTGACAAAAAATTAACTGATATCTAAAGGTAAACATAAAATAAGTAAACTAGAGTACCTCCAGTGTTGACAAGTTCCTTTCGCTGTCGTAACACATCACATGTATACTGTCACATTTGTAAACAAATATGGCGTCTAGAATCTGCTGGGTGAAATATTACTATAGCAGAAGAGAAGACATAATCGCGAAGTTCAAAGAATATACATCGTAACAACATTATTACAGAATAATTGTTTAAATCATTTGGAGGTGTTTGTTTTGAGGTGTCGAATATACGTAGGTGTGTGTGTGTACCTTAGGTGGCATATAAATCCAATTTTGACAAGTTAAAACAGCTTAACATTCGTACTCGTTCTTACAATCAGGTGAAATGTTAAAATGGCTTAAACTTCATACTTGTTATTAACAGTCAGGTGAAATGTTACAGAATTGAAGTACAATAATCATATTGGCTACAGCAGTAAAGTCATACATAGATGAGACTATATGATTGGGATTTTGTCAGAAGAAATCCAAAACCATGTTCTGAAATAGTGTCTTGTTTCTCCACTAGGCAGTGCCACAAGTTCCTCAAAAAAAAAAAAAAAAAAAAAAAAAATCGTAACACAACACACCCACCCAAATGTCATACTAAGTAATGTAAATCCACCCGATGATGGAGGTTTAAACCTTTGAAACGTGTCGTGGAAATAAATAAAACGGTAACTGGTAACAGTAAACTTGTTGTTTCATTTAATGTCAATAACAGTCACGGTAAAGCCTAACCTAAAATGTACTAAATATTCTATGAGGTTCCGGGATTTGCAGCTGGATCACATTTCGTTCGTGCCACAATTTCCGCTGGCAAGCGCAGAAGAATCTATGGAAATACGTCTAGCGCAAGATCTTGTAAATGGTGATGGCGGTTTTCAACTCGACAAGGCGTGGGACGCGGTGATTTATTTAATTTGTTGTGAGAGAAAACAGTTTATTCGTAATGGCACGTCTACCGACGTTTGACCTTTGTTTTTAGAGCTGCGAGCGCGCTTTTCGACAGAGGGCGCACACGTAGTTTCCACCTTCACGCATGCGCCTGCGCGCCACAGATGGCACAGTATTTGCAGAGGGCGCGGATTTCGACAGAGGACGCTACTGTGGCGCCCGCCAATGCGCATGCGTCACCGCGCCTATTTTTGCTATAAAGCCGACACCGTGAACTAGCGGTCTCCTATGTCACCATCCATAACACCGATTCCTACACCTTTTTCCCCTCCGCCGGTGTGCCCCAAGGCTCCGTCCTCTCCCCCCTTCTGTACCTTTTGTACACGGCGGACATGCCGCCGCCGTCGCCCCCCGTCCACCTCCTCCAGTTTGCCGATGACACCGCCTTCCTCGCCCTTGCCCCCACCCTGCAACGCTCCCAACGCCTTCTCCAATCCCATCTTGACCGGTTCACCGCTTGGTGCAACCAGTGGTTGCTCAAGGTCAATCCCTCCAAAACCCAGGCGATCATTGTAGGCAAAACCACCCCTTCCTTCCGCCTCCTTGATTTCTATCTCACCGTCTATGGCCGTCCTATCACCCTCACTCCCACCCTTAAGTACCTTGGCGTCACCCTCGACCGTCGCCTCTCCTGGACTCCCCATCTCCAGACAATCCAAGCCAAGGCACGTTCCCGACTCCGTCTCCTCAAGCTCCTTTCCGGCCGCACGTGGGGTTTGGACCCCTCCACAATCCTCCACACCTATAAATCCCTCATCCGCCCTATCCTTTGTTACGCCCATCCAGCCTGGATCTCCGCCCCCCCTACCTTCTATAAATCCCTCCAAATCCTTGAACGCCATGCTCTCCGCCTTGCCTATCGCATCCGTCTCCCCTCCCCCACGCGGATCCTGTATGATCTCATCCACTTCCCCCACCTCCTCCTTTTCCTTGAAAGGATACGCATCCTGTACACCTCACGTAAACTTGATCCCCCTCACCCGCTCGTTTCCCCGCTCCTCTCCCACCCCCGCCCGCTGCCGCGCCTGTATTCGCACGTCCCACCCGGTCTCCATCTCTCCACCCTCCATACCCTCTCCCAAGGTGGCTTCCGCCAGCTCCCTCTCCCTGATGATGTCCTCGTCCCCTCCATCTACCCCTCCTATCAACTTTGACCCTGCCCCACCCCCCACTTCCCGTGTCCTTTCCTTTCGGCACCCTCCCTCCCTTCTCTTCTCTTCCCTTCTTTTTCCATCTCCCTGTCCCCTCCATTCCCCCTCTTCCCCTGGGCTTCCTCTCCCCCTTCCTCCCTCCCCCCTATCTCCCCTGCCCGTGGCATCTCTGCTCTCCCCTCTCGCTCTCCCACTCCCCTTCCTCCTCCTCCTCCTCTCTTGGCAGGTCCCCGGACTCGCACACGTATAGTGAACATTCGCGCGCCGGAGATCGTCGCCTTTTGTGCTTCGTGTGTGTGACGTCATATAGTGTTTTTGGTGTCCGCCGTCCCACTCCTACGTTCACTTGTGCCGTCGGACTCACCAGTGTTTTGTGCGCCGTGCCAACGTGTTTTCAGTGTTGTTATCGTCACATGTGAACGACTCCGTGTTTTTTATGTCTCTGTGACCTCTCTCTTTTGCCCGTCACTCTGTTCATTGTCATTCACCGTGTTTTATACTCTTGTAAACCGCTATGGCTGAAGAGCGGCGTAGTGTGCCGCTGCCAGCCTACCTGAATTGTACAGGTTTTCAAATAACAATAAAGTAAAAAAAAAAAAAAAAAAAAAAAAACTAGCGGTCTCTGTTCGCAGTGGAGCAGCCAACCAGGGCGGGCGGTTGCTCTCTGCATATGGCGTAGCTGCCCGAGGATAGCTCTACGGAGTGGTCGCAAATAAGCTAAGGCGTAACTGCCGTTTGTAAAACGTATACTGACGCTCTTAAGCGTTAAGTATAAAAGAGTCGATGACTCGCAGTTCCCGCAACTGTTGTTGCACACTTCCCCGGCGGGAATCGCCCGTCCTTTGGTAGGGACGTCGAAGGCAGTACCAGGAACCCGTTCGCGTCGTTCATTCCCGCGTGCTGCAGGCCTCCTCTCTTCCTCCCGCGCTTCCTTTAAGCGCCGCGCATTGCACTCTGCGCTGATAGGTCGTAGGGACTTCCCACTTCCGTAGGGCCCCTCTTGAATTTTATATCTTCACAAAAAAGCAAAAGATGTCTGTTTTCTTACATATTAAACTTATGGCGCTCACAAGAGATCGGCTGACCTTGGCAGTGTTTATGTCCCAGGACGCAGTTCTATTAGGCGAACATTATATCGTGAACCCATTGCGGGTGGCCTGAACTACACAAACGCCTGCTCCAGGTATCTTTTATTCGCCTTTTGTATCGCCGCTCCGGCACCGAAAGAACCGGAGATGGTATACATACACAAGCCCACAAACCCTGGAAGTTGTCTACGTCTAGCAGTATCCCCGCTTACACAGGCAACACAATCCTTTAACTGCCTCATAGCGAAATACACACACCGCTGCACAAACCCTAACATTTACTGGCTTCCTACACATTATGTACGACTACGCAGACTAAAGTACTTCAATATGCAACAGCACTTCAGATTTCTTTTCATGTCCCGTCACTGGTTTCGGCGATCCACCACGAATTTCTCTTCTGTGCTAACCTCTCCTGAGAGTAGAACTTGTAACCTACATCCTCCATTACCTGCTTTCTTTATTCCAATGAGTTTCTCTACAGCTGCCTCAAATACCATGGAAGTCATTCTCACGTCCCTTAACGTCTTTACCATTCTATTCCTTTCCCTTTCAAGTTTTTTTTCCTTTTTTTCCCTCTTCTCCCCGATTCTACGTTAACGCCCGATAACGTTCCGAGAGAACGTCACATATCTCGTCTGGGGTTGGGGCCAGAAACACAAATGGGCGGAGCCACGAGTTTCCAACAGAGTGGACGCGTGGCTCGAGCAACTCTACCCAATGCTCAACAGGGAAAGAACATTAGAGGATGTCTAAGTCGATATACATGACACTGGTGAGGCCTCTGACGTACAGTTCACTTCTGGGGATGTGAAGTTCCTACACGCCTGCGCCGCCAGTAAGTCATAGACAATAAAGTGCTAAGCGTAACTACCAACGAGCCAAGCTATACCGGCACTGTGGGACTTCACAAGGAATACCGCCTTCAAACCCTAAGTATTCAAAAAACATGCCACACGACCGTACAATAACTAGATACCCGAACAACCATTAAATTTTTAGACCAAGAACAGTAAATACAACCATTGGTAGAAGTACAAGCTACCACATACAGCTAGCTAGGGTAATAGGTTTCGGTTAAAATTTTGATATCTGAAATGATCGTGCGCTAGCAGCGATATTGTAAAGCTGTATAACAGAAACTGTTCAGTGTGGGCGGAGGCGAAAGGGCAGATAATGTTAAGCTGTGTTGCAGTGAGGAAGCAATGGTGAAGTTGTTTGGAGTGTAAACTCTTAAACTATCAATGTGTTTAATGGACATGATTATATCATTTCTAACGGAAAATAATTTGTGAATGTAGTTTAATGGAACTGTTTAGAGCACAAGTGGAGTGTCGGAGGTAAATATATTTTCTCATTATTCCTGCGCCATCGGACTAAATTGGTTATTATCCTGAGAATTGCTAGACCTCATAGATAAAAAAGTGTTTGGTTGTTAGGACGTTCATTAAATTTAAAATCAACCGCGAGCACTTCCTCCCAATATACACAAAACTTGATGTCATTTATGCCCACATTTAGTTTTCAGCTTTCTTCTCAAATTTATAATTGATTATGGCCTTGTTCAAAAATAAAGGAAAAGTATATACGGAAAATAGCTGTGCAACTAACATATAACTCACTGCACCTTCTGCAAGCGGCGCTTAAGACGGAGCAGTACTGCAAATAGTATCCAGATATATGCACAATACAGGTAAGGACTAAATTTTTTATTCAATCACGGATAACTTCTCATTCAATTAGACTTTCTGTGTTGTATCACTTTCAGTCCCGAGGTCTATGATCTAATGTAGCTCTCTTGCAGTCATATTGCTAATTTTTACAGTAAGAGCTTCCTTCACATCACAATTACTACAACGCAGCTTTGCCTTCGGATTAACGCAGTTCATTTAGTTCATTCATTTAGTTCATTACGGTTTACATCTTACAATCAGAAACAGTCACCCATATTTTCATTTATTTAAACAACCGACAACGTCTGAAGCCCCTGCTGAAACCGGCAACGCTACCCTACGTTGCGAATCCGGGATATTACCTATCGGACACAAACCGATGATGAACCAACCTCTTACTGGTATGTTGTTGGCCGACAAGTCGATGCAGTTATCCAGTCGCAGCCCAACGTCAAAACTATCGGCCTGCATGATACCCACCACTTAGCTAATTGTTGCGAGATCTGTCGCACATAGAAAAGTCCGCTACTGCTCTTACTACCCGACTCGACAATCGCGAAAATTCTTTTTTCATTTGGCTCTTGCCTTGACACTGTTTCCGCTGCTCTTAAACCGGTATCTTCCGACACAATCTCTCCAGATGAGCAAGTACGAATGATTAATTGTAAATAGACGTACGCAAACCATTGCAATCACTACATCCAGCGAAGACCTCTTGTATTGCCCATCACGCCGATGTGACCTCTAATAGTTCCAAGTGGCGAACACTTGAAGATGACTGAACTGTTGCTAGCCGAAATATTGCAGCAAGAATTAAACATAACCTGGCGGCAATCCTGAAACCTCACAGAATAATCGCCGTGCTAGGAAGTCACTTTTCGAAAGTAATGAAGTATGGCGTCCAGCTGATAACCTTAATCCCCGTTCAAAGTCCTCACTCCAGATAGCCTTCCAATTTTTAGTCGTCTGTTTCTTTCTCACTTATTTTTGAAGACTGCCTTTGTTGCAACTATACTACAGATAACTTTTTCTTTCGTTGCCAGCAGTTCTTGTAGCCTCCAGGAAGACCTTTAGATGTGTTCTTTTCGTTATTGCTTCCTTTTTTCATGGTTTCGTGTATTGAGTTTCCGCAATGCGCAGCACTTTCACAAACATCTATGCTATAATCACCAGAGTTATCCCACTTAACTCCGTCAAATGATTGTACGCGATAAGAATAGTAGACAGTCGCTCCTTATTGTCTACATAATTTCCGCGAGGTATTCTTCACTTCGTGCTAAAGCTACTAAACCATGAATCTGTCATTTTAGAAACGGCGTAAGTCCGTAAAGGCAAATTTCTCAGCAAAAAGCTTTAATTTACCAAGTTCAACACACATCAAAACTTGTTTCATACTTGTCGACTAGTTTGGTGAGCAATTTAACACACAATATAATATTCAGATTCTAGAAGACACAGCCAAAACAGTGGTCAGTGGCAAGGTTAATTTTTCCTAAAATTAACTCAAATACTAGATTATTTCACTCACTCACTATTACGATCAACTTGTGCTTTAAAAGGCTATGACACACAATTTACACGGCAAAACTACCTTAATTCATGACATCAGTATCATGCCATAAAGATTAATCTGAAGCAGCAATATTTTCAAATTGCGCAACAAAAAGAATTTGCTTGTAATTTGACAACGCAAATGCAGGACTGAACAATTAGCTACTTCAATTTATAAAAGTTTATCCAAAATTTCAAGGTAAAGTTGCTGATACTCTTCCTGAGTATGCTGAAACATCTTCAGGTCAACATGTTCAGCTTCACTGACAGTGTCTGTATGCTCGTGGTAGCGGTATAATACATTTCGGTTCCCTCGGCCCCGGACGACGTTCGCATCTCACACTGCTGTGTTGAGCGGTGATGCAGCTACTGCCCCTGGATGCCGAATGAGTACCCAAACTGCCTTAAAATTGACATGTGGAATGCAGAACGCTTGTCTCTTCAAAGATGTTTGCTTTCCAGGGAGTTAACTACCTTCTTATACAGAGGAAGCAAATAGCCTTTAAAATTATCTTCAACGTGTACTATAGTAATTGCAGACTTCACAGGGAGTCTTGACTTTCCCAATATCTCACAATTTTCTGGGACATAAATTCGGTCGTGTATCGACAAAAGCTTCATCAGAAGACCAAATTCGCGGTCGTTCGGGAGAAAATAATGTCCTCTTAGGGGAAAGAAGTGCTCGATTTTATCGAAACGTTCTTGCTTATACAAGAGCCGTTATAAACGTTAGTATGGTGTCATTCCTATTTTTTCCACTACAGCTGTCACTAAAGTTAGTTTACTTTCCAGTTATCTACAGGGTGTCCAGAAAAGGACTCCCTGATTTCAAAATTAAATATCTCGAAAACAAAGATCGATAGAGGAATGCAGTAAACGGTATGTTTATTGTGAAAGCTGTAAGAGGTTTATACAGCAGTTTGAAATAAGTTACAAAAGCTGCTAACAGATGGCGCTGTACGCTGTACAGCTCATATCAGCATATATAAGTAAAATAATCGTATGAAAACAATCTTTGCAAACAATCACGTCACAATGTTTTCAAAATGTTCACCATTGGCACTACAGAGGTGGCGCAAACGAAGAATGAAATTCGCCATCACATTTCGTAGTGTCTCAACCGAAATGGGTTCACATGCCACAGAGATCGCCAATTAAAGCTCGTCCAGCGTGGTGCGATGCTTCGGGTAGACCATGTCTTTCACTGTGCCCCACAAAAAAAGTCACAGGGAGTCAAATCCGGCGAATATGGAGGCCAATCCATGACTGCACCAATAAATTTGGGATATTCCAAAGCAATGACTAGATTCCCGAAGTATTCCTCAAGAAAGCGAAACACTTGTTCGGTCCGATGTGGTCGGGCTCCATCTTGCATAAACCATTCAGTACCTCATCGATCCTCTAACGCTTGCTGTGTGGCGACAAATTGTTCCAAAATTGCAACGTAACGTGCACCAGTGACCGTTTCTCGAATGAAAAAAGGGCCAGTAATGCCTCTGCTGCATACTGCAGCCCACACCGTAACTCTAGAATACAGGGGTTTCGCTTCACACCAATATGGCTTTTCGGAACCCCAAATTCGCCACTTCTGCTTATTCACTTACCCATTCAGGTGGAAGTGTGCTTCATCTGTAAACCAGATGCAGCCAACATCAGATCTTTCACTATCAATTATTGTGAGCATCTGATTAGCAAAGGCAACCCTTTGTTGCACAGCTCGTACGGGTATGGCCTTTGAATTTTGAATGGAAACATGTGTAGGGTCTTTCTCAATATTTTCTGCGTGCTGGAACGTTTCAAACCAATCTCAGATGCAATTCTACGGACGGATGACATTGGATTTCGCTGAATAATTCCAGAAACTGTGGCGATATTTTCAGGCGTAACTGCGGTTTACTTGCGGCCAACATGCCCCCCTTGATCATCAGTTACGCTGCCTGTTCGTTGAAACTTTGCGAAGAGCCTACGAATGGTTTTCGCATCGGGTCCTTTTAGAACGTTAAATCGTGCTCGAAAACTTCGCCTTGTTGCCGTAGGACTCTCTTCTAACCTGTGGTACTCTAACACCAGAAAAACGCGTTGTTCAATGGAGTAGGCCTGCTTGGTTTTAATCTCTTCAAAAATGGCTCTGAGCACTATGGGACTTAACATCTATGGTCATCAGTCCCCTAGAACTTAGAACTACTTAAACCTAACTAACCTAAGGACAGCACACAACACCCAGCCATCACGAGGCAGAGAAAATCCCTGACCCCGCCGGGAATCGAACCCGGGAACCCGGGCGTGGTTTAATCTCTTCCTTCGGTACGCTAACCTCCTTTCACGTTTCAATAGTGGAATTGATCGCTCTGGGCTTCGGATCACTATTTATACTAGGCATTACGTATGGCGATAACAGCGCCATCTGTTAGCAGCTTTTGTAACTATTATTTCAAAATGCTGTATAAACTTCTTACAGCTTTCACAAAAAACATACCGTTTACTGCATTCCTCTATAGATCTTCGTTTTAGAGACATTTAATTTTGAAATCAGGGAGTCCTTTTCTGGACACCCTGTATGTAACACAGAAGGGAAAGAAGCTACTTCACTAGATCCTTTGTTACCCTCGGTTTCATCATCGAGGATTCCGTATGTAGCCTACCACTAATACAGCCAGATCCTTCATTTTCCTTTCCACAGATTCGTGGAAGCTAGAGTGCTGTGAAATTTTTTAGCTCTCCTTTTGTGAATTTAATTCTGCTTCAACAACATTCTATGTCTTCTCGTTGGGGAATGACTTTAGTTTCTGTTCCAAAATACTAACATACAGCGGGTATGTATCATAGTGCTTGTATGTAATGTGAACGTTAGGGTGTTTAAGGAAAACATCTGAGACAAGATTTTCACATTCAACTTTGGGTCTCTTCACTTGCAAAAATCAATTTACTGATAAATGACATCCTAGTTTCCGCAGACTTAGTGGTTATCAGCAACTCTTCCAGATAACGGAGTCAAATCTCTCAAAATCATGGAGGGTTATAAAACCTTTTTGACAGACCACCTCCCTTTCATCATTAAGAACTACTTACAACTCTGAGTGCCCTTAATGGATGAAACGTTTGGAGATGGACGAGGTCTTTATATATCCCATTCGTCTTCGCTCTTGAATACATCCTCTCTCAATTCCCACTCTCGCATTCGACTTCATTCCTAACACCATGAATAAAAATCAGTAATTGCTCATTGGCCTGATACATACGTAAATAAATTCTCATTTCCGAGCGTTCTAATGTTTACACATGGTCCAAACGGAACCATCATGGCCTTTATCTGATTTGCTTCGGAAACAGCACAGTCTTCACGCGATTCGTATGAAAGTTGCTTTTAGCATTCCGCGACTGATACCAGTGAGCTGTAAACTTCAGACGCAGATGGCCCCCACCTCGGCTGGACCGCTAGAAGCTCGATGACACGCACCCGCCTCCATCAGGGCCACGTGTAGGGCGTCTCGCATCGACGCCTGCGGCCCACGATGGTCTCACGCTTGGCCACATATCCTGGCACGGTCGCCACCGCCACTGCTAGAGCGCTTAACTGCACTTCTCCCAATAGGAACGGTGGTACGTAAAGCCCCGCCTACAAACTGCTGCTTTGTTTAAATGTGATAAAGAACTTCATTATAATACGTGGGTGCAAAAGTCGCTCAAACGAACGTGTCGGTCATATACTTATTGTGACAGACCTTCCTTGCTGCTGCATCCTGAGGACAGTAGCTTCAGTGACATAAATTTGTATAGTTCTAGAATTACTAAGCTACAGATGAGCCAGATTCCGTGGTGGTATTTCAACGTAATAAAATATTAAGCCACATACACAACTTTCCTGTTGTCTGTTAAAACAGACTGCGAGGAAAAAAAGTTGCTTACAATTCTGTAACCTGTGGCAGAAGCAAGTAGAAATTTGTAGTCTGTCGGTCCGAACCTTTCAGTGTCGTGTAGAAATTTGAAGTAAATCTGGCAAGCAAGCACTTTCCGAAATTCGTGGTAATAGCTTTAAACGACGTCTTCACTTAATATCGTATGTATACCATGTATATTAGAAATATATGTACCCTACGTCTGGCGAAACATCCATCAGCGTCGTGTAAAAGTTTGAAGGAAATTGGACAAGGACTTCCAGAGGTTTTTTCTAACAGTCTTGGTATGCTGTAAGGCCACATATTTAAGCACTATCTCCATCTAAATGTTTACTGGACTGTCGTGTAGAAATTTCAGATACATCTGTCAAGAACTTTTAGAGATGTTTCACGACGTCAAACATAAATTTGTCTTTATATGGTACAGACAAAATATTTTTAACCATTCACCTCATACAGCAATAAATCTACTACGACGACTTGAGTTTCTCTCAATTTCCTTCACGAAAATAGTGTCAAACTGCAAGAAAGTCATTCGCTGAAAAGTAGTCCACTCATGATTCTTTAGGTTTGGGAGCAAAAGGCGATCGCTGCGAGATACTTCTGGTGGATGTGAAGAAATTTAGAATCCAAGGTCGTACAGTTTTGCTTGACGGGTGTCAAATACCTTTGCTGAAATATCGATGGCTTAAAGCCATATCACCACTTGATAATGGCCTAAGACCAAAATTTTAAGTGGATTAGAAACTTAAGTCACTGGCGTGAAAATGTCCTTCGAAAATTTTTTGACTGTCAATCCGAGCTAAAAGTGTATTATAAGCGCCAGTAGCTGCTGTCGAGAAACGCTTCATTGCACCAAGAAACAATCTGCGTTACATATTGATCACAGGGATTTGCGAGAACAGGAAACCAGGTGAAGCTCTTTTTCTCAACGCAGAACAGGAGCAGTGACTCCGTCATTTCTCCCTGGTGAACTGGACAGGCTTTCCTTTTACTCCAGTGTAAGGGGACTGGCTACCATTGAAGACAGCTGTCGAGAATGGCTGTCCGTCATTGTGACGTGCAGCAGTGAACACATCACATTTACCGTGACGTAGGGTTTAATACGTTGTATTTTTTGGCGCCCTAGCTTTGTGCATCCGGTTTTTCAATCTTCCGCCTAAAAATTCCACTGTGGCACACACTATTTGATCAAAAGTATCCGCACACTCCCAAAAACATAATTTTTCATATTGGGTTCATTTCGATGCCGGGTACTCCATATCAGCGACCTAAGTAGTCACCAGACATTGTGAGAGCAGAAAAGGACGCTCCGCGGAACTTAGGCACTTTGAACGTGGTCGGGTGGTCAGGTGATAGGGGGTCATTTGTCGTATGCCTATCCGCGAGGTTTCCACCCCTAAATATCCCTAGGTTCACTGTTCGAAACAGCACAAGCGTCCTCTGTTGATGCGACACACCGCAGACAGTTTAAGAGGATCGTAATGTGCAATAGACGTCTATCCAGAGCATCACAGTAATTCCAAACTCCATAAGGATCCACTTAAAGTACTAACAAGGGAAAGGCTTCAGACACGGCCAACCGATTCGTCTCACATTAGACAGGTCGCTTGTGTACAACCTAAAACGAAGGACTAAGATATTTTGGGTCAACACCCTCGCAATTTTGAGAAAATCACCCCTAAATGTTATGACGAGTAATCGACTCAAAATTGCAGTGATCGACAGATAATTGTAAATAGCATTTTTCGTAATCAAGTATGGGGTCCGCAAACGCAAACTTTTCCAGAAATCGCTGAAAGACACTTTCACAACTGCCGCTTCTGTACCCACATGGTAAACGCTTAGCGCTGATAGCGCAACGGCCAGGGTAACTGGCTCGGAATCCGAGAAACCTAGCGGATGTTATTCTTTTCGTTTGTATTTTTCCATATCTCAATTGACAGGGATAGGAGGGTTAATAAGGTAAGTAAATCAATAAGGAATGATAATAAGCTGGGCATAGTTGTGAACCTGGAAGAGTGAAGGTGTCCAGCACGAGCCCTATAGAAGTCAATCTGAAAGAGTTGTTTACCGTCATTAGGCTGCCGCGAACCTCGCGGATACATGTAGTGATTTTTGCATCGTTAATGTGCCGAATGAAATACGTTTTGTGAATGAATACAGTGTTCTTCCGTAAGTAACATATGGCGAGTACTGCACGTAGTTAGCAGTAATTAGCTCGTCTGTTTATGCCGTAGTAACTAGTTACTGTTTGTTGTCATCTTTCAGGTGCATAATCTAAATAATGGAGGATGTACACCCTTCGACTTGCGCTGTAATATACAGGGTGAGTCACCTAACGTTACCGCTTGATATATTTCGTAAACCACATCAAATACTGACAAACCGATTCCACAGACCGAACGTGAGGAGAGGGGCTAGTGTAATTGTTTAATACAAACCATACAAAAGTGCACAGAAGTATGTTTTTTTAACACAAACCTACGTTTTTTTAAAGTGGAACCACGTTAGTTTTGTTAGCACATCTGAATATATAAACAAATACGTAATCAGTGCCGTTTGTTGCATTTTAAAATGGTAATTACATCCGGAGATATTGTAACCTAAATTTGACGCTTCCGACGTTCAGTTGCGTGTTGAAACACACGGGCCACGGTCGGCGAGCAGCGTCTGCAGGGACATGTTTACGATGACGACCGTGTTTACGATTGTGACTGTAGTGCACTGTTGTGGTTTGGTCTAGCTGTCGCAGGGTCCGCATGTAGCGCTTGTTGCTATTGTTATTCTGCATTCGTCTCCGCACGCAGACCAACTGTAGTACACCGTGTTACCAGACGTCTGTGATAGCGTAGTGTTGTAGGAACTGTGACCGTGGTGTATTCGAACTTTGAAAAGGCGGAGATGATACTCATCCATGGCGAGTGTCGACGAAATGCAGCTGAAGCCTGCAGGGTGTATGCAGAACGGTACCCGGACAGAGAGCATCCAACAGGTATGGTCGTAGCACGCAAACGGGTCCGTAACAGGCCCGTCACAGGAGAAGCGGGTGCAGTTGGTGTGTTAGCTGCTTTTGCCATGAACCCACACATGAGTACACGGGACATTGCGAGAGCCGGTGGACTGTCAAAGTAGTGTCATGCGCATACTGCATCGTCACCGCTTTCACCCGTTTCATGTGTCGCTACATCAGCAATTACATGGTGATGACTTTAATCATCGAGTGCAATTCTGTCAGTGGGCATTAACAGAGAATGCGTTGCAGTTCTACCTGTTTGCCGATGAAGCGGGTTTCACAAACCACGGGGCAGTGAATCTACGGAACATGCATTACTGGTCCGTGGAGAATCCTCGCTGGCTCAGACAGGTAGAGCGACAGCGACCGTGGACTGTAAATGTATGGTGCGGCATCATTGGCGACCACCTCATTGGTCTTCACTTCATTGCAGGGGCCCAAACAGCTGCAACATACATCGTGTTTCTACAGAACAATTTGCCAACGTTGCTCGAAAATGTCCCACTGGAAACGCGTCGACGTATGTGGTATCAGCATGATGGTGCACCTGCACATTCCGCAACTAACACTAGGCTGACCCTTGACAGGATGTTCGACGGGCGTTTCATAGGACGTGGAGGACGCATAAATTGGCCAGCCCGTTCTCCTGATCTTACACCTCTGGACTTCTTTCTGTGGGGTACGTTAAAGGAGAATGTGTACCGTGATGTGCCTACAACCCCAGAGGATATGAAACAACGTATTGTGGAAGCCTGCGGCGACATTACACCAGATGTACTGCGGCGTGTACGACATTCGTTACGCCAGAGATTGCAATTGTGTGCAGCAAATGATGGCCACCACATTGAACATCTATTGGCCTGACATGTCGGCACACCCTATTCCACTCCGTAATTGAAAACGGAAACCACGTGTCTACGTGTACCTCACCCCTCATGGTAATGTACATGTGCGTCAGTGAAAATGACCAATAAAAAGGTGTTAGCATGTGGACGTAATGTGCTGTTCCAGTCTCTTCTGTACCTAAGGTCCATCACCGTTCCCTTTGGATCCCTACGTAATTCGGTGCTCTCCGATACACACGATCGAACAGCTGAGGAGTGGTACTCAAGCGTCAACTTTAGGTTACAATATCTCCGGATGTAATTAACATTTTACAATGCAACAAACGGCACTGATTACGTATTTGTTTATATGTTCAGATGTGCTAACAAAACTAACGGGGCTCCATTTAAAAAAAACTAGGTTTGTGTTAAACACACTTCCGTGCATTTTTTATGGTTTGTATTAACCAATTACACTAGCCCCTCTCCTCACGTTCGGTCTGTGGAATCGATTCGTCAGTATTTGATGTGGTTTACGAAATATATCCAGCGGTAATGTTAGGTAACTCACCCTGTATAGTTGGGAGCCTGTCACAGACGATGGCAAGTAGGAGGTTACCGACGCTGTGTTTTGGTTTGTTGTAAAAGTGTTGAAAGACAGATGCATTATCAATGCACTACCGGAAGCAGGCAGCTGTGTTTCTCGTCGTTCCAGATCGATAGGAGCGGCTATCGTCGAGCGATATTTGTAGCTGACGGACGAATTGACTTTTGTTGATACTGAAGTACTGTACCATGAAGATATCCCGACTAGTGAATCGCAAAATAGTCATAACACTTCGGAAATCTCCACGTCACTGGGCGTATGTGCTTCATCTGTTCACAATGAGTATTACGAACCGGTTACTAAACGATTGAGCTACGGCGCTATACCCCTTGAAGTAAAAGTAAAGGCGGTAGCGCTAGCCAGGAATCGTCCAAATTGGAACTTACAAACACTGCAAAAAAAATGGAGCAGCAACAGACCTGAAAAGGAAGGACTTGAAATTGTGGGAAAGTGATATCGTTAAAGGAGGGACAAGATACGACAAATACTAGCCGATAAATAAGTGGACATACGACCGATTTGTCGAATCTCGTTGTCGTAACGAGAATGTAACAACGAAAATACTTGAGTGGGCTGCAGGTGCACCGCTTCTATATACGGCCAACAAGGATTTTACTTTTGCTGCATCATGCTTGGGCAAGAAATTTCAAATCGGAGTACAAAATTCAACGGCACGTCACTAAATACTTCTCTCATAAGGAGGTACAAAATATAAAAGATATACAGAAAGTGGCGGCTCTTTTCAGCACGCAAACGGCGTCACTTATGACTGGTTTAAATAGTGAGTACGTTACCAACACTGATCAAACAGGGTGCGAGTATCGGGTGAACATTCGACGCACGTTACGGCATAAGGGAGAAAAACGAACCCTTGTCGCAGTTGGTAGTAAAAACACACATTCGTACCCGGCGCAATATGCCATAACAGCCTCTGAAAAAGTGTTGCCTAAGGTTTTCGTGTGTTGACAAGAAACGAATGTTACATTTGGTTCTCGGGTTATAGAAGAGGTCAATCGTTTAACCGACTCGTTGAAAAATGTTTACATTACCTTCTCCAAATCCGGGAAACTGACGAATGCTATTTACAGAACATTTCTTGAGAATGTTTTAAAACCATACGTTTCTGGTAACATGTTTTCTCTAATATTGGATTCCTGGAGTGGACACATTAATACTACAATGTATGACACAATGTTTATAGATAGCGAGGGTCAACCGACGTGCACAGTAAAAGTAATACCGCCAAACTGCACACCTGTGTGACAGCCGTGTGATGTTTATTTCTATCTCCAGGTTAAAAACTTTATTTGCAGGCTTCAGAATTTCAGTGTGGTTCTGGAAACCCAGCGAGAATTGCAC